>NC_063354.1:6401039-6447186 GCF_021869965.1 Rhincodon typus
ACCGATGCTTCATCAGAGGCTGCACTGAGGATGTTACCCAGCACGGTGACGAAACGTCTGTGGGACAACAAAACAGCTGGGCGAGCCAACCAACCTGAACACCCACAACCCGAGCTACAGATCTACTCCAAAACCTGAGAAATTTGTGCTATGTTCAGCTTCACTTTCTGCTGTGAATGAGTTCCCAATGAATAATTTGAGTGCCACAGGGAATTAACTCAGGGTTTTTCTATTAATGTGTAACAATCATGGTCGAGTCTCTAGAGGAAGAGTTTCCATAAAGATTGATAACTTGTATTTTTATGTTTGTTTTTCCTTAAAATAGCATGGTTGCTTGTGATGCTTCTGTAAATGTATAAGACATCTCCCCCTTGGTCCAGGAACTCCCTACCTACGTCCGTGACACCACCCATGCCCTCCACCTCCACCAATTCCCCGGTCCCCAACACCTCGTCTTTACCATGGACGTCCAGTCCCTGTACACCTGCATTCCCCATACAGATGGCCTAAAGGCCCTCCGCTTCTTCCTGTCCCGCAGGCCCAACCAGTCCCCCTTGACTGACCCCCTCATCCGCTTGGCCGAACTCGTCCTCACCCTCAACAACTTCTCTTTCAATTCCTCCCACTTCCTACAGACAAATGGGGTGCACACGGGTACCCGCATAGGCCCAAGCTATGCCTGCCTCTTTGTAGGTTACGTGGAACAGTCCCTCTTCCGTACCTACACTGGCCCTAAACCCCACCTCTTCCTCCGTTACATTGATGACTGTATCAGCGCCGCCTCGTGCTCCCACGAGGAGCTCGAACAGTTCATCCACTTCACCAACACCTTCCACCCCAACCTTAAGTTCACCTGGACCATCTCCAATACCTCTCTCTCCTTCCTGGACCTCTCTGCCTCCATCTCTGGCAACCACCTAGAAACCGATATCCATTTCAAGCCCACCGACTCCCACAGCTACCTAGAATACACCTCCTCCCACCCACCTTCCTGCAAAAATACCATCACCTATTCCCAATTCCTTTGCCTCCGCCGCATCTGCTCCCAAGATGAGGCATTCCACTCCTGTACATCTCAGATGTCCTCGTTTTTCAAGGACCGTAACTTCCCCCCTCTCAGTGGTCGAGAACGCCCTCGACCGTCTCTCCCGCAACTCATCCCTCACACCCTCTCCCCGCAATAACAACCAAAACAGAATCCCCCTCATCCTCACGTACCACCCCACCAACCTCCGGATCCAACGCATCATCCTCTGCCATCTGCAATCCGACCCCACCACCAAAGACATCTTTCCCTCCCCACCCTTATCTGCTTTCCAGAGGGACCGCTCTCTCTGGGTCTCCCTTGTCCGCTCCACACTCCCGTCCAGCCCCACCACGCCTGGCACTTTTCCCTGCAACCGCAGGAAGTGCTACACCTACCCCTACACCTCCCCTCTCACCCCCATCCCAGGCCCCAAGACTTTCCACATCAAGCGGATGTTCACCTGCACATCTGCTAATGTGGTATACTGCATCCGCTGTTCCCGTTGTGGCCTCCTCTACATTGGAGAAACCAAGTGGAGGCTTGGGGACCGCTTTGCAGAACACCTACGCTTGGTTCGCAATAAACAACTGCACCTCCCAGTCGCGAACCATTTCAACTCCCCCTCCCATTCCTCAGACGACATGTCCATCCTGGGCCTCCTGCAGTGCCCCAACGATGCTACCCGAAGGTTGCAGGAACAGCAACTCATATTCCGCTTGGGAACCATGCAGCCCAATGGTATCAATGTGGACTTCACAAGCTTCAAAATCTCCCCTCCCCCTACTGCATCCCAAAACCAGCCCAGCTCGTCCCCGCCTCCCTAACCTGTTCTTCCTCCCACCTATTCCCTCCTCCCACCTCAAGCCCCACCCCCATCTCCTACCTACTAACCTCATCCCGCCCCCTTGACCTGTCCGTCCTCCCTGGACTGACCTATCTCCTCCCTACCTCCCCACCTACGCTCACCTCAACTGGCTCCATCCCCGCCTCTTTGATCTGTCTGTCTCCTCTCCACCTATCTTCTCGTCTGTCCATCTTCTATCCGCCTCCCCCCTCTCCCTATTTATTTCCCCTCCCCCATTTCTGAAGAAGGGTCTCGGCCCGAAACGTCAGCCTTCCTGCCCCTCTGATGCTGCTTGGCCTGCTGTGTTCATCCAGCTCTACACCTTGTTGTCTCAGATTCTCCAGCATCTGCAGTTCCTGCTATCTCTGATTTATCTCTAATTTTCACATAATACATGCAAATAAGCTTTATTGAATAAACCATTTTAGTATATGTTGGTTCACATTTTGCGGTAGCAATAATGATGAAGCAGCCTGTGTTTGGTAATGTTGCTCCTTTGAAACTAAGAGGAACTTGTATGTAGATGCACAGTTAAAAGCGAAGTTGCTTGTGTTGTGATTCAGTGCTTCTCCAGAGGATACTGCTGTCTTTCTCTCTCTCATGCTGTCATTCACACACACACGCACGTGTGCGCGCACACACCCAAGCCCGTCATTGCATTGATGTGATCTTTTAGTTGTAAGCTTTTGGTATTGTTCTTGTACAAAAACAACCTGACGAAGCCACACTTTGATGTCTAAAATATTTTTAACTGTCCATATAATGTCCATAATTATGACTGAAACTCCTCATTGTCCTGAAGGAAGAATTCTTTTTGTGTTAAATGTCAACTTTGTGTACTTACACCTGCAAGTTGTATGAATTCCAGATACAGATAGTTCTGCTATAATGCATGTTTCATTGGTGCTAATTGGCTGTAAGGCGATTGATGAATAGTGGACACTGTTTGGATAACACGAACTTCCCGCTCTACAGGTATAGCGATTTCCCGATAACATGATTTTAGATTACTATTTTCTATCGCACGAGGTCATGCAAGAAAGCAACTCTCGCGTTATAGGAGAACTGCCTGTAATGCCAAATGTTATGGAAAGTTGCAATTCCAATTTGGGATTTAAATAATTGTTCTAAAATGCTCTGACTTTATTTATTAATCTACCAAGATGGACCAACCCTTATACCAAAATTAGCTTAGAGTGTGCTGAAGTTTGTTATCTTGTACATATTTGCCTGTAAGTCTAATTTATATATAAAGGGAAGTAAATACTTCACAGGGCTGAAGGGAAAGGACTGGAAACAGGACTAACCCTTCGAAAGAGTTGAAACAATAAGCCAAACAATCTACTGTATAAACACTCTCCTGCCATGGTTATACCTATTCCTGTTACCATCCTTTTAAAAGCAAAAATATACTTCAGGTTCTTGTGGAGCAGTGACTAATACCTTGAGTGGGGAAAATTATTTTTACGTTATTTTGAGACTTGTTCAGAATCACAGCAGCTGTGCACTGTTAACTAGGTTTGAGACTTCCTATTAAAAGTAATTGTGGTAAAGGCGTACAGTTAAAATCATTTCATGCTGCCATGTATATTGGTTACATCTAAATAGTTTAATCTTTTCTTGATAGTGATGTTGATTCTTGAAGCAGTTCTATGAAGTGGTATTAGACAATGTATCAGGTAAATTACAAAATAATAAAAGGGAACAAAATGGATTTCCCCCAATAGCTTGGTTTGTAAAGTAGCATGTAAGTAATGAGACTATGAAGTCAGATTTGATTGCTGGTCTATAGTTAGTTGATTTCAGATAACTTGACATTGATTTTCCTCTCCACATTGCAAAAGACCATCAGAACTTGTGTTTTTGTTTGCAATGCAGGGACATTGTTTCAGTTACTACACATTTCATTGTCAGCTGAAGATTGGGCAGAATCAGATTTGGCTGTGATTCTGCCTGTTATTAAATAACCAGCATTGACATGCCTCCAGAAAGAATGACTTTTTGGGCATTGGGTAACTGTATACCACAGCAAAAGAGAGATGGAGAAATTGGTAACAAAATTGCACATTGTTGGGAGTGATAACATCTACAGTGCTTGTCAGCATTGATGCTACAGAAATACAGACAAGTTTTAGTTGAACCTCATCCAGAGTACTATATGCAGTTTTGTGTACTATACTGTGGTTAAGATGTACTGTTGAGAGAAGGATGCAGATCAGATTTGCCAGAGTTTTATTAGGGCCCCAAGAATTCAGTAATGTGGAGAGTCACAAAAATTAAGGCTGTGTTTGCTGGAATGTAGAAGATTATGCGGGAGTGATTTGATTGAGGTTTAAGGATTTAGAATGGTAGTGTTATGTAGATAGACTTTTTTTCAACTGCTAGGGAGTCTAGAACTAGAGGTCATTACCTTAAAATCAGAACCAGCCTTTTCAGAAGAGAAATTAGGGAACACCTGTTTGTGCAAAATATTGTAGAAATATGAAACACATTTTCTGAGAAAGCAACGGCTACTACTCTAATGTTAAACTTCGGCCAGATTTATCCCTTGATGATATTAAGGGATTATGGAGCCAACACTGGTGAACAAAATGTGGATGCAGGTCAGCTGCGATTTCATTGTTTGTCTGAACAGAGCAGAATATTCTGTTGCTAGATCCCTATTCCTATAGAGAGCTTGTGTAGTGTAATCTGTCTACTCTCTTGGATGGTATATAGCATACAAAAACAAATAATTGAGGACAAGGGGTCGAAGCGAGAAGTAGTAGTGAGAAGAGTCATACTGGACTCAAAAGATTCTTTCTGTTTCTCTTTCCGCAGATGTTGGGAGACCTCCTGAGGTCCTCCAGGACTTTTTGTTTTTGTTAACGATCTCTAGCATCTACAGTATTTTTGCCTTTATTTTAATCAAAATTGACTTCAAAAGAAAAGCAAACTAATTGCTTTTATTCTGAGTTCTGAGAAAGGGTCACTTGACCCAAAACATCACTCTGATTTCTCTCCACAGATGTCGGCAGACCCACTGAGCTTTTCCAACACACTCTGTTTCTGTCTCTGATCTACAACATCCACAGTTCTTTTGGATTTTAAATTGCTTCTATTATTAATATATAATTTTAATACCTTTTTATTGTTTCCAGATATATTGGGAGATCAGATTCTATAACAATCAGTGTTTGGAATCACAAGAAAATTCACAAGAAACAGGGCGCAGGCTTCCTTGGTTGCGTGCGACTCCTTTCCAATGCCATCAATCGCCTTAAAGATACTGGTTGTGAGTATAAACAATTTAAAGAACAAGAACAAATCTGATAGTGATTTAGATCTTTATTAAGTTTGTCATTAATGACTTACCTTTCAAATTTTAATCCAATCTTAATTATTTTGGAAAGCCATAACCATTCTGAAAAGCAATAGCAAAATGATTGTCCGCTTGTGTATTTGCACATATGTTAATCTGGATTTCACCCTTGCGAAACATTGATTTTTGAGAGACATGAATAATGTGAATTATTTGTTTCTGTGGCACTTTGGATTGTTCACTGGCTTAAATTTGCTTCATCCAGTTGAAATATGAAGATAAGTATATTATTTGAGTACTGATGTCCAGTGTGTCCAGTGAGAATGCATGGAAGGAAATACATTGATTTCTTTCCAGTCAAATTATCAGCTGTTACAGTTCTCTAGTAGTATCAAATTATATCTAGCAACCTCCCCAAAGGGAGGAACATTTGGCAGGTTGACGTCAGTTCCCAGAAGCTTTTGCCTCTATGTCAAAGCCCTGTAGCTTAGTAAAACTCAAGGAGATTTACTTATTCATAATGTTAAATATCAAAACTGAGTGTAGTTTCATTGATTAATCTATGATGTTTTACTCCTCTTCTTCATCTACTTCTTAAAGGTTCCTAAAGGTTAACTTGCGAATGGGTTTCCATACTCGATAACACCATGTTTCTGCACTCACTCTCCATCCAAGTGGTGGAGAAGGAGGCCATTTAGCTCATCAAGTCTGACTGGCTCTCTATTATCAGTGCCCTCTTGAATGCCTTGATTGAAACTCCCTTCACCGCTCTTCCAGGCAGTGTATTCCATACAAGAACCACTTGCATGTAAACATATTTTCTCATCTGGCATTTTCTTTTCCTGTAGACCATTTTATATCTCTGCCATCTTGCTGTTGATCCTCTTGAGAGTGGGAGCAGTTTCTTCCTATCTCCTTTATTTACCCCCCCCCCTCATAATTTTGAAAGTATTAGGTCTCCTCTTCATCATTGTCTTTCCAAGAAGAGCAGATCCAATTTCTCCAATCAAACCTAACAACTGAAATTTCTCACCACTGGAACTGCTCTTTGAAATTTCTTTCTGGTTCTCTCCACCAAAACTGTACACAATATTGTAGCTGAGACCTAGTAAGTGCTGTATGTAAGTTAAGGATCACCTCCTTTGTATTAATAAAATCCTGGGTAATATATGCTATATTAATTGCTCTTTCCACCTTCAGTGATCTCTGCACAAATGCAGACAATTTCCTGTGCTCCTGTATCTCCTTTAGAAATCTATTAAATTATCTGTTCATGATTTTCCTGCCGAAAGGCATTACCTTACACTTCTCTACATAAGACTTCAGCCACTTATCCGCCCACTCCACCAACTTGTCTATGACCTTCTGAAGTTCTACACTGTACATCTCATTGTTTAGAATTCTTCCAAGTGTTGTATCATCCACATTTTGAAAGCAAGGTTTCAAACAGACCCCCAAGGAACTCTACTACAAACCTTCCTCTAGCCTAAGAAATATCCATTGTCTATTTATTATCATCCAGCTAGTTTGTATCCATGTTGCTCCTGTCACTTTTATTCCATGAGCTATGTTATTCTCACTCTGTCCTTTCTGTGGCACTCTATCAAGTTCCTTCTGGAAGTCCATGTTCACCACATCTTTAAACCTTTCTGTTATTTCTCTCCAAAAAGGGGCAGGTTTAAATGTGGTTTCCTGTTTCAAAGTCGGTATTGGTTCTTCCTAATCAATCCACCTTTTTCCATTTGACTATATTATGGTTGCAAATGATTGTTTTAGAAGCCACCCTAATACTGAAGTTAAACTGGCTGCTCTGCAATTGCTGGGCTTGTCCCACAACTTTTTTTGAACAAGAATGTGATGTTTGCAGTTCTTCAGTTCTCCAGCATCTCCCAAGTGTAGGAGAGACTGCAAGATTATGGATATCTGCAGTTTCCACTCTACTCCCTTCAGTATCATTGCATCTCTTTCAGCTCCAAAATCATGTTAATTTAAGTACTAGTAGTCTATCCAACACTACTTCCTTAAGTAGTGAACCTTTCCAGTGACAGTTTCCATCTTTATCACCATGGCCTGGGTAACATCTACCTCCTTAATGAAGACAGATGTGAAATGTTAATTTAATAACTCAGCCATGCCCACCGCATCCATGTATAATTCCCTTTTTCAGCCCACTTCTCCTTTTGCCACTCCTTTTTTACTATTTATATGCCTGTGGAAGACTTTGGGATTCCTCATTTATGTTGGCTGCCAGTCTTTTCTTATAATTCCTCATTGCTTCTCTAATGTGCCTTTTCACCTCCTGTCTAAACCTTCTGACTTCCTCTTGGTTGTCAAGCGTATTTTCTGTCTGATATTTGTCATAAGTACACCTTTATCTTAATTTATACCTCCTTGATCATCCAGGAACCTCTGGATTTGTTTGCTGTATCTTTCCCTTTTAGTGAATATAGCTTAACGTACCCAAACTATCTCCTCTTTAAACTATCTGCTCTCCTCCCTGAGCCCACTGCTCGGTTACAGTTTTTTCCACTAATCTTTTATTCCAGTCTATCCTGTCCAGCTCCATTCTTGCCCCAAAGAAGTTAGCTCACCACAAGTTGATTTTTCTTACTTTGGGCTGACTATTGTCCTTCACCACCATCATCCTAAAGCTTACAATACAATGATCCCTATCTCCAAAATGATTCCCCCCGCCCCACCACCGAATCCATGTGTATTTGATCAGCTCGGTTAATCTTATCTCAAGAACCAAGTTAAACATTGCATCCCTTCTTGTTGCACTAATTATGTATGGCTGTAGGAAATTCTCTTGAACGCAATATAGGAAAGCACACAGGGTGGTTTGTATGTGGAAAGTATTGCCAGAGGAAGTGGTAAATGCCGGTATAGTTACAACATTTAAAAGACGTTTGGACAGGTACATGAATAGGCAAAGTTTAGAGAGATATGGGCCAAATGCAGGCAAATGGGACTAGTTTAGTTTGGGAAACTTGGTCAGCATGGATAAGTTGGACTGAAGGGTCTGTTTCTGTGTTGTATGACTCCATACTCCTCTCAGCCCCTTAAATTACCAGAATAACAGTCTATGTTTGGAATTCAATTTCTACATTAAAACTATTCTATAATGTTGTTTTCTCACTGCGATTTTCCCTACAGATTTATTCCTCTACATCCTTCAACCATTGGTGGTTTGTTGACTACACCTAGCCATGTTCCTTAGATCTAGCCAAATTGATTCTGTCTTTGAAGCCTCTGAAATGTTCTCTTTTTCTAGCATTACAATGCTCTACTTAAACTAATACTGCTAATCCCTCCCTTTCCTTTTGTGAACGCTTTCTTGAGTCACGTTTCTGTTATTACCACAATAGCACTTGGAAAACAGTGACAGAATTGGATAGAATCAGTGTTTAGAGAGGGGATGTCATGCTTGAGAAATCTATTGGAACTTTTTGATAATGTAACTTATAAAGTTGATCGGGGGATTCAATGGATGTGGTCTAATTGGACGTTCAGAACATATTCGATAAGATCCCCTAAAAGAGATTAGCATGTAAAAATGAAGCACACAGGATTGTGGGTAGTGTACAGGCATGGATAGTGAACTGCTTCACAGACAGGAAACGGAGTAGAAATAAATGGATCGTTTTCTGAGTGGCAGGCAATGACCCGTGGGTACCACAGGGATCAATGCTTGGATCCCAGCTATTCACCATATATTAATGATTTAGATGAGGGAACTAAATGTAATATCTCCAAGTTAGCAGATGACACAAAGTTGCATGGGATGGTGAGCTGTGGGGAAGATACAGAGATGCTTCGGTGTGATTTGGACAAGTTGTGTGAGTGAGCAAATGCATGGCAGGTGAAGTATAATGTGGATAAATGTGAGATTGTCCATTTTAGTAGCAAAAGCAGGAAGGCGATTATTATCTGAATGGAGGTAGATTGGGAGATGGGAGGTGCAGCGAGACCTGGATGTCCTTGTACACCAGCCACTGAAAGTAAACATGCGGGAAGAAGGAAAATGGTATGATGACCTTCATAGTGAAAGATTCTAACAGGACTAGACTGGGTAAATGCAGGAAGGATGACTGTGGAACCCAGAACCAAGGGTCAAAACATTGAATATTTTCAAGAAGGAGAAAGATATGGATATTGTGGCTAAAGATATCTTTCGGGTTCAGGACAAAAGCAGGATCAGGGTACTGAATAGGATGATGTTATGATCTTATTGAATTCCCCTTCCTATACTCCATGCATTCTTTTATGTGCACAGTAACATTGATTTTGACTTCATTACTTTCTCACATTCTCCAACTTCATGTATTCATTCAGTGTTCTGTATGCTAGTGCAATCAGTCTGTCCAAGTATTTTGTGAACTATGGTATTCTTGTAAAATATTATCTGGTTTCCACATCTTTTCCAAGTTATTTTAAGGCCCTTCCTACAGCACTAGCAAAACACCCCTCGTGGACCTCAGTCCTAGTTCCGTTCAGGTAGAACCCATCCAGTTTGCACAGTTGCTGTCTTCCTAGATCTTCCATCTTCTCTCAGTGTTCTAGGAATCTAAAGTCCTTCCTCTTGCACCATCTTTCTAGCATTGCAGTAATCTATTTTATCTTTCTATGCTGTCTTGCATGTAGCGCTGGGAGTAATCCAGACATTACTACATTTGAGGTCTTGCCTGCTAATTTTCTGCCTCACTCCCTAAATTTTGATTCCAGGACCATATTCCACTTACTACCATGTCATTGGTATCCACATGGAACTTGACCTCTGGCTATTCACCCTTGCAAGAAAATGTCTTGCAGGTGCTGTGACATCCTTAACCTTGATACCAGGAGACAACATTCCATCCTGGTGCCACCTCTGTTGCCACTGAAACATCTCTCTATCCCTCCTAAATAATGAATTCCCAATCACTGTATATCTGTTGCTCTTCCTTTCTTCTTCCTCAACTCCTGCACAGCTGAGCTGCTTCTGTTGCTACAAATGTGGCCCTGACTGCACTCCCTTGGGGAACCAGCACCCCCATCAGCTTCCTTAAGTAGAGACATTGCTGTAGTTCTTGAGTTATTAAAAGGTTGATTTTAATTTTAAGCTGCAGGTGCAGTTTTGCAATTAATGTGGTACCCCTTATGCAAAAGCCATGCTCTGAACTACTGGCTGGAAAATGTGAAAGTCGTCTTGTGGTGTGCTGGGGAGATGACGGTTGGTCCTTTCTGTTACTTTTGCTTGTACCTTTCCTTCCTGCAATTATATGGCGGCCAATGAGATCCACCTCATTATTTTTGCACAATGTTGCACCAATTTATTCCGGTACCATGCTGCCAGATATTTTGTCCGTTTTGTCTATTTTGTCCATTTTGTCTATGTTATCTCCCTTTGCCCTGCCTATTAAGTTTCCTTCTTAACATATTGCAACATTGATTCCATTCACCAGAAGATTCACTCAAGATTTCCTATTATAGTTTGTGAAAGCATATAAGTATATTTAATTATAGTTATGCGCCTGCAATGAAAACTAAAGTTATTGCATGAAGTTGTAAGTGCTTGGAGAATAAAGAATGCTTAATAATTAATTCCAAAAATAAAGCCTCAGTAATGCCTTACTGAGGAACACCTCATTCCAAATCAGTGAGTTGTGAGTTCATGGTGGTGAAGCACAAATTCTTGGTTACCATTCCTATGTAGTATGGAGCAAGTGGCTGATTGATGGTAGGTGGAGGTAAGAGATCTCATGTCATTATTTTGAAGGCAGTCCTTTTGAAGAAGGGCAGTGTTGATCTCTAAATCATTACAGATTATCTAACCATTATTATGTTGCTGTTTGTGGGACCTGACCGTGTATAAACTTCCTGCCTCACCACCTGCACTAAAATGGTAACTACTGTTATGATCTCTGTTAATGGTAATACTCAATAAATCAGGTCTCTGAGTGAAAACTAACTTGATCAAAATTTTTGTTTTGCATTTTTGGTTACCTTGGTAGTCATCCACATTTGGTGGGAAAATGATAGAGTCCATTATTAAGGAAGAACTAACAGGATATTCAAAAAAGCTTAATGTAATCAAATAAATTTTGTGAAGAGAAATCATATGCAGTATTTGCCAGAGTCCCTTTGAAGATATAACCAGCAAAATTGATATGGAGAACCAGTATAGTGTGTTTGATTTTTAGAAGCCATTCGCTCAGGTGCTACTTGAAAGGTACGTGGGCGTTGCTGGCTGGGTCAGCATTTATAGCCCATCCCTAGTTGTCCTTGAGAAGGTGGTAGTGAGTTGCCTTCTTGAACTGCTGCAGCCTGTACTGTAAGTAAACCCACAATGCTGTTAGGGAGGGAATTCCAGGTTTTTGAACCAATGACACTAAAGGAATGGTGATTTTTTTTTTTGGCCATTGTTGTTTCCGATGTCTAGATTGATGCCAAATGGACCATTTTTATTCATTTTTTCTTTTTAGTGGGTGTTGCAACTAACTGGCTTGCTAGGCCATTTCAGAGGGCAGTTAAGAGTCAATTACATTGCTATGGGGTTGGAGTTACGTGTAGACCAGACTAGGTAAAGACATTCATGACCCAAATGGGTTTACTAATGGTCATTATTAGACCCTTAATCCCAGATTTTTTTTTGCACAAGATAGCTCATGCTATTGGGATTAATGTATTAGTATGCATTAAGGTTAGGACAGAAGACAGAGTCTGGAGGTCTTATTCAGATTGGAAAGACATATCTAGTACAATGCCTCAAGGATCAGTCCCAGAGTCTTGATTATTTGCTCTCTGTTAATGACTTGAAGGAGGAGACAGGAAGTAGTGTATCCAGATTTGTTGTTGATACAAAAATAAGTGGGAGGCCCTAAGGAATCTACAAGGGGACATAGTTTGAATGAGTGGGCAAAAACTGGAAGATAGAGTTTAATGTATGTAAATGTGATGGCATGCACTTTGGCAGGAAGAAACAAATGGCAGCCTATGATTTAAGTGAAAAGAGACTCCAGAAAATGCAGCACATAGGGATCTAAGTGTTCTTGAACATGAAACGCAAAAAAGGTAGCATGTAGGTGCAGCAACCAATTAGGAAGACAAATGGACAATTGACCTTTATTGCTAGGGGGTTGGAGTTTAAATATAGGGAGGTCTTATTACAATTATGCAGGCTGTTGGTAAGGCTGCACATGGAGTGCAGTGTACAGGCTTAGTATCCAGATTTAAGAAAGCACGCACTGACATTGGAGGCAGTTAAAAAGAAATTTACTAGGCTGATTCTTGGGATAAGGGTGTTGACTTATCAGTAACAACTAATCAGGTTATGCTTTTATTCATTAGTGATTAGAAGAATGAGTTTGGAAGAACGAGGACTGATCTCATTGAAACATAAGATTCTGAGAACATTTGACAGAGTAGATATTAGGAAGATGCGTCCATTGGCGCAGGGGTACTCTCAAACTAGGGGACCTAGCTACAGTGTAAGTCGAGGAAGTCATAAAACCGAGATGTGAAGGAATTGCTCCTGGCAGACAGTAGTGACTTTCTGGAATTCTGTACTGTAGACAGTTGTAGAAGCTAGATCACAAAGTATTTAAGAGGAGGTAAATTTTTGAAATATCAAGGAATTGAAGCTCTGATCAGATGGCGTGAAAGAGAAGTTGAGGCCTGAGGCAGATCAACCATAATCTTGCTGAATGGCAGGGCTGGCTTGAAGAGTCAAACAGCTGGATCCTACTCCTATTTCCTATGAACATATTTACTGTAAAACTTCTTTTATCAAAAATACACAGGTTAACTACGTACAAAAAAAGTAACAAAGCTATAGATAGATATCTATATGACAATTGAGAAGGATCTTAACAATATGAATGGCAAGAAGAAAGATTCAACCCGTTTCCTGGCATTGTGCTTTATAGTCACTTAACCCCTATTCCGTTATTGCTCTTAAAGTGATCCTATCTTCTCTTTGGACTGCTGAAGTAGATTTATTTCCCACTCTGGCAGCCAGAAAATACCCTTCCTGCTTGGATAACTTTTCTTCAGAACTCAACCTATTCATGGCCCTTTATCATTTGTTTCTGCAAATCATAAAACTCAACTTTGTAAACATTCAGCAATTGAGTTCTCAGGTAGCTGACAGTAATTTAGTCTGTCACATGCCTTTATTGGAAATACTTCTTTAGTTCATTTCTCAAAATAATTTCCTGACCCTTGTTTAAGAAGCAAGTCACCTTCACAGTGAAGTGAAAACTGAAATCTGCTTTTCCTCCATTTTCAAGTTCCCAAATAATAACCATATACTACACATTCAAAAATGTATCATTGTTCGTCAACAATGTCATGAGATTGTGAAAACCAGTATATAAATGGCAAGGCTGTTGTGGCACAGTGGTAATGATCCTACCTCTGAGACAAGAGATCCAGGTTCATGTCTCATCTGCTACAGAGGTATGTAATAATATCTCTGAATAGATTGATTAGAAGATATCTATAAATGTCAGGGTTTTTTTTGTTTTTAACTTTCAACAGTAGTAAGATCAAGTTAATGAAGCATACTGACACCTACTGTCAGAAAGTTAAGTCATTTGTTTCTCTTTAATTTTTCCATTTCCCTATTTGCTATTGCAGAAAACATGTCTTCATATGTAGGTTCCAATGAAATTCCATTTTTACTTTGCTCTCTGTGGTGCTATTCTGGCCTGGTTCAACTTAAAATGAGATAGTAAGAACTGCTGATGCTGGAGTCCAAGATAACACCGAGTGGAACTGAAGGAGCACAGTAGGCCAGACAGCATCAGAGGAGCAGCAAAGTTGACGTTTCGGGTCAGGACCCTTCTTCAGAAGAATGAGAAGCCCCATTTCTGAAGAAGGGTCCCGACCCAAAACATCAACTCCACACTGCGTTATCTCAACTTAAAATGAGTTTGCCCAAAGATTAAACTAATGCCAATGGACTCACTGTGTGTTTGATAAGATCATAGAATGATATAGCACAGAAGATGGCTATTTGGTCCATTGTGTTTGTCCCATTTCTCTGCTCTTTCTGTACATTATAGATTTTTTGTTCTCCTTCAAGTATGTATCCAGTGCCTTTTTGGAAAGCTTCTGCTGAATTTGTATCTAACATCCTATTAGCATATTTAAAATCCCAACCCATCATTGGATAATTCAATTTTTCCTCATATTCCTTCTGGCTCTTTTACCAACGACTTCAGAAGTGAGTCCTCTGGTTACTGAACCTTAACCCAGTGGAAACAACCACTCTGTTTTGTACTTCAAGTAAACTCTTTATGGTTCCAAACATCTTCACCAAATCTCCTGTTAGCAGCCTTTGCTCTAAGAAGGATAATTTCAACTTCTCCAGTCTATCAACATGACTTAATTCCTCAGCCATCAAACCATTCTGGTAAATCTTTCTGAACCTTCCTCCAAAGCCTTCTCATTCTTCATCAAGTATGATGGCTCGAATGTATAGATTTCCCTTTAACTGAGATGTTTAATATAATTTAGCGATAATATAAAACACTTGGTAAAGGAAAATTTATTTGTGTAGGCAAGCGTTCGAGGCCAGATACCACAAGGAAGCACTGAGATCTTATCTGAGGAAAATAAATGACCTGTATTCATTTAATGCGGTATATTGAATTTTAAACCAAACTATATTTATTCTATGTAACAGGGTTATCAGGTGCAGTCTGGTGTTCGAGCAGTTGCGATGCCTACCAGTTCTTGTTCACTATTGCTCATTCATTGGGAGCCAGTTTAGTTCAGTTGGCTGGACAACTGGTTTGTGAAGCAGAGTGATGCCAACAAATGGCTTCGTTTCCCTCACCGGCTGAGGTTACCATGAAGATTCTACTTCTTGACTTTCCCCATCACCAGAGGAATGACCTCTCATGAGAGGTGACGTTACCATTATTGATTCGTGGGATGTGGTATCACAGTACCAGTATTTATTACCCACACCAGTTAACCTTGAGAAAATGGTTGTGAGCTGCCTTCTTGAACTGCTGCAGTCCATTTGCTGCAGATAGATCCACAATGCTGTTAGGGAGAGAGTTCCAGGATTTTATTAGAAAGATTAGAAAGAAAATTTGTCACATGTAGTAAGTATAGGAATGCATAAGTACAGTGAAAAGTAGACAAAGTCACCATTCACTGGCACCCACTTGGCTACAAAAAGCAGAATTAAAAGATTTTAACAGAGCCAACAGTAGGCAAGAAAAAAAAAAGTCCAGATCTCAGAGTCCCAAGTCCCATCTCCACAATGGTGCAGGCGCCGCTCCAATCGCTAGGACACCCAGCAGGCCGCTGCTGCCATGCGAAAAGCCCACTCTCACTGCTGCCTCCCTGGCTCGCTCTCGCCGCCCACTGCTGCTGCCTCCCCGGCTCGCTCTCGCCGCCCACTGCTGCTGCCTCCCCGGCCCGCGCTCTCTGCCAACCCGGCGCACTCTTGATCTGCTGCCGTTGCTCTGGCTCACGCTCGATCCACCATCACTGCAGGACATGGCTTGCGTGTTCAGCTCCCACCTTGTGATTCCCAGTCGTGGTCCGAATCATTCCCAACTCCTTGGGTAGGTAGTTAAAAGGGCAGGGGGTTGGTGGGGGATAGAATTACTGCAGAGAGGAGGGAGAAGAAGAAGAGAAAAGGAAAGGGAAGTGGCGAGCAGAGTGGAGCTCCGAATGGAACGATTTACCCTGCCACCATCTTGCAGCTAATTGACCCAATGACACTGAAGGATGGCAATATATTTCCAAGTCAGGGCAGTGAGTAGCTTGAGGGGGAACTTGCAGGTGATAGTGTTCCCTGCTGCCTTTGTTGTTCTAACATGGTAGTGGTTGTTGGCTTGGAAGCTGCTGTCTAAGGAACCTTGGTGTTCTGCAGTGCATCTTATAGATGGCATACACTACTGCTACTGAGCATCAGTGGTGAAGGGAGTGACTGGCACCACATCCACAGACAGTCAATTGGACTGCTTTGAAGTTGGTTTCACGCTTCTTGAGTGTTGTTAGAGCTGCAGTCATCCAGGCAGATGGGAAATATTCCATCACACTCCTGAATTGTGCTTTGTGCATGTGGTAACAGGCTTTGGGGAGTCAAGCAGTGAGTCCCTCACAATAGGAATCATAGCCTGAGACTCGCTCTTGTAACCACAACAGTTATATGACCAGTCCAGTTCAGTTTCTGGTCAATGATAACCCCCCACAACATATTGATAGTGGGGGCAATGATTAGGTCCTTTCTTACAGAAACATAGAGCTATACAGCACATAAATAGACCCTTTGGTCCAACTCATCCATGCCGACCAGATATCTTAAATTAATCTGGTCCTACTTGCCAACATTTGGCCCATATCCCTCTAAATCCTTCCTGTTCATTTACCCATCCAGATGCCTTTTAAATGTTGTAATTGTACCAGCCTCCACCACTTCCTCTAGCAGCTTATTCCATACACACACCACTCTCTGCATTAAAAAGTTGCCCCTTAGGTCTCTTTTAAATGTTTCCCCTCTCACCTTAAACCTGTACCCTCTACTTTTGGACTCCTCCCATCCTGGGAAAAAGACCTTGGCTATTCACCTCATGATTCACCCCATGCCCCTCATGATTTTTTAATTCTCTGTGACCTAATGTCCTGTACAGCCGCAACATGACATCCCAACTCTTATACTCGATGCACTGACCAATAAAGGCAAGTGTACCAAACACCACATTCACAACCCTGTCTGACTCCACTTTCAAGGAACTGTGAACCTGTATGCCCAAGGTCTCTTTGTTCAGCAACACTCGCCAGGACCTTACAATTAAGTGTACAAGTCCTGCCCTTGAATGCCTTTCCAAAATACAATACCTCACATTTACCTAAATTGAACTCCATCTGCCATTCCACGGTCCATCGGCCCATCTGATCAAGGTCCCGTTGTATTCTGAGATAATCTTCTTCACTGTCCACAACACCACCAATTTTGGTGTCATCTGCAAACTTAGTAGCCATCCCTTCTATGTTCACATTCAAATAATTTACAATGACAAAAAGCAGTAGACCGAACACCAATCCAACAGCACACCATTGGTCACAGGCCTTCAGTCCGAAAAACAACCCTCCACCACCACCTTCTGTCTCCTACCTTCAAGCCAATTTTGTATCCAAATGGCTAGCTCTCACTGGATTCCATGTGATCTAACCTTGCTAATCAGCCTACCATGCGGATTTTGTTGAACACTTTGCTGAAGTCCCTATAGACCATTTCCATCGCTCTGCCTTCATCAATCTTCTTTGCCATTTCTTCAAACACCTCAATTAAGTTATTGTGACACAGTTTCCCAGGCACAAAGCAAATGCTGATTGTCCCTAATCAACCCTTGCCTTTCCAAATATAGGTAAATCCTGTCCCTCAGACTCCTCTCCAATAACTTACTGACCACTGACATGAGGCTCACTGGCCTGTAGTTCCCTGAAATAATGGCACCTTACCTGTGGCATTGATGATACAAATATCTCAGCAAGGGGCCCAGCAATCACTTCCCTAGCTTCTCACAAAGTTCTGGGATACACCTGCTCATGTCACAGAGATTTATGCACCATTGTGCATTTTAAGGCTTCTAGCACCACCACCTCTGTAATATGGATATCTCTGTTAATTTATCCAAGTTCTCTCGTTTCCATATTCTTCACAGTAAGTACTGATGCAAAATACTCATTTAGTATCTTGCCTGTCTCCTGTGTTTCCACGTGTATATGGCCTAGTTGATCTTTAAGGGGCCTTATTCTCTCCCTAGTTATTCTTTTACCCTTAATGTATTTGTAGAATCTCTTTGGACTCTCCTTAACCCTATTTGCCAAAGCTATCTCATGTCCCCATTTTGCCCTCCTGATTTCCCTTTTGAGTATACTCCTACTTCCCTTAAAGTCCTCGAGGGATTCACATGAACCTAGCTGTCTACACCTGCCATATACCCCCTTCATTTTCTTGACCAGAGCCTCAACTTCATCTGGCATTCCCTATACCTACAAGCCTTACCCTGCACAATAATAAGAACATACTATCTTGTTGGATATGGACATTGCCCGCCACTTATCTGGCATGAATGTTACTTACCATCTGTCTGTTCAAACTTGGACATTGTCCAGGTATTGCTGCAATGAGACAATGGCTGTTTCAGTATCTGAGGAGTCATAAATGATGCAAAACATTGTGCAATCATCAGAAAACATCCCCACTTCTGATATCATGATGGTTATTGATGAAGCAACTGAAAATGGTTGGCTGTCAGCCACTACCATGAGATATCCCTGCAGAGATTCCTGGGGCTCAGATGACTGGTCTCCAACAACCACAACCAATTTCCTATGTGCTAGGTATGACTCCAACAAATGAAGAATTTTCGCCCTGACACCCATTGATGCTACTTACGCTAGGATTCCTACACTTGATCAGATGCAACCTCAACCTCAAGGGCAGTCCCTGTCATTTCTGCTTTGGAATTCAGCACTTTTGTCTACGTTTGAGTCAATGCTGACATGAGATTAGGAGCTGTGTGACCCTGGCAGACCCCAGGCTGGGCATCAGTGATGAGGTTGTTGTAAAGGAAGTGCAGCTTGATCGCACAGTTGATGTTCCTTTCCATGACTTTGCTGATAATTTAGACAAACTGATAGGCCAGTAATTGGTTGGGCTGGATTTGTCCTGCTTTTCGTGTACAGGATGCCTCTGGGCAATTTTTCCACATTTCCCGTTAGTTGTCAGTGCTTTTCCAGTACTGAAACAGGTTGAGTGGACTTAAAAAAATGAGTGATGAAGCAGATAAAGTTTTAAAGGGTTTTGCTAGGGCAAATGTTGGGGAGGATGTTTTTCCTGCTAGCGAAGTCCAGAACTAGGAGTTTCAGCCTCTGAATAACAGTTTGGCTGTTCATGATTGAAATTAAACTTTTTTTTAATTCAAAAAATTATGAAGTGTTAGAATGCTCAGTTCCAGAGGGCTGTTATTGTGTATTCACACAATGGATAATAGATGTTCTTAATCAATGATATGAGAGAGTACAAGAAAATGGATTTGAAGTGGAAAATCAGCTGTGATATTGAAGTTGGTGCAGGCCCAAAGCGTAGTGCATTCTACTCCTGCTCCCATTTCTCCTGTTCAACATACTAACCTCTAATGTGTTAAATATCATCATACTATTAACAACCCATAATGTGTATTGTTTACTTTGGCAAAAGCTTATTTTAGGGTCTGAAATTCCTTAAACTGCAAATACTTTTAAGAAGAAACATAAAATATTTCCATTTTTCACAGACCAGAGACTGGATCTATGCAAACTAAGCCCTAATGACAATGATACTGTAAGGGGACAGATAGTAGGTACGTATAAACATTTTTGTTCTGAAGTATAAAAACAATTATTGGAATATTTTTAACATTGATGTAAAATCAGATACTCACTTCTTTTGTTGCACTTCGCACTGTTTTATGATGTTGGATCACGTGATTGAAATTTGTGTGCAAGATTGCAGGAGAGTGATCTTTTAATCTCATTTGGTGAAATGAATCATCGAATAGACAATCGAAACATGTATTTTCATCTGCAGGAAATAATTTGAAGGCAAATCAGACTTGAATACATTTCAACAATTAAAATTATTACAGAAGGTGAAGGCAGGGTATTTACCAGGAAGTTGCAGTACAAGGAGACATAATTATACAATTAGAGCTAGGCCATTTAGAAGGCAAGCAAGATCGAGAACACTTTTAACACAAAGGATCGTTAGAATTTTGATCATTGTACCCAAAATCTTTGGATCTTGGATCAGTTGAAACTTGCAAGAATTGCAAGATTTTTGTTAGATCAGGAAATCGAGGGATATAACACCAAGTCAAGACATTACTAGATTACAATAATCTAGTTGATTGACACAACCAGTTCAAGATGACTGCAAGGTCTTTTCCTCTTTGTGTTGTTCTTGGTTGAAGAATGACATTTGACACAGGAAAAGTAGAAAAAGAGGAAAAAAAAAGCTATGTTATTTATTTAGTGTTTTATTTAATTTATATCTGTTTCTAAGTACAAGGAAATTTGATAGAGATGTGTTGAGTGAACTGAATTCTTATTTATGTCTTAACAGTAAGCCTTCAGTCTAGGGATCGGATAGGCAGTGGAGGTCCTGTCGTGGATTGCAGCCGTTTGTTTGATAATGATTTGCCAGATGGGTAAGAAAGAACTAGTGGTAATATGGTTGATTTGAGAAATTGAAACAACTTAAAATATTGCGTGATAGCAACGTACTGTGGATGCTGGAAATCCTAGCCTTTCCAATTTCTGTTGCATCAGGAACATGTTCACCTTCTCTTCAACAAAATATAATTATCATTATTACTGTAATAGTTCTCTTGCCTAATTTTATAAGCCAAATTTCTTTCTGAATTATTTTATCTAGGTACCTTGCTTTGAATAAGTCAGGGTACAAAAGTACAGTTTGCAAACTACAATGAAGAGATGGTTTTGTTGTTCTGCTCTTGTGTTGAGAAAATATAAGCAATGGTATTCGGCTTTAAAACTGGTACATAAACCACAGGAGCTGGTGTTAACTTTTTCATCTGATTTTTATGCTTCAGTAATGTTTTGGTTGACTTGCTTTGAAAGCTAAATTTATCCAGAAGCAGCATTGATCCTTAACCTATGCCTAATTGAATAAAATTGCAGGTAGATTTCTAGTTGGAAATCAACATACCCACATTGGTGACTTGTTAATATAATTAGAATTTGTGTATTGTTTCTGATCATCATTTAATATCACTGAGAGATGTTGTTGACACATGTAGTAATGAATATAATGAAGATTTGGATGGCACTTATTGCAAAATACAATTAACATGCTCATTTATTTTTTTCTTGATTTGATACCCTGAATCAGTAATGGATTGCTGCTGAATTTATTCAGAAACTAGAAAGACATGAAAAAAAACTAATAGGATTGACAGAAACTGATACGTGTATAGGTCAAGTGAGTTTAAATAGCATGCCCTGAAATTTGAATTGAATAAATTTGGAAATTGAAATCTATGTGAATGTGCATAACTAAACCATGTGCATAGATCACTGAAAGTTGCCACCCAGGTTGATAGGGTTGTTAAGAAGGCGTGCAGTATGTTAGGTTTTATTGGTAGAGGGATTGAGTTTCGGAGCCATGAGGTCATGTTGCAGCTGTACAAAACTCTGGTGCGGCCGCACTTGGAGTATTGCGTACAGTTCTGGTCACCGCATTATAGGAAGGATGTGGAAGCATTGGAAAGGGTGCAGAGGAGATTTACCAGGATGTTGCCTGGTATGGAGGGAAGGTCTTATGAGGAAAGGCTGAGGGTCTTGAGGCTGTTTTCGTTAGAGAGAAGAAGGTTAAGAGGTGACTTGATAGAGACATACAAGATCATCAGAGGATTAGATAGGGTGGACAGTGGGAGCCTTTTTCCTCGGATGGTGATGGCTAGCACGAGGGGACATAGCTTTAAATTGAGGGGTGATAGATATAGGACAGATGTCAGAGGTAGGTTCTTTACTCAGAGTAGTAAGGGCGTGGAATGCCCTGCCTGCAAAAATAGTAGACTCGCCCACTTTAAGGGCATTTAAATGGTCATTGGATAAACATATGGATGATAATGGAATAGTTTAGGTTAGATGGGCTTCAGATTGGTTTCACAGGTCGGCGCAACATCGAGGGCCGAAGGGCCTGTACTGCGCTGTAATGTTCTATGTTCTAAAAGTAAAGAAGACATGACTATGAAATTGGATTCTCTGAATGCTAAGTACTTCACAAGATGTGCCCTAATTGTTTTAAGGACAAATGCAAGTTTACAAATTGTTTTCCTTGGATTTAATCAAAAACTAAGTACTAATGGCTTGTAGTTGTTTGAAAAGAAGCTGCTGCTAATGACATGAAGCAGGTAGACTCTAAGGAGATCCTGCCTGCTCAGACCAATGTGTCATCTTCATAGTTCTGTAGCAATTGTAGTGAGGTCAGCCAGGTGGACCTCATAGAATGAGTTCCCTGATTGGTGCTGTTAATCTGGCTGATAGTTTAGAATAGGAGCGTTAGAGCTTCTGTTCGTGCAGAGCTGGCACTGAAGGAGCTTGATCAGTGCCAAGGACTTTCCATGTGTAAATAAAGGGTGACTTGATGATGGGATACCAGCCTCTATGGAGTTATTTCAGGTTGAACATAGGAAGTGTAGGAAACTGAGGCTCCGTAGAACTTACCAGTGTGGGAATATTTTATTTTCACGATTTCTTTTAATATTAAACAGCTTCCTACATGTTTAGAAAAAAAGCACAAGTCCTTAGCTAGAGTTTACTCCTTTAAAGAAGGGGTCTTATCATCTCACTCGGTTTATGAATCAAATAACTTCTAATTATTTCACCTCCGTATACAAATCACAAATTAATTTATACGATTTGGCTTGCGTATAGATCTTCGGCTTTACTAAGTTTCAGATTGCTTCTAAAATTTTCCAATTTACAAGTCCCCCTGTAGCCAAAACTTTAATATTACTTGATTAAGTATGGTTCAAGTTGACTTTTTGCACTTTGGAAATACCTTTGAAGGCAACTCGGTCCTACCTCCTGCTTAGTCACTGGATTTGTTTTTCGTATTTTGTGCTCCTTGCTGTTTACCAAACTCTATTCTTGACACAAAACAGAAATTGCTGGAAAAGCTCAGCAGGTCTGGCAGCATCTGTGAAGGTAACAACAGAGTTAACGTTTCGGGTCCGGTGACCCTTCCTGTATTCTTGACACTTATCCCGATAAGTTACAAACCTGAACAAGCACTATTAGTGTCTCTGGTGTGAGGTTATAATAATGAAGGGAGGTGGATTTAAGTCATTTTGAGCTACAAATTAATAAAAATATTAGTTTAAATTTTGTCCGTAGCACTGAGACTTGGTGCTGCTTGTTTTTGCAGCCGAATAATCTGTTTTGTTAGAGTAGGATATTTCCTTATTCTATGAATAGTTACATTTGGCATTTCACATTCACTAAACTCGCAGAGACAATCTATATTTTAATGTTCAATCCACAAAAGCCTCTAAACATGCAACTCCCCTTCAGTTTTGCACCAGTGAGTATAGGTTATGCATTTGCCTTGCAATGAAGTTTGAATCTACATATATCTTACTTAAGAAATTTTTTTTTATGACAAATGGTTTATGGTCACTCCACCTGACCAGGCTACATTCTGATAACTAATGAATTTGTAATCAAATTTTGGAATGTATTTTTTGATAACCATTTCTTAGTATTGAATTGTTTCCTTTATTGGTTTTGGATACATTCCTATCCCTGTTTCCAGGAGATGCCACTTACTATTCTTTGTTTCGGTTGACTAGCTGGGAAGAACGAAGAACTGCCTCGGGTCGAATACAGTATCTAAACCACATCACACGAACAACGCAGTGGGAGAGACCTACTCGGTAAGTGAAGAATAATGGCAATCTTCTTCCTGCTACGTTGAATCTGAGGTCTGTCTGTCCATAGTTAACAAGATAGTTTTGAATATGAAATAATTTGGTCAGCATGGACGAGTTGGACCGAAGGGTCTGTTTCTGTCTTGTGTGACTCTATGACTACTACTCCAGGATTATTGAAGAAAACTGGCAGCTGTTTAACATGGCATGAAAATGGAACAGTCACATTTACGTACTTTTGCTTTGAAGATCTCCTTACTCTCATGTAATCTGTCTTTTTGAAAAGAATAGCACTGCCCCATAGGTGGTCTTCTACATAATTCAACCCATTTGTGCTTTTCACTATTCTTATTTCTTTAGAATTTCAACCATATTGAATCTAAATGATCTGTTTTAAGCTTTTCCCCTACAGTTGTCCAAGTATGGGCATTAAAAATGGTATGCTGTGCTGGTTAAAATGTGGTATAAACAAAACCTTTAATTAAAATGTCTGCAATTGGATGTGTTGTTGTGCAAACAATTGTACAAAGTGAATGACAAAGTGGTTTGAATGTAATGGGTAAATGATTAATCTATGGAAAGCACTGTCCAGTGTTCTGTAATGTAATGTAATGTCCTTCATTAAGGACAACAAATGAACAATAATCAATGTAGTTTATGCTATTGCATTTTGCTTCCTAGTGACTTACTTATGTGTCTAGTGTCTCTGCATTCATAAATTTGTGGGGTCCCACCATGCATTTGGAACATAGCATAATTGTAGTGATAGGGTTAAAATGGATATCAGGAGCAGCTTTATTATAGTAATATTCTTTTACAGCTAAAACACAAAATCTGACATTTCATTTTGAGTTGGTGCTGCTTGCCTGTGCAGCTAGGTAATCTGTTTTGTTGGTGTAGGATATTTCCTTATTCTATGAATAGTTACATTTGGCAATTTACATTCACCTAAACTGGCAGAGACCATCTATATTTTTGAGTCTACTCTTATCTCCATTTTACTTTGAAATCCTTACTTGGACTGTTTCTGCTCACCCTGGCATCCATCCTTTATTTGGAGATTACACAAAGTTTGTGTTCAACTGGCTAAATGCTTTGTCCAGAAGTTTAATTTTGAGATTCTCAAAAGATAGAAGACTTTTTAACTAGCTACTAATGAGTAAGCAGACTGATTGAGATTAGCAGAGAAAACTGTGCCAATCTATTGGACTCTTATAAACAAGGAGTAGGCCATTTGGCCCTTTGAGTCTACTCTCCTATTTTATAAGATCATGTATAATCTGATTGTAAATTCAAATCAACATTCCCACCTATCCCTAAACTCTTTCACCCCTTGGCTTACCAGGAATCTTTGTACCTCTGTCTTTAAAAATGTTCAAAGACTCTCTCCCAAAAAAGCAGTGCAAGCAGTTGCCAAGACACTTGACCTCCTGTGAGAAAAGAATGTTGCCTTATCTTGGTTTTAAATAGATGACCTTTAATTTTAATTTATTTTCTCGGAAACAATCTTTAAATTTTTATTAAAATATAGCCTTTTGAAATATTAAAATGCTACTCAGCATACATCACCAGGATGAGTGTAGTGGCAATGATACAAATAATCCTGATCTAATAACTGATTTGTTCTGATAGCAGTTGGAGAGTTTGTAATCTGAAAATAAAACCCTGGTACCGATAAAATTGACTATGAAGCAGTTGGATTTCTATACAAATAGGAACTAGGTTTCCTTTCATTTGTCCTTTCCTGCCCTGACCAATTTATATACCTCCATTCAGACACCAACACGGTTGCATTCTAACTACCCTGTGAATTGGACTAGTGAGGCTCTCCATTTCATCAAACCACAATAAAGAACATCTGACCACATTTTTGTTCCAATTTTTTTGCTTTCCCCTTCCATGAAAATATTGACTTTGGTTAAGTTTGACCCCACAGGCTGCTTGAGTCACTCGTTCTTTTTCTCCGTATCTAGTCAGTCTTCAGCTTGGGAGGGAAAAGTGTCACCTTAGTTAAGGCCATTTGAGACTTAAAATTGTATTGTGCCTCTGCTTTTGAGCAGGGTTTTCTATGCAGTAGGTTAAGACTGGGATTCCAGATGATTTTCTTTTTCAAAAACTCAGAACTCAACTTAGTCCAGAATATTTGTGTTTGACAGAGATTAATTATCCCACTGCTGACTTGAAGTTGAACCTGAATTTGTTAGTTTGTGGGTGGAACACTTGATGACTAGTAATGGAGTTAGTTGGAGAATTTTTGAACTCAATTTTCCATTAAAAAATGTGCACATTAAATATGATCTTTTAAACACAGAAAAATGTTTATAATAATTCAGGTTACAAAATTATGTCTGTGTCTCTATAATAATTAGCTTCAATTTTTAGTATTACTTACTTGATCTTTGTATTGTCTGAAGTCAATAAAATACACGTTTATTAGGTTCCTCCCCTTTCTCCTCACCTCTCAAAATACAGTTTATGAATTGTTTATTATGGCTGGAATTTTGTGGCAGATACACTTTGTTGCTGTGAACTATTGAGCAGAGAAGAATTGGGAATCGTTGGGTAGTGGTGCTTAACACTGTTTTAAGAGTGGAAATGCAAACCGTTCTTCAAATCCCTTTTAAGAGTCAAAATTAATGTATTTGTTATCACTGCATTACATGCGTAGATTTAGCAACAAAAGTTATGTTGTCCGATATAATGTGTTTTTAAAAAAATCCCAGATAAGTGAAGAAACCATGACATCACCAGACACTGAGACCACAGTCTCCTTCATAAATTCCACCATATCTGACTCCTTCCTGCAGTACAACATGACGGATATGAGTCATGTGAGCACATAAGCCAGTCTTTCTATTTCAGTTGCTTCCTTAATGACTGGGTGAGGGGCGTGTCTGAGAGTTTCAGCTGATTGAAATGTTAATCATTCCTGCATAAAAATAGTCTTTGTTTCAATCTGTAAGTTATAAATATTATACTAAAATGAGTTAGTGGTAATTGGGTATTTATCTTATTTCAACAATGTTCTTTCGCTAGCTTTCCTGACAGAGGATACTTGCACCTTGAATGTGGTTTTCAGCCACAAGGTCCCCTAACGTTCCTATTCGGCACTCAGTTGGTGGATTTTAGGTGTCATGGCAGTGAGCATTCTGTAAATCAATACCCTAGCCACAAACAATGACTTCTGGCAAGTGCATATGTGTGGATTTCAGATGATAGCTAGATCCAACTAGTCTGATACTGTCAACAGTTCAAATATCATGTGATTTTTACTTGTAGACTCCAATCAAGATTGACCATTTGTCAAGGTGCCAAAGAGCATTTCAGTGGCTATGAAACTGCCATAACAATAATCAGCATTGTGAAGAGATGAGGAAAAGGGAGAACACTAAGGATGAGGTCTTGGCACAGCCAGAATGCAGGTGGCTTATCAATGCTGCTGTGCAATTGGCTGCTAGAAGATGAACTATAGCAACCAAAGTTGATGCTCTTTAACTTGTATTTCTTTGACCTCTCTGAAATCTCTCAGTTGCTTATACTTTCATATTTTGCCTCTGTGGTCATCATGACTGAGATACAGAGCTCAAAACAATGAACGCTATTAATCCATTGCTTAAAACAAAATGCTTTAAAGTGCGATTAACAACACTGTATTAAAAGCTACAGTATAGATTTAGAAAACTGTCTATGTTGCTTCACTCACATTGGAGCGTATAGATCAAGCAGTGGGAGAAGAGTTTGATAAATGGTATCTTGGAAAGCAAGTTAGGTGGAGGCTTAAAGATGAGGAGGAACGCATGTTTAGGGTATGAGTTCCAGAATACAGAACACAGTGAATGAAAGTTCACCGCTCCAAGGAGAATTGAATAGGCAAAGAACATTGACCAGAGTCAGAGGATTGTCTGGAAGGTCAAGTAGGTTACAGAAGTAATGTGAGGCTAGGCATAGAGGTACTTGCAAACAAGGCAAAGGAATTTGCAAATGGCATGTTGAAGAGTAGGGAACAGTTTAGGTTATTGAGGCATTTCTCTGAAACTAGGTGCAAATGATGGATTTTTTCACTAATTGGAGTCTGCCATGCTTGTAGCTTCAGAGATTAATGAGAACCACTTTGAACAGTTTTTTTTTAGTAATGAAAGCAGGATGGGACTAATTGGAATATGTTGGGGGAGGAGGGATTTGAAGAAATTAATTGAAATTATTGGATGAGGATTTCATTGATGGCACTTTCTTATGACACTCTACTTGGTCACAGGCCAGCCTCTGAATATGCTAGTCCTGGCAGGCCACTGAGTTGCATTGTGGATGAGAATACGCCAATTACACCAGCTAATGGTGCTTCATGTGGACAAACCCCTGACCCACGGATGGCAGAGAGGAGAGTGAGGTCACAAAGACACAGAAACTATATGAGTCGGACACATTTGCACCTCCCACCAGATCTCCCAGAAGGTTATGGTAAGTCATTTACTTTATGGAGAAAAACCTATTTATTGTAACTTTAGTAATTGCTATACACAATATGGTAAAATATTCAAAAGGCAGCTGTAATATCGATAAAGCTTAACTAAAATTATAACATTTAGTGTCAGGATACCTTAAATCTTATTTTTTTCGATTGGAGTGTGGTCTGGTATGTGTGGAGAGCTCAGAATTTGAGTGTAAAACACAATTTTACATAAATTTTCACTTCCCAGTCCACATTACCAAACCATTTGACAAGCTTATACATTTGAGGTTTCCATTTTGTGCATTGACTGTTAGATCATCAGATAGGCTATTCAGTCATGTTTTTCTGGGTGTTCTTCATTTTCTTCTTCAAATAATTTATCCAATCATTTGTAATCTGAAATAGTGATGTAGTGAAGCAGTGTACTAATTACTTTTTGTTGGAAAAGTGTCAATTTAACATTCAGAGCACCCTTCCAAAGAAGAGTCTTTGGACTCAAAACATTAACTCTGTTTCTGTCTACACAGTTGCTGCCAGACCTGCTGAGTTTCTCCAGCACTTTTTGTTCTTATTTGAGATTTCCAGCATCTTCAGTATTTTACTTTCATCTAACATTTGTTTCTTGTTATTCGTGTTCTTCCTCCGTTCCATTTTCTAAGGTTAGTCTTTGGCTTTGTATTCAATTATTCTCTTACACTTACTTTTGTTTTGATTTCACTTTTGCCATTCTTTTTCTTCGCATACTGCTCTGAGAAGAAATGCTGAAGGTACAATTGCACTGTCCTGCTACTGAGAAAAAGATGTCAATTTACACCGTTGCGGCTTTTCATTGTAGTAAGGGATTCTATGAAAACCTGCCTTTGGGATCAAGCTCTTCAGGACTTGAAATGAACATAGAACACAGAACAATACAGCACAGTACAGGCCCTTCAGCCCACGATGTTGTGCCGACCTATTATCCTACTAAGATCAATCTACCCTGCATACCCTACATTTTACTATTCTCCATGTGCCTATCCAAGAGTCGCATAAAAGTCTCTAAAGTATCTGACTGCACTACCACTGCTGGCAGCACATTCCACACACCCTCCACTCTCTGTGAAAAGAACCTACCTCTGTCATCTCCCCTATACCATCCTCCAATCACCTTAAATTTATGCCCCCTCGTAATAGTCGTTTCCGTCCTGGGAAAAAGTCTCTGGCTATCCACTCTCTGTATGCGTCTCATCATCTTGTACACCTCTATCAAGTCACTTCTCATCCTTCTTCGCTCCAATGAGAAAAGCCCTAGCTCCCTCAGCCTTTCCTCATAAGACCTGCCCTCCAGTCCAGGCAGCATCCTGGTAAATCTCTGCATCCTCTCTAAAGCTTCCACATCTTTCCTATAATGAGGTGACTAGAACTGAACACAATATTCCAAATATGGTCTAACCGGGGTTTTTATAGAGCTACAGCATCACCTCACGGCTCTTAAATTCAATTCCGCTGCCAGTGAAAGCCAGAACGTTTACAAGAGATTGCTCACCAGATCAGTGTCCTTCTCTGTTACCACAGTCTCATTTGATTCGTTGTAGGATATCTGGAACTCTTTGGTCATGCGGTATGTATTTTTTTTGATCTTTAGTATTATGTTTGTGTAAGTTACAGAATTATCCCTGTTGAAATATGAAGCATACCAAAAAAAAGAAGTTAACAGCATTACCATTTTAGGAAACTGAAAGGATAGTTAAGCTTTTGTAAGGCAGCAGATTTGTGCAAAGAAACTGGTAGGTCAGAATGTCTTTAAAATAGTTTACCAAAACAAACATCAAGAGTATCTAAATTATTTTTGTTATCTTGGGCCAATTAGTTTTGTACTTTTAGCTGCTTTGGCATATGTAAAGGTTTGAACTGATGTTTGTGTACTGAAGGTACTAAATACTAAAATATCTTGGTTTATAAACTTTTGGTTTGGTTTCTCTGCCATTGAGGAAGGTAAATTGAGAATAGTTTTTTTTAAAAGATTTCTGATCGGTGATATTAAAACAATGAAATAAAAACAGAAAATGCTCATAATTCAGATGAAAAGTCATTGAATTCCAACAGTAGTTAAGCTACTGGAGCTTCACAGGTTTCATGATTAAGGCTTGAGGCATATGTGAACTACATACAGTAGTATTTGTGGATAGCTCTTTCTCTGATAGGATGCTATCGCTCAGTGCCATCACTTCAAGGGATCAAGGAGAAAGTCCACCATCGTCACCTTGGGGCAATTAGGAATGAACAGTAAAGGCAGTCTTGCCATACTTGTTTAATCAGGTCTAAGCTCTGCAGTCTGGCCACATCCAGTTGGGAATGGTGGTGGACAATTAAACAACTGACAGGAGGAGGAGGCTCCACAAATAACCCCATCCTCAATGATTGAAGACCTCAACACAACAATGCAAAAGTTAAGGCTGAAGCATTCACAACAATCTTCAGCCAGAAATGCCGAGTGGATGATAGAGCGTGGCCATTCCCATTGCAGATACCAATTTCGATTCACGTGATATCAAGAAACGGGTGCACTGGATAGTGCAAATGGTACGGGCCCTAACAACTTTCTGGCAATAGTACTGAAGGCTTGTGCTGCAGAATTTGCTGCTCCTCTGTGCAGGCTCTTCAAATACAATTATGACGCTGACATCTACCCAACAATGTGGAAAATTGCCCGGGTATATCCTGTACATTAAAAGCAGGACGGATCCAACCCAGCCAATTACTGCTTCATCAGTCTACTCTCGGTCATCAGTAAAGTGATGGAAGGTGTCATCAACAGTGCTATCAAGCAGCACCTGCCCAGCAATAACCTGCTCAGTGACGCCCAGTTTGGGCCACCAGGGCCACTCAGCTCCTGACCTCATTACAGCCTTGGTTCAAACATGGACAAAAGAGCTAAATTCCAGAGGTGAGGTGAGAGTGACAGCCCTTGAAATCAAGGCTGCATTTGACCAAGTGTCTCAACAAGGAGCCCTAGCAAAACTGGAATCAATTTGTCTCGGGGGCAAAATATCTGCTGGTTGGAGTCATGCCTGGCACATAAGATGCTCGAAGATGTTGGAGGTCTGTCGTCTCAGCTCTGGGACATCTCTGCAGGAGTTTATCAGGGTAGTGTCCTCGGCCTAACCATCTTCAGCTGCTTCATTAATGACCCTCTCTGATCATAAGGTCAGAATTGAGGCAGTTCACCAATGATTGCGCAATGTTCAGCACCACTAGGAATCATGGTAGTACACAAGCCCACAGTCACTCCACGACAAATACTCACCAGGATTAAAGACCCCAGTCCCATAACATGCAGAGCCAACGTGGTTTATAAAATACCATGCAACGACTGCCACAAACATTACATCGGACAGACAGGAAGGAAACTGGTCATCATAATACACGAACATTAGTTAGCAGCAAAACGACACGACGAACTTTCCTTAATATCTGTACACTCAGACAATGAAGGCCATCAGTTTAACTGGGACAAGGTAACCATAGTAGCCCAAGCCAAACACAGACATGCACGGGAATTCCTAGAGGCATGATTCTCCACTCATAATGCAATCAACAAACATACAGAATTGGACCCCATATACAAACCCATACAGAAATGACAGTACTCACCATAATGGACCAAACAGTATAAACTCCAAGCACAGTAGAATACCATCACTTCTTTGGAGGCTCCACTGATGATGTCACCTAGCATGGTGATGAAACATCTGAACGAGAACAAACCAGCTCGGTGAGCAAGTCAACAACCTCATTCGGCACCATTCGTGACTCCTCAGATACTGAAGCAGTCCATGTTCAAAAGCAACAAGATCTGGACAATAACCAGGCTTGAGCTGACAAGTAGCAAGTAGCATTCACGACACACAAATGCCAGGCTCTGGCCATCACCAATAAGAAACAATATGACCGATCAAAGAGACCTTGGGCTGTAGGTTCATAGTTCCTTGAAAGTAGAGTTGAAGGTAGACAGGGTAGTGAAGAATTTGTTTAGTATGCTTGCCTTTATTGGTCAGTGCATTGAGTATAGGAGTTGGGAGTTCATGTTGTGGCTGTACAGGACATTGCTTAGGCCATGTTTGGAATACTGCGTTCAATTCTGGTCTCCCTGCTATAGGAAAGATGTTGTTAAATTTGAAAGGGTGCAGAAAAGATTTACAAGGATGTTGCCAGGGTTGGAGGCTTTGAGCTAAATATCAGGAGAGTGATCATAGAATCATAGAATCCCTACAGTGTGGAAACAGGCCCAACAAGTCCACAATGACCCTCCAGAGCATCCCACCCAGACTCATCCCCCTATAACCCACCTAATCTACACATTCCTTGAACCCTATGGGCAATTTAGCATGGCCAGTCCAGCTCGCTTGCACATCTGTGGACAGTGGGAGGAAACCCACGCAGACACGGGGAGAATGTCTGTATGGAGTTTGCACAGTCGCCCAAGAGTGGAATCAAGCCTGGGTTCCTGGTGCTGTGAGGGAGCAGTGCTAAGGGTTGAAAAGGCTGGGATTATTTTCCCTGGATCATCAGGGCTGAGGAATAAAAGCTTATAAAATCATCAGGGGCATGGATAGGGTGAATAGCCAAGGTCGTTTCCCCAGGTAGGGGAGTCCAAAACTAGAGGGCACACATTTAAGTGAGAGGCGTAAGATTTAAAAAGTATCTAAGGGGCAACTTTTTTGACACAGAGTAGTGCGTGTTTGGAATAAGCTGCCAAAGGAGGTGGTGGAGGCTGGAACAATTACAACATTTAAAAGGCGCCCAGGTGCGTAAATGAATAGAAAGGGTTTAGAGGGACACAGGCCAAGTGCTGGGACCAGATTAATTTAGGTTATCTGGTTGACATGGACGAGTTGGGCCGAAGGGTCTGTTTCCATGTTGTACAACTCTATGACTGTATAAACACCATCCCTTGATATTCAATGGTATTACCATCACATAATCCCCCACTATCAACATTCTTGGGGTTTTCATTGACCAGAATCTGAATTGGACCTGCCACATAAGCACAGCAGCTACAAGAGCAGGTCAGTGGCTAGGTATACTGTGGCGAGTAACTCACCTCCCGGCTGCCCACAGCCTGACCTTCATCTATATGGCACAAGTCAGGAGTGTGATGGAATACTCCCCACTTGCCTGGATAGGTGCAGCTCCAACAACACTTAAGAAGCCTGACACCATCCAGGACACAAAGCAGCCTGCTCAGTTGGCACAACATCGATTTGCATTCTTCCCTTCCACCACTGACCGTCAGTAGCTGCAATGTGTACTATCTCCAGCATGTACTGCAGATATTCACCAAAGACCCTCAGACGGCACCTTCCAAACTCATGACCACTTCCATCTAGAAGAATAAGGACACCACCACCAGCAAGTTTTCCCACTCCCCTCCCCCAAGCCACTCACCACCCTAACTTGGAAATATATCACTATTCCTTCACTGTCATTGGATCAAAATCATGGAATTCCATCCCTAAGGGCAACGTAGGTTAACTCACAGCAGGTAGATTGCAGCAGTTGAAGAAGGCAGCTCACCACCACCTTTTGGAGGGCAACTAGGGACAGGCAAGAAGTGCTAGCCAGCCAGTGACACCCATATCTCATTAATGAATTAAATTTGTTGCTCATTTGCTACCTAGCCAAAATCTTTTGAGGCTTGCAATAAGAAGGTAGTGGGAATAAAATACTTATGTTATCAAGCTACATTTATACTGGCCACTTAAGAAAACTCCAGTGGTCTTTGCATTTTTGTTACAAATAGAAGTTTTATGAAATTGCTGTATTTTGGTGCTGATAAAAGCAAAACAGGCCATGTGACCTGTCCTCGAGTCTCTCTTACAACATGTTTGGGTTACGGAATTAAAGGAAATCTCGAGCTGTTTTACTGGGAAGGAGCTGTAATATGTTTACACTTGGAGATAATGGCAACATCATCTATGTTTACACTGGTTGGGCTGTTGGTCTCCAAAGTCCCAGGAATGCTTTGAAAAGGGGAAAACTGTTATGCTTTAAGATATCCATTTACTTCCAAGATAAAAGAGAGCTGTTGTCTTGATATTCTGCCTGGATACGAGACCCGTGTGATTCATGTTGCTGTGGAGGTGGGTTTTGAAATGGAGAGAATCCTTACAAAACCATTGAGAGATCTAGTTAGAGGCTTTTCTAAAGATAACCTTGAAACTCTTTAACAGTTAATCTACCAGAATTCTGTAAAGATGGAGCAGCTACAGACTGTAAACAATTCTTTCAGAACTGAAGATTTCATACCAAACTCAACGTTAACTATGTTTATCTCTCCACAGATGCTCCCAGATGTGTTGAGTTTCTCCAGAATTCTCAGTATTTGTTTAAGATTCTTATGGGACTTGACAGGGCAGATGTCTAGGACCAGAGGGCATAATCTCAGCGTAAGGAGTCGCCTTTTTAAAACCAAGATAAGGAGGATTTTTTTTTCTGAGGGGAGTGAATCTGTGGAATTCTTTATCACAGAAGGCTGTTGAGGTAGGATAAGAAGTATGTTCTAGGCAGAGATAGTCAGACTTCTAATCAGTTAGGAACTTAGGTGGCACAGTGGCTCAGTGGTTAGCACTGCTGCTTCACTGTACCAGGGACCCAGGTTCAATTTTATTCCTTTATTTACGTAGTTTAAACTATGAAAGACTTTGATGTAAACTATTACTGGTTTCTTTATTTGTCTACTAATCTATGAAGTAATGCTTAACTTTGTTGTGGTTGGTTGGCTCGCCGAGCTGGTTTGCTGTTCCGCAGACGTTTCGTTACCCTGCTGGGTAACATCATCAGTGCAGCCTCTGATGAAGCGCTGTTGTGTTTTCCCACCTGCTATTTAAACTCTAGTGTCTGTTGAGCTGGGTTACTTCACTTCCGATTTTCCTTCGCAGTGGAGTATATATAGGGTCTAGATCTATGTGTCTGTTGATGGACTTCTTAGTGGAGAACCAAGCTTCTAGGAACCAGGCTCCACTAAGAAGTCCATCAACAAACACATAGATCTAGACCCTATGTATACTCCACTGCGAAGGGAAACCGGAAGTGAGATAACCCAGCACAACGGACACCAGAGTTTAAATAACAGGCAGGAAAACACAGCAGCACTTCATGGGATGCTGCACTGATGATGTTACCTAGCAGGGTAATGAAACGTCTGCGGAACAACAAACCAACTTGGTGAGCCAACCAACCACAACATCCACAACCCGAGCTACAAATCTACTCAAAAATGCTTAACTTTTTAACTCTTGTTTCTCTCAGTACTTGTACCTAAGTTTTTTTTGTACCTGAGTACCTTGGTACCTAAGATGGGGCCCTGTGTGGCGACATGTTATGCTTTTCACTCTACTCCTGTACATCTGTACTTGAGTACACGTGACAATAAAATCTAAAATCTAAATCCAAACTCCACACAGACATTCTTTGCATGTCTGCATGGGTTTCTGCTGGGTTCTCCAGTTTCCTCCCACAGTACAAAGATGTGCAGGTTAAGTGGATTGGCCATGCTCACTTGTCCCGTACTGTCCAGAGCTATGTAAGCTCATGTACATTAGTCATGGTAAATGCAGGGGTTATGGGGATAGACTGGGGGGAGCTGGGTTTGGATGGGATGCTCTGTGGAGGGTCAGTGCAGACTCAATAGGACAAACAGCCATTTTCCGCACTGTAGGGATTCCATGATTCCATGTTTCTATGATTCTATAATTCTCTAATTTTGAATTGAGGGTTTTAGTTAAGTAAAAGACAGGAAGGTAAAATTGAGGATTATCAGATCACTTGTTATCTCATTGAATGGCAGAGCAGACTCAATGGATTGAATGCTGTACTTCTGCACCCACATTTTATGATCTTACTAGCAACCGTCTCCCTCCCAAATCTAGCTGTGATAATTAAAAAGGTAGTTTTTCTTTATAAGCATCGTTAAACTGCCATATCTCCTTAATCATTGATTTGTATGGAGGCCTGTAACCTGATCTCAAAAATAGCTTCCTCTCCTTGCTTCTCCTTGGCAACACAAACATATTAGTCATGCATCCAGGCAGAAATGCTGATTAGGTATTCTTGACTGTTTTATATTAGAAGTAAATAGATAATTTACAGGCTATTGTTAACAACTCAATATTCTCAACACCTTTCTGGAACTTAGGGGGACCTACTTTCTGCTGTTAATGCACAAGCTGTCCCAGTTGTCTCCAAGTGTAAATATGGTAATGTTCATTTAAAATTGTTTAACATTGTTTTGCTTCAACTGCAGTAAGTTAAGGTGACCTGTAATCTTGTTGAGCATTGCAAGATTTATTCTAACATAATTTCCTACATGACTGGTTTGGTGCATCCTCTGCCCCGTAATCTCTGTGCAGTGACCTCTAACCCTTGCCAACTTCTGAATTTTGGGCACTAAAATGAAACACAGAATGCAGATTGTGGAGATATGAAGCAAACAAAAACAGATATTGCTCGAGAAACCGCAGGTCAGACGGTTAATGTTTCAAGACCAGTGACTCTTCTTCACAAAGGTTTTTGTTTATTTCTGAATTTTGGGGCATGTTTCCCCTCCTTGACTAATCCACCCGCTGTTTCGTCCACGTGGATTTGCAATTCTATTCAATATCTAGATCCAGTCTAGTGCTGGTGCTCGAATATAGTGAGAGTGCATGTCTCAATGGTTCAAAATTGGTGGGGCTTTTGCAATCCATTGTTTTTATATCACTTTTACAGCTTTTCCTGTCTCCCTGCTCTTCTCCCAATCCCATGCTCACACTGAGTTCCAGGAAAGGGAAGCAGCAAGTAGGATAATTTTTTTTGAAGATATCTCTGAGGCTTATCATTCTCAAGGGTGATTGTAAAAACATGTATAGAGCTGGAACTTTCGGTATGTTTCCTTTGTCTGGATCTTGACCACCTTTCATTCAGATGCTTTGATGGCCTTCGTAGCAAGAGGATTTGATTACAGGAGTGGGGCTCTTTTGTTGCAGTTATACGGTGCCTTGAATGCCTGGAAAGTTGTGAGACTTCTGGCCTCCTTACCTGAGGAAGGATGTTCTTGCTATAAAGGGAGTACAACAAAGGTTTACAGACTGATTCCTGGGATGGCAGGACTAATGTATGAGGAGAGGTGAATGGTTAGGAATATATCCGCTGGAATTCAGAAGAATGAGAGAGGATCTCCTACAAACCTATAAAATTCTAACAAGATTAGACAGGATAGATGCAGGAAGGATGTTCCTAGTGATTGGAGACCATAACCAGAGGTCACAGTTTAAGGAGACAGGATAAACCACATAGACTGAGATGAGAAATTTCTTCACCAGAGTGTGACGAACCTGTGGAATACGCTACCACAAAAAGTATTTGAAACCAAAACACCAGGGCGGCATGTGGCACAGTGGTAGGCACTGCTGCCACATAACGCCAGGGATAAGAGTTTGATTCCAGCCTTGGGCAACTCTGTGTGGAGTTTGCATGTTCTCCCCCTTTTTTGCCAAGGTTTCTGCTGGGTCCTCCGTTTTCCTCCAACAGTCCAAGAGGTACAGATTAGGTGGATTGGCCTGTCAAATCGCCCTGTAGTGTCCAGAGATATGTAGGTTAGATGAGTTAGCCACGGTAAATGTGGATTTTTTGAGGGATAGGGTTAGGTGTGGGCGTGAATGGGATGCACTTCGGAGGGTTGGTGCAGACTTAATGGGCTGAATGGCTTCTTTCTGCATTGTAAAGGGTCCTTGATTCTATATTGTATGATTTCATGAAGAAGTTGGGCATAGTGCTTCGCCCCATATCCTTTAATCACATTAGCCCAAAGTGGCAACAGGCTATATAGTTGAATGATCAACCATGATCATAAATGAGTGATGGAGCGGGCTTGAACAGCTGAATAACCTACTTCTGCTCCTGTTACCTATGGTTACTCGGTGAAATATGGATTGTGCAGGTATCTTGAAGTCTGCAAAGGTACTATCATGCTGGTATGTAGTTCACTGAGATTGTTAGAGTGTTACAAAGTATTTATAACACAGAAATTTGGTCTAGCAGATCTATACCAGTGTTTTTCAAGCTCTGTGCCTCTTTATCTAAGTCCATCAACATATCCTCCCACTATTTCTCTATAATGATTATCTTTCTCTCTCTTGAATGCATTAATTCATTTTAATTCTACTCACCCCAACTATTCCCTCATGATAGCATGTTACATACACCTATTACTGTCAGGATAGAGAAATTGCTCTTAATTATGATACGTACAATGTTTTTGGGCTCAAGGTAAAGCACGCCATGAATTCAAGAGTGTGCTGAAAATAAACCTGTACGGAGTGAGAATATTTATTAAATGAATGTTTTAAAATTTTAAAAATACAATTATTAATTGCAGGGCAAGATGCATCTGGTCAGAAGTAGCAATACCAAAAATATACAAATATATTAATGGTAGTTTAGGTGAAGACCCAGAACTCAATGCAAGAAACCTTCACATTGAACAAGGTATAACAGATCAAATAAATCCAGAACGTTGATTAGTTTGCAACAATATTGGGAAATCATGCAGATTGTGAGAAGCATACTCATGCTTAACTAATACTGCCCGTCTGCTTGATTAATGAAGCAGATAACATAGAAAGGATTTACAGTGTTGAAACTTCTTGTCAAATATTGCTAGTAAGGATTTCTTTATGACAAAGTGGAAGAAAATGAAACAGCAGGTGAAGTTGTAGTGAGTCAAATGTTGTATTTGTCCCAGCCATAACTCTCAGACTCAAAGACAACAGTGTGGAGCTGGAGGAACACCGCAGGCCAGGCAGCATTAGAGGAGCAGGAAAGTTGATGTTTCGGGTCGGGAAGGATATTGTTTCTGACTCCAGCATCTGCAGTTCTTGCTATCTCCGAGTGATTCATAACTCTCATTCTTGTCTGCCAGCAAGACCACACTGTTTATTTGAAGATTAGGGGACTTGTAGAACATGATACTGTATCTTGAATTTTTATATACATAAAATATGGGCAAAATTCATCAGTTAGTTGTTTTCCTTGGAAGTGAGAAGAGTATATCTGCCTTGCTGTCTTGTCCCACCTTACTGTAGCTACTACTTGATCTTTTTGAAGACTTTTGCTCCTACTGGACTTCAGTTCCAAAGGAACTGATTGCCTGCCACAACCATGTGCAAGCCATTCTTTGTATAAGTTTTAATGGTGAATGCAAGTGCTGTGGCAGTGCGCTTACCACTGGGCCATAAGTCCTGTGTTCAAGTCCTACCTGCTCAAGACATGTGTTGTAGCGCATGTGAGCAGGTTAATTAAAAAATATCTAGATGGTGAATGCAAACTGACTTTATTTCTGTCTGTGGTCCGTGTGTTTTTCATTTCTGAATAGCAATTGGGAATGGGAAACCTGGTTGATCCTTGGCTTGTTGCCTCAGGAACCTGCATTTTTGTTTCAAAATTAATTTCGTTGTGATGTACCTTTACAAATTTTATGATTGCAGTTCAATTATGGCAATACATAAAGTGATAGTGTCTCTCATTTGGTTCAATTAGATACATAAGAACATAAGAACTAGGAGCAGGAGTAGGTTGTCTGGCCCTTCGAGCCTGCTCCGCCATTCAATAAGATCATGGCTGATCTTTTCGTGGACTCCGATCCACTTACCCGCGTTCTCACCGTATCCCTTAATTCCTTTATTGTTCAAAAAAAATCTACCTTTTCTTTAAAAACATTTACTGAAGTAGCGTCAACTACTTCACTGGGCAAGGAATTCCATAGATTAACAACCCTCTGGGTGAAGAAATTCCTTCTCAATTCAGTCCTAAATCTGCTCCCTCTAATCTTGAGGCTATGCCCTCTTGTCCTAGCTTCACCTGCCAGTGGAAACATCCTCTCTACTTCTATCTTATCTATTTCCTTCATAATTTTATATGTTTCTATAAGATCCCCCCTCAATCTTCTGAATTCCAATGAATATAATCCCAATCTACTCAGTCTCTCCTCATAAGCCAACCCCCTCAACTCCGGAATCAACCTAGTGAACCTCCTTTGCACCCCCTCCAGTGCCAATCATCCTTCCTCAAGTAAGGAGACCAAAACTGCACACAGTACTCCAGGTGTGGCCTCACCAGCACCTTGTACAGCTGCAACATAACCTCTCTGCTTTTAATTTCAATCCCTTTAGCAATGAAGGACAAAATTCCATTTGCCTTCCTAATTACTTGTTGTACCTGCAGACCTACCTTCTGTGATTCATGCACAAGGACACCCAGGTCCCTCTGCATAGCAGCATGCTGCAACTTTTTACCATTCAAGTAATAATCCTTTTTACTATTACTCCTACTAAAATGTATGACTTCACATTTATTTACATTGTATTCCATCTGCCAGACCTTTGCCCATTCACTCACTGTATCTATGTTCCTCTGCAAAGTTTCACAGTCCTCTGCACACTTTGGTGTGCCACTCATCTTAGTGTCATCTGCAAACTTTGACACCCTACACATGGTCCCCAACTCCAAATCATCTATATAAATTGTAAATAATTGCGGTCCCAACACCGATCCCTGAGGCACACCACTAGTCACTGACTACCAGCTAGAATAGCACTCATTTATCCTCACTCTTTGCTTCCTGTTAGTCAACCAATCCTCTATCCATGCTAATACTTTACCCTTAATGCCATGCATCCTTATCTTATGCAGTAGCCTCTTGTGCGGCACCTCGTCGAAGGCCTTTTGGAAATCTAGGTACACCACATCCACTGGGTCCCCATTGTCCACCTCGCTCGTAATGTCTTCATAGAATTCCAAAAGATTTGTCAAGCATGACCTGCCCTTCATGAACCCATGCTGCGTCTGCTCAACGGGACAATTTCTATCAAGATGCCTTGCTATTTCTTCCTTGATAATAGACTCAAGCATCTTCCCAACTACAGAGGTTAAGCTAACCGGTCTATAATTCCCCATCTTTTGTCTACTTCCCTTTTTAAACAGTGGCATCACATTTGCTGTTTTCTAATCTGCTGGGACTGCCCCAGAGTCCAGCGAATTTTGGAAAATTACCGCCAGCGCACCTGCTATTTCTCCCACCATCTCTTTTAGTACCCTGGGATGCATTCCATCAGGGCCAGGAGACTTATCAATCCTTAGCTCCATTAGCTTGCCCAACACTACCTCTTCCGTAATAATGATTGTTTCCAGGTCCTCACCTACCTTCGTCTCCTTAGTTCAGTTGGAAAGAATTTGCAGTTTACTTCATGAAACATTCATTCCAAGAGGTATTACGTTGTGTCCAGCCCCTCAGTATACTATGGAAAACATTTTTGTCAAGTTTCATTGGATCCCCAAAATGTTATGTTGGACCTTGGCGCATGCGATTCTGCAAGATTGTTGAATCGGTTCCTTGCTTTGTAAAATCAAAAGGTTTCAGGTCGACCAAACACCAATTTGATGGCATTCCAGTTTGGTTCAGACTGTGTTCCTGGCAAAAGCCATGGAGACAGTGCCCTATGTTATGGAGCTGCTCAGGATGAACTTCAATTTGCATCCGTTTCCATGCATTCTTTACAAAAACATATTTCAGAAAGAGAAGGGGCAGTGGGGCAACTGTCTGTGTGGAGTTTGCACATTCTCCCTATGTCTGCGTGGGTTGCCTCTGGGTGCTCCGGTTTCCTCCCACAGTCCAAAGATGTGGAGGTTAGGACGATTGGCCATGCTGAATTGCCCATAGTGTCCAGGGATGTGCAGGCTTGGTGGATTAACCGCAAGAAATGCATAGTTATAGGAATACGGTAGGGGATTGGGCCTGGGTGGGATGCTGTTTGGAGGGTTGGTGTGGACTTGTTGGGCCAAATGGCCTGTTTCCGCACTGCAGGGATTCTGTGGTCTATAGACCAGTTACCCTCTTTTACCTCCTATAGCTTTCTTGAAACTCCTGTTTATGAAGAATCTGACAGGGAGGGATTTTAATCACTTGGCAGTCAAGCTGCATTTCGGTGTTTGTTTGCAATTTCTGTTGGTAAGGTGTCTGCTAAATAACTTCAATCTTGTTGTGCAGAATTGCTAAGAAAAATTGTTGCCTTTCCACTGACATTGAAGCTGAAATCAGCTAACTTGAGACCTTCCATTAGACTTGAACCTGGTTGAATTTATCACCTACAGTAGAGCTGCATAAAGAATTCTTGCAGTTCTGGGAACTTCTGCACTCCTTGCACAATACCATCTCCCTGCCTCCTGATCCATTCAACCACAAACATGTAAAAATACATAAAGAAATAATCTTGTAGAATGTTGACAATCCATTAATAGTAAAGAAAATCATGCTGCATTATACTATGCATCAGTGAAACTGCTTGGTTGTCTCATTGTCACGATGTTTATTGTAAATACTTTAACTCTGATCTGTTTTGTAACAAATATCTACTATTCACCTTAATTATAACTCAGGGTTCAAAACAGCAAACCAGTCAATGCAATATTTTCCCATCAAGAATAATTCAGGAAGCATCTGCCTCAGGTTGAGTCAGTGTATTTGTATTTACTTGGTGTCAGTTAATTACATTACCTTAATTTAACTTCCTTTTTGAGGAAGGAATGGCTAGAAATGAATATAATCTTCTTTCTTGACACATATTGAACATTAGATGGGATTCCAATCAGAAGACAAGAATCTTGTATTTATTATGTCTATTTATGACTGATGTATATGGACTAAAATACCTCTACTTCAATTTTAAGTGGTACTATTTGGTACCATTGTAAGAACAGCTTAGACTACTGTAAATCATGGAATTCTTACTGTTGCCCCAACATTCCTTCATTATTGTTCACTGTGAATCAAAGTCTTTTGAGTTTTCATGAGACTGTAGGCAGGAAGCATGTGTGATGTGTAAGCCACTTGTCTGTTTTCTCCCGGTTGCTTGTAGCACTGCATGAGAGATTAGTCTTTCATGCCTGGAGACTTGAGTACAGTCTGAGGGATGATATAAAAATCGAAAATTCTGAAAAATGTTCAGCATGTCAGGTAGCATCTGTGAAGTTGGAGGTAGAGTTTAATATTTTAGGTTGATGACATTCATGAACACTGGAAAATGAAAGCAAAATGATTTTTAAGCAAATGCAGATATAGGAAATGGAAAACTACAAAATAGATAGAGGTCTGTCATGGGGTGGAATGCAGGTGGTTGTTGAATGACAAAAAGAATAACTATGCAAGACAGCATGGGGTGAAATGTTGCAAGAAAATAACAGGAAACAAAAAGAGCAATGTGAAAAATGTGGCAATTAAAAGACTGCCATGACCAAGAAAGGCAGGTAGACCCTGGGTATGTGGGCCAACTTGCCAGCCTTCTGGAAAGGGAAGAGGTGAAAGTCTAAGTGTTGCATCTGTTGTCCCTATTTGAGAAGGCTGCCTTAATTGTGTATTCTGTTGAGGGTGCCATATGTATAAGTACAGAGGGTCTCCTTTTTTGACTTGGGGACCTGAGCATTGATCCTGTTCGAGTTGAACATTGCGTTGGTGTTGTTGGGGTTTATTACATCTGGAAGAAAAGGGTTGTAGTGCTAATGGGCAATGTGTTTATTCAGCAGTGCATGGTTTTATGGTAGGTATGTGAAGCATGCATGGCATCTAATTAATTGCATTAGATATATTGGAAATAATTTCAGACAATCTCTTATTGTGTTTTCGTTGTTTGAGACTGGGATTGGACGAAGAATCCACTTGGGAGGGTTCTGTGCAGTTCAGAGATTTATTGTTTGATAACTGGTTTAGTTTTCAGTGACTTCCAAAGTTTATTATTTAAGTTTAATGTCCTACTCCACCTGCCCTGTTTGAATCAATAATTACTTAATTGTTCAGAGTCAGAAGTCGCATGACACCAGGTTATAGTTCAACAGGTTTATTTGAAATCACAAGCTTTTAGAGTGTGTAGCCCTTTCGTCATTGTTCAGGATTTAGGCGAGTGTCAAGGGATAGTCAAAAAGAGAAGGAACAGAGCACAAATGTTTTGACTAATAGCTGCTTTATTTCTGCTGTGCATGTCTCCTACAATAAAGCAATCTGTAAAATTGCTGCATTTTTCTGCTATTTCAATATTATTTTAGGCTTTTACATGTTAATTAAGTGTGCATTATTTCTTTCACCTTCCTGCCTATGAGGGGCTGTTCTACACTCTGGTAGTTTTACAAGCCTCGGCTATCCTTTGGCATCCTGCTTAGGCGCTGAACATGAAATTTCTTTTCAATTGTGAGAAGTGTCATATCCAAACCCAGTTCTTGCCACACCTGACATCTGCATCCATAACTTCCCAGCAAACACCACTCAGTGAATTGGCCGATTTCTGTTTTATTTCTGCCTTCCCACACAGGCCATTGGGTTAGTTGTTGGTTCCATCTATTGCAAGATCAACTAACACCAAGATCAAACCATAGTACCTTCCTGATTTGTGGGTTGAGTAGCATATTGAGCAGCATGTTTAACTTAATAAATGAAAACATGTATTTAACATCATGTTAATAACAAAATCAGTGTCATACTTGTAAATTTTATACTATAATATTTCTTGACCCATTTTATATTTCTTTCTTGGCTATTGCTCTATTTATAATATTTATCATTTTCTCATTCCCACATGCTGATCATATCAGGCCACTCATCATGCAGTCAGAAGTCTGGTTGTTTGCTGTTTTGAATAATTGCTAGGCGGCTGAGAGACAACAACCATAAATAATAGCTTTTTTCCTAGCCCTGGCTGTTGAAAATCTCTCCCTATCTCTCTTCCTTTCCCTTCTTGCTGAAAAAATTGCGACACTTGTTTTTCTTGATCATAATGCCAGTTGTTTGTAATGAAACCTACCTTCCTTGTCTTGTATGTTGTGGCATCATAATGAAAAGATTCATGGAATTTTCATCCCTGAAATAATTAAGACTGCTTCAAACTCACAACCACTACCATCTAGAAGGACAAGAGTAGCAAATATATGGAACACTACCACCTGCAAGTTCCCCATTCACCATCTTGACTTGGAAATACATCACTGTTTCTTCAGTGTCATTGGGTCAAAATCCTGAAATTCCCTTTTTAACGGCAATGTTGATGTAGCTACACCAAATGGACTTGAGCAGTTCAGGAGGGACGCTCACCACCACCTTCCCAAATGCAACTCAGTGGATAATAATTGCTGGTCGAGCCAGGGATGCTCACATCCCATGAAAGAATTTTTTAAAATCCCATAGTTTTACTAATATAAATTTATCCTTTCCCTAAACAGACATACTGAATTTGTAAATCTTTACATGCAATGAATTGTCCAATTCATATACTGCATGTCGGATGACATAAATCTATATTGCAAACTCTCAAATGATCTGACCTAAAATATTTCCTGTATCCTCAAAGTGGTCTGTTTTCCCTGAGAGAAATTAAGTTGTGCAATGAAAATTTGAAGGAAGAAATTGAACAGATTTACAAGTAAGTATATAGCTGCAGAAGTGTATAAGCCAGTAGTGACTTGATAAAAACACTTCTGGCCATACTGGACTAGATTTTGAGATTAATGTGCTTTGCCTGGAGGTAACTTCTGTACCTAACATGGCAAGCAGAGAGGTAACACGTTCTATTCCTAATATGAAATGTTTTGACTTGGCTTTGTACCTATTATTTCTCATTTTGAAGTTGATTCCAGACGTGCATTTGTGGAAAAGTGTTGAATGGAGGGATTGCATGCTTTATTACAAACAGAGCAGAAAAGTCTGAGCTACCATGGGCTGCTCTCTTGCACCTCCTGGTGGTCAGTAATAGTGAACTAAACTTAAAGATTATATTGTCAAATTTGTTGACCCATTTTGTTATAAAGGCACACACTATATTGCCATTCCCTCTCTGTCACTGGAACTCTTTACCACACAGCACTGTTGCTGTACTACAGTGGATCACCACTCCCTACACAAGGGCAAATGGGAATGGACAATAAATGCTGACAGCCTATGAAAGGAGATAATAAAGTGTACAGCTGGATGAACACAGCAGGCCAAGCAGCATCAGAGGAGCAGGAAAGCTGACGTTTCGGGCCT
>NC_063354.1:6447586-6448418 GCF_021869965.1 Rhincodon typus
CCCTTCTTCAGAAATTTCAGCTTTCCTGCTCCTCTGATGCTGCTTGGCCTGCTGTGTTCATCCAGCTCTACACCTTGTTGTCTCAGATTCTCCAGCATCTGCAGTTCCTACTATCTCCACTACCTAGATAACATTCAGGCTTGAGCAGATAAGTTGCATTTGTTTCTCACATTGTCAGACAATGACCACCTCCATCAAGAGTGAATCTAACCACCTGCCAAAAACCCACACCATCAACATCCTGGGAAATTATAATTGACCAGAAACTTAACTAGCTGAGGAACTTAAATACCATAGCTACATAGACAGGTTAGATGCTGGGAATTCTGCAGCAAGTAATTCACCTTCTGACTCTCTAGTCTTTTCACCATCTACAAAACACAGTTTAGGAGTGTGATGGAATATTTCCCATTTACTGGAATGAGTGCAGCTAAAGCAACACTCCGAAGTTAACACCATCCAGGGCAAAGTAGTCTGCTTGAATAGCATTCCCATTGACAACCTTAAACACTCACTTCTCCCCATCATTCACACACTGTCACAATAGTCTACAAGAAGCGCTGTAGTTACTGTAGTCAAACCCCCCCCCGCAAAGCCTCTTCCAATCCAGCAAATTCTTCCATTTGCAGGAACAATGGTAATCAATTCTGCCTGTAGTATTTCCCTCTGAATTACCCACCAATCTGGCTGTTGGAAATATGGTGCTGTACCTCACTGTAACTGGATTGAAATGCTAGAACTTCTTTCCTTACAGTACTGCAGGTGTAACTACACTATAGCAATTCAACAATACAGCTCAAGCAATTAGCACGTGCAATAAATGTTGGTCTTG
>NC_063354.1:6448918-6483523 GCF_021869965.1 Rhincodon typus
TATCTGCAGCCTAGTCTCTCAAGCTGCAATTTTATAGTCTAAGCGATATTCTGGTAAACTTTGTGCCCAGTCTAGTGAAACTTCCTCTCGTCTAATGAGGTGACCAGAACTAGTCCCCAGCTAGACCTCTGTCTATAACTAGAGTTGTGTGGCTATATTTTGTCACCTCTCCACGCTAGTATTCTATGCCTTGGAAAGGAAAGAACTTGATGGCAGTCTTAACAATCACCAACTTGCCCTACTTTATTTTTGTGAATCTGAACATATATCCTGAGATGTCTAGATATTTTCTAATCAACTTAGTTACTTGAAGTGTCATAGCATCTGGAGCATGTGGGACATCTTGCCAGGTCTCCTGGCTTAGAGGTAAGGGTGCTGCTACTGCAGCACAAGAACTTCCTCTTGATATCTATCATCCCACTTGTGCATTCTTGTACCTTGTTTCACCTCACTAATGGAATTAAGCCCATAAATCACTTTTTTTCTCACTGACCAGTCCACTAGTATCGTTTTGTAGACTGTTTCCTTCATGTCGACCAAGTGGCTAACTTGTCATCTGCAAACACTTGATCACACCCTGAAGTAGTCAAAATCATTAACATACCCCCAAAGTGGGATCTAATATTAAACCTTGTGGAACCCTGTAGTGTTAAACATCTGTAAGCTTTCAACCTTTGTTTTCTGCCACTGAGCCAATTTTATATCCAACTTGCTACATTCCCTTGAATCCCTTGGGCTTTTATTTAAATATTCTGTGACCTTGTCAAAAGCCTTAAGTCATTTTTGACCATATGACTACTCCACACTAATCCATATCAGTTTAGTTTAGTCAAGTTAGTTAAAAGTTAGACATTAACTTGCCTTTAAATCTGTGCTGACTGTCCTTGATTGAACTGCCACTAACAGTAGAGTAGTCTCAATTGACTCCTATATTTTGTCCACTACCAAGGTTAGACTGACCTGGAAATCTGGTTGTAGGAAGTTTTTATGGCACTAATTTAGTGGTTTCTCCTTGATTTAGCTTTTAATTCATGTTTAACTGACTTTTGATACCAATGTTAAAGCATCTTAGTCATTGCTTGCTAAAGTCAATGAAGCTATATAAATGACTTGAAAATGAACTTCAAAAAAGCAACAGGTTTGAAGTTCAATTTCAGGCAACTTTTGCAGACTCTGACTTGCCTAAGTCTTTTCAATGCTGACCACTGGAAGAATGCATCTGGGGACTAGAGGCTTAACTAACAAGTGCTGGATATATCCTGCTTCTTTCTAATAATAGAAGTAATTTTAATATTTTAATATTCCTCCACTCAGTGGGCATAGAGGAATTGAGTGCTAGAATTCAACTGAGATGTGGTTTTTTCTAATCTTGTTTTCAGACTCCTGGACTCAGGGCAGTGGGCAATATTGTGACTGGTACAGATGATCAGACACAAATTGTCATTGACTCTGGTGTGTTGAACTACTTTGGTTCTTTACTTGCTCATCCAAAGAGCAACATCCAAAAAGAAGCTGCCTGGACAATCTCTAACATTACAGCTGGAAAGCCAGAACAAATCCAAGCAGTTATTGACAATGGATTGGTTCCACCCCTTATTCAATTGCTTAGAAAGGTGAGTAGTCTAAAGTGTCTGGGTAATCTCCCTTCCAAGGAGTCTTGTTAACTTATTGGGAGCTAACCTCTAGAATTTACACGTTCTGCTTGAACTCTGGAATGTTGTCAGAAAATCCTTGTTGCCCAACCTATACTTATTTCTTAAGTAAGCCTGCTCACTACTAAACTTTTTTTTCTTACTTGGCATTCTTTTGATTTGACATCCATCATTCCCCTTGCATGTACTATGGGATCCTAAGGGTGCACTTTAAAGTTGACCATGAGGATTTACAGGAACTAAAATATTATTTACAGGAGACAAATGACACTAGACTTATCTGGGATGGTAGATTAAGGCATTCATGGTCCTGTTCGACTATAGTGCTGTCTGATTTTAATGGTTTAACCTGAGGGCCACCCCCTTGGGTAAGGGAAGAGATTGAGTCCTCCTTTATAGTAACCACAGCCAGTGTGGGAATTGAACCAATGCTGTTTGCATCACTCTGCATTGCAACCCTCAATAAATCAACAGGCAACTGTAAGTACATTTTTAAGAACTGTTCAACACAAGTGATCTAGGTTTGGAAATGCAGGTTGTAAAAAGTTACTCCTTGCCACAGGAATCCCTTGGAGCTTTCATTTAAAGTCCACTTGTTGATCCTGTTTTACACAGGATGGGCAAGAGGGTAAGTGATATCAGTCTTGATTTGAGTCCTGTAAGGCTTAAATTTGAACAACATGTCTGTCTGAACTTTAGACAGATGACAGATTGAACTGGTAAGTAGCCTCCTGTTGAGCAATGACAATCTCTCTCCTACCAATTGCATGACTTAAACAGCAGCTTAATTGGGTTAAATATTTGCTGCCACTATAGCTCAGCAAATAATACTTTTGAGTTAATCCCCATTGCAGACACTAGTGTATGTCTCGGTCTACTGACTTTCAGTACTAAAAGGGAGCATTGCAGACTGTATTTCAAATCCATACTCCTTCCTTCAAATGAGCAAAGATCCTGATGTCATTCATGTCACTTGGTGATTCCAGCTGCTCCCAAGCTATGTTCTTCTGTATTACATTATAAGCAACCTGTATGACTCTTCACCTTTTTTTATTCCACAGGGTGACTTTAAGTCTCAGAAAGAAGCTGTCTGGGCTGTAACAAACTACACCAGTGGTGGTACAATTCAACAAATTATCTACCTTGTTCAATCTGGAGTTATTGAGCCATTATTGGCCCTGCTGTCAGTCAAAGACTGCAAGACTATCCAAATCATTTTGGATGCTATTGCTAATATATTTCTGGTAAGATTTTTATCACTGTTGATATAAACCACCGGCAGCATCCAGTCTTGTCCACTTAGCTTGAGCACCATACTGTTGAGTAATGTGACTACAAGAACTAGTGTCTATAACATGTCAGTCAGGGAAATTGTAACATTGCAAAATGCTGAAGATTATTGTCTCAGCACATGGGTTAATATTGTGAAAATTTTACTTAGGACTTGAGGTTTTTCTAGACTTGCCTGTCTAAAATGTACTCTTGTGGAACTAAGCAATAAGAGCAAGAGGGGTGATTTTTTTAATTTGCCAAGATTGCAAAATTTGAGGCACATCAACTCTTGACAATTTGGTCAACACGTAAGTAAGCATACTTCTCAAGGCTGCACTTCAAGCCTGGTTTTTCACTATGTTTGTATACTCGACAGGCTGCAGAAAAAGTCAATGAAACAGATAAGCTCTGTCTCGTGATAGAGGAATGTGGAGGTCTTGATAAAATTGAAGCTCTGCAATCTCATGAAAATGAGCAAGTGTACAAAGCTTCCCTAAACTTGATAGAAAAGTACTTCTCTGAAGAGGTAAGTGGAAGTAGTTGAAGTTGAATGTGATTTCATCCTATTCATTGGCAAACTGCCATTTCAGTCATGGAGGTAAATGAATCTGTTTGATAGTTGGTTTTGATCCCACTTGGATCAATCCTATTTCAGCATCTAACCAATATTTATATGAACCTGGTGAAATTGCACTGCATCACAAACATTGAATGAGATTGAACAAACAAATGAAATTTTTTAAATTGCTCAAGATTCCACTATCCAGATTAATTGCATCACCTGAATTAACATCTGGCCCCTGAACTGCTTTTATTACTAGAAATTAACTTTTTTATATTTGGAAGCGTTTCCTCTTGGTGTTCAATTGTATTGATCTACCTTTTTTCTTTTTTAGAATGAGGAAGACCAGAATGTTGTACCAGATTCTACTGAAGAAGCTTTTACGTTTCAGGCTGAGAACCCTACTGTGACTTTTGACTTTTGAATGACAATGACATTTCCAACTTTTTCTGTTTAGTCAGTACTTGTAACTGTCAAATGTGGTCTATCACTTCATACTTAATCCATGACTATCCACTGTACATTTGTATAAAAAATTTCAACTTTTTGTAATTAAACTTTGGAATGTAAATACTTCAACTTCTGGTATCTATTACTCTTGTCTGGTATGGAGGGTGGTAGACACTTGTTTAATTGAAACCAAATTAGCATTAAGTCTTCTAGAAATGTTTAACTCTGCCAATAGTAATATGCAACAGAATTAGAGATTTGTAATCCCTAAAGGGACTCTTAATAGACCCATGGTGCATGATGTGATGGGTGCTTGAGTGAGGGACTTTGAATCATGAGACTCATGATTCATAGGTAATTCTTACTCTACTAACCATGAAATGGTAAGGGTTAGTTTACTGTAAAAATGTTTGTGTAGGGTGGAAAGCTTAGCTTCTCTTCCTTCATCCACTTTTTCCTCTTTCCAAGAGCTAGCAAATGTATTACATTTGGTGCAACCGAAGTTGTTACAAACGAGTAATAAAACAGAGGGCAGGCTCCAGCGAGCCTTGTCTTTAGAGAACATGTTCTCTAATGTGTGAGGACAAAGTTAGAAAAATACCATTCCCAGTAATAGGGGACAGATGGGTAAAAGTTGGTGTTTGATCAGCTTTGACTGTATTGAATGGCCTGACATGAGGCAGAGATGCAATTCATCTAAGATGTGTTGCTGGCTAGGCCAGCATTCACTACTAATCCCTGTTGTCCAGCAGCTAGTTCTTGTGTTTTTTTTTTTTTTTAAAAATTGCTGTGGGTCTGGAGTCACATGTAGGCCAGGTCGGGATGGCAGTTGCCTTGCCTAAAATGGCATTAGTGAATCAGATGGGGTTTTTGACTGGATTCAGGTTATTAGATTGTTCTGTACTTCTATTCAAATTCTACCATCTGTCATTAGTAGGCTTGGAACCTAGTTTTCCAAGATTTTAACCCAGTGACACTTGGCATAACATCTGTAACTGTTTCAGCTCCTCACTCTTGGGTTCTTCTAGCTGAAAAAACAGTATAGATGTGTTTGCTCTAGATCTGTTTGTAATTCCATTTACAAGTTAAGATTTGACCCACTATGGTTTTGTCATCAGTAAAACAGTACAGGAAAGTGAGCTTCGTAGCACAGAAAAAAACAATTAGTAGAACTCCAGACCTAGTTATTGACTTCAGGAAACAGGGTCTGTTCTCCACTCTCTATCAATGGTGCTGAGGTAAAGATTGGTGATATTTACTCCTTGGACTCAATCAATCAATCTGTTATGGTTCATCCATGGTCAAGAAAGCACACCACTGCCTCTACTTCCTCAGGCTAAGGAAGTTAAGCATGTCCACAATAACTCTTGCCATTTTACCATAGAAAGCATCCCCTTTCAGCTGTATCACAGCTTTGTATGGCAACTGCTCTGCTCAAGACTGCAGGAAACTGAGTGCTGGGAGGGACAGGTTGCCAGGTAAGGAGGTGGGAGGGTTGGGAGTGGGCAGATTTTGAAGCTGGTGAATTATGTTTTAGGTCATCAGGCTATAGGCTCCCAAGGTGGAATGAGGTGCTGCTCTTCCAGTTTGTAGGTGTTATGATACTGGAGGATGCACAGGATGGACATTCAGCCCAGAGGGGAGTTGAAATGGTTTGTGACTAGAAGATGTTGTTTTTCATGAACAGAGCACAGGTGCTTGGCAAAGTGGTCTCCAAGCCTGATGGCCACCTCTACATAAAGAGCAGTAGATAAAGTTGATGGATGTGCAGTTGAGCCCCTGTCTGATGTGGAAGATTTGTGCCTTGAATGGAGGTGAGGGGACAGGTGTAGCACTTCCTGTGGTTTGTAGGGAAAAGTTCTGGGGTTAGTAGGGAGTGTGGAGTGGATGAGAGACATGTCCTGACAATAAGTAGACAGGGGTGGGGAAGGAAATATGGGGTTGGATTGTGGGTGGCAAAAGTGGTGGAGAATGTGTTGGCTGTGGAGGGGGTGGGGTGATGAGGACAAGGAGGATTCTGTCTTTAGACATAGTAGGAACGGCAGATGCTGGAGAATCAGATAACAAGGTGAAGAGCTGGCTGAACCAAGCAGCAGAGAAGTAGGAAAGCTGATGTTAACAGACATCATAGAACTTTACAGCGCAGCACAGGCCCTTCAGCCCTTGATGTTGCACCAACCTGTGAAACCAATCTGAAGCCCATCTAACCTACACTATTCCATTATCATCCATATGTTTATCCAATGACCATTTAAATGCCCTTAAAGTGGGTGAGTCTACTATTTTTGCAGGCAGGCAGGCATTCCATGCCCTTACTACTTGGAGTAAAGAACCTACCTCTGACATCTGTCCTATATCTATCACCCCTCAATTTAAAGCTATGTCCCCTCATGCTAGCCATCACCATCCGAGGGCTAAAAGGCTCTCAATGTCCACCCTATCTAATCCTCTGATCATCTTGTATGTCTCCTATTAAGTCACCTCTTAACCTTCTTCTCTAACGAAAACAGCCTCAAGTCCCTCAGCCTTTCTTCATAAGACCTTCCCTCTATACCAGGCAACATTGTGGTAAATCTCCTCTGCACCCTTTCCAATGCTTCCACATCCTTCCTATAATGCGGTGACCAGAACTATATGCAATACTCCAAGTGCAGCCGCACCAGAGTTTTGTACAGCTGCAACACGACCTCATGGCTCTGAAACTCAATCCCTCTACCAATAAAACCTAACACGCTGTACGCCTTCTTAACTACCCTATCAACCTGGGTGGCAACTTTCAGGGATCTATGCACATGGACACCGAGATCTCTCTGCTCATCCACTCTACCAAGAATCTTACCATTAGCCCAGTACTTTCTATTCCTGTGAAGTGAATCGCCTCACATTTTTCCGCATTAAACTCCATTTGCCACCTCTCAGCTCTGCAGCTTATCTATGTCCCTCTGTAACCTGCAACATCCTTCCGCACTATTCACAACTCCACCGACTTTAGTGTCATTTGCAAATCTATTAACCCATCCTTCTATGCCCTCATCCAGGTCATTTATAAAAATGACAAACAGCAGTGGCCCCAAAACATCCTTGCGTTACACCACTAGTAACTGAACTCCAGAATGAACGTTTCCCATCAACCACCACCCTCTGTCATCTTAGTTAGCCAATTTCTGATCCAAACCGCTAAATCACCCTCAATCCCATGCCTCTGTATTTTCTGCAATAGCCTACTGTGGGGAGCCTTATCAAACGCTTTACTGAAATCTATATACACCACATCAACCGCTTTACGCTCATCCCCCTGTTTGGTCACCTTCTCGAAGAACTCAAGGTTTGTGAGGCATGTCCTACCCTTCACAAAACCGTGTTGACTATCCCTAATCAAATTATTCCTTTCTAGATGATTGTAAATCCTTTCTAGATGATTGTAAATCCTATCTCTTATAATCCTTTCCAACACTTTACCCACAACCAAAGTAAGGCTCACTGGTCTATAATTACCAGGGTTGTCTCTACTCCCCTTCTTGAACCAGGGGACAACATTTGCTATCCTCCAGTCTTCTGGCACTATTCCTGTAGACAATGACGACATAAAGATCAAAGCCAAAGGCTCTGCAATCTCCTCCCTCGCTTCCCAGAGAATCCTAGGATAAATCCCATCTGGCCCAGGGGACTTATCTATTTTCACACTTTCCAGAATTGCTAACACCTTCTCCTTATGCACCTTAATCCCGTCTAGTCTAATAGCCTGTATCTCCGTATTCTCCTCGACAACATTGTCTTTTTCCTGTGTGAATACTGACAAAAAATACTCATTTAACGCCTCTCCTATCTCTTCAGACTCCACACACAACTTCCCACTACTGTCCTTGACTGGCCCTAATCTTACTCTAGTCATTCTTTTATTCCTGACACACCTATAGAAAGCTTTAGGGTCTTCCTTGATCCTACCTGCTAAAGACTTCTCATGTCCCCTCCTGGCTTTTCTTAGCTCTCTCTTTAGATCCTTCCTGGCTAACTTGTAAACGTCAGCTTTCCTGCTCCTCTGATGCTGCTTGGCCTGCTGTGTTCATCCAGCTCTACAGCTTGTTATCTAGGTTTCCGTCTTTATTTTTGGGTGGGGAGAGGGAGGGAGAGGGAATGTGAGGGCTGAAGTGCAAGAAACACAAGAGATGCGATTGAAGGCACTCTCAATCACCAGAGCAGGAAAGTTGTGGTCCTTGAAATAGGATGACATCTGGGATGTGTGGGAGTGGAACACTCCGTCTTGGGAGCAGTGGGGGCATTGGGAGTAGGGGATTGCATTATTGCAGGAAGTGATTGAGGAGTTGTAGTTCAGGTCGCTGTTCGAGTCAGTGAAATAGATCTCAGTTTTGAGGTGGTCACCAGAGATGGAGGCAGAGAGGTCCAGGAAGGAGAGGGAGGTACTGGAGACAGGTGCAGGTAAATTTGAGGCTGGGGTGAAAGGGGTTAGTAAAGTTTAACTGTTCAAGCTCGTAGGAGCACGAGGCAGCGCCAATACAGCCATCGATGTGGTGGGAGATAGCACTAGTGTATCTGAGGAAGAGGAACTGTTCCATATATGCCCGCCTCTTCGTAGGCTAGCTTGGGCCCATGTGCATGCCAATGGCAACCCCCTTACAGGAGGAAGTGGAAGGCGTTAAAGGAGAAGTTAAGGACAAGCTCAGTTAAGCGGATGAGGGTGTTGGAGTGGAACTGGTTGGGCCTGCGGGAGAAGAAGCAGAGGGCTTTTAGGCCATCCATGTGGGGATCGAAGGGTACAGGGATTGAGAAGAAGATTAAGTGTTGGGGGCCAGGGAAGTAGAAGTTCTTTGCATCCAACATATTCTCTGCCACTTCTGCCATCTATAATCTGACCCCACAACCAAAGTGATATATCTCTCCCCACCCCTATCTGCCTTTCATAGGGATTGCTCTTTCCGCAACTCCCTCGTAAGCTCCACACTCCCAACTAACTCCTCCAGCCCCGCTACCTTTTGTTACTGTCAAAATCCTGGAATTACCTTGTTTACAGATTTGTGGGTATATCTACCGCCATGGACTTTAGTTCAAGAAGGCTGCTCACCTATGTTGCTGAGAACTATTATGGTTGGATAGTAAATGCTGATCTCGGCAGCAATGTCAACATCCCTGTGAACGAATTAAAAAGGTTCAATCTATTGAATTCAGTGGGCAAGTACTAACTGCAGAGTAATCAATACTAAGCCAAATGGCTGAACTTCTAGTTTATTTATGGATGATCAGTGTAGTGCTGGTGTTATTGACCTTGTCCAGCTGCAAACACTGTTCAACAAACCTAATAAAACCATAAGATCATAAGACAGGAGCAGAAATTAGGCCATTCGGCCCATTGAGTCTGCTCTGCCATTCAATCATGGCTGATAAGCTCCTCAACCCCATTCTCCTACTTTGTCCATGTAACCCTTGATAATCAAGAACCTATCTATCTTAGTCTTAAATGTACTCGATGACCTGGCCTCCAGCCTTCTGTGGCAGTGAATTCCATAGATTCACCACTCTCTGGCTGAAGAAGTTTCTCCTTATCTCCGTTCTAAAAGGTCTTCCCTTTCCTTTAAGGCTGTGCCCTCGGGTCCTAGACTCTCCTACCAATGGAAGCATCTTCCCCATATCCACTTTGTCCAGGCCATTCAGTATTCTGAAAGTTTCAATTAGATTCCGCACCCCGATCCTTCTAAACTCCAATGAGTATAGTCCCAGAGTCCTCAAACGTTCCTCATATGTTAAGCTTTCCATTCCTGGGACCATTCTTGTGAACCTCCTCTGAACCCGCTCCAAGGCCAGCACATCCTTCCTGAGATATGGGGCCCAAAACTGCACACAATACTCCAAATGTGGCCTGACCAGATCCTTAAAAAGCCTCAGTAGAACATCCCTGCTTTTATATTCAAGTCCTCTCAAAATAAATGCCAACATTGCATTTGCCTTCCTGACTGCTGACTCAACCTACAACTTTACATTGTGAGAATCCTGGACGAGAACTCCCAAGTCTTTTTGCACTTCAGACTTCTGAATTTTCTCCTCATTTAGAAAGTAATCCATGCTTTTATTCTTAACAAAGTGCATGACCTCACACTTTCCCACATTGTACTCCAGCTGCCACTTCTTTGCCCACCCTTCCAACCTGTCCAAATCCTTCTGCAGCCTTGTTACCTCCTCAATACTACCTCTTCCTCCACCTATCTTTGTGTCATCTGCAAAATTAGCCAGAATGCCCACAGTTCCTTCATCTAGATTATTAATGTACAAAGTGAAAAGTTGTGGTCCCAGCACTGACCCTTGCGGAACACCACCTACCACCCTGAAAAAGACCCCTTTATCTCCACTCTCTGCTTTTTGCTGACAGCCAATCTTCTATCACCTTGCCTCTAACACCGTGGGCCCTTATCTTAGTCAGCAGCCTCCTGTGTGGCACCTTATCAAAAGGCCTTCTTGAAGTCCAGGTAGATAACATCCATTGGCTCTCCTTGGTCTACCCTGCTCGTTACTTCCTCAAAGAATACAATAATAATACAAAGATTGAATTAACATTTTGAGTTCATTGATCTTTCTTCAGAACTTACATTCTGACTTAAGGTCACTGGACCCAAAACATTTAACTCTGCTTTTCTCTTCACAGATACTGGCAGACCTGCTGAGATTTTCCAGCAATTTCTCTATTTGGTTCTGATTTACAGCATCCAGAGTTCTTTGCTTTTTGATACAAATATTATTCTTGTAAGAATTTTGCAGACCTCAAACTGACTTATTGACTCAACACCTCATTTTTACAGGCTACAAGTACTGGGGACCCAGAAAGTCTGTGGAAGGTAGGTTTACAGCACAGGTCTTCAATCTAAAGCAAGTCTGTTCTTGTTGACCAATTGTCAGACGAAATTCAGGTCAATTGTTCTGTAATCTCAATATTGCCTCTTAGTTTGTTTTTCTTTAAACTTTTTCGGTTTACTCCATTAGCTATTTTTCTGGATTTTTTTATATTTGTGCATGGGGCGTCCTCTGAATGAAATTCACTGCTTCCTTTTCCCAGCTCTGAAGACAGAGCTAAATCCAGCCTCACTAACCAGCCCACTGGTGTAAAGTTATCAGCCTCCAATTAGTGTTCAAATTTCTAAAGTAATATTCAATTTGGTATTCGTCTGTTTTTGTTGTCAAAAAGAGAAGCAGTGAAGTATGAGGCTTGAAGTTTTAGTTTTTTTCTTAGGAATGAAACCATAAAAGATCTTAGCCCACAGGGGTGAGTTATGAAGGAACAAACTTCATGAAGAATGTTTAGCTTGGGCTTTTACTCTTTTCCAGGTTTCCCAAAAGGTTTTTTGTTTGAACACAGTTTGGGCTGCTGCTTTTCAACAGCAAGTTGAAAAAGCTGATATCATTATTTTTCTTTTCATAAAACAGATGAAAACAATTTGCCTTTTGAGATTATTGTTAGGGAGGAGGGAGGGTTAAATGAAAGAAAATCCCTGATATTCACTTTTTAGGTAACAGGTAATTATTTATTTAACCCTAACAATGAACAAATCAACAGAACAACTAACAAACCGAAAATTCCCCCCAACTCTAACTATTCCCTAACAGAACAAAATTCTACTGCTATGCTATTCTAATAAATACAAATCCCACTTACATAACCCAAGTAGTAAGAAAAATAATTAGAACTTAGTCTCTCAAAGTCCAGGCAGAATGTGTCTTCTGGAATGCTTTGTCTTCTCCACTGTCTCCTCAGTCATAAATATCTGCCTTTTGCTGTTCTCAAATCATAGATGCCTTTCTTCCACTTATCCTGCTGTCAAGGATGTTTCCTCTATGAAAGCTCTTCGCTAGAACAGCTGTGGTACTTTTTATGGCTAATATGGTGCTTTCTTAGAGAGCTTAGCAATTTCTTGTGAGAGCTAGGTGCTTATATCTCAGATGGCAGTTCACATTCTCACTGATTTTTCAAAAACCCTCTCTTTATATACCTTGGAGGACATATCAATTTTCTTACAATAATATTGGTCCAAGGTTGTCAAAACCATCAGATTTAAATTCAATTGGCTTTCATCTCTAAATGCTTGGTTTAAATTAATTCGCTGATTCCAGCTCGTTGGCAAAACATGAAAACATGCCTAAGGTTTCCAATCACACAGCCAATTGAAACATGTTTCCATTTTAGAACCGGCTGTATAAATCCCTAAGCTTAGAAAAGTACTTTATCTCTTAAAGAGACCACACACTATTCTCCCTTATTATTTTTACAAAGAAATTCTAGCTTCCTGCCTTCCAATTCACGATTACTCTACAGAACTTCGTAACATCTCCCTGCTTAAGAAGAAAAAAATCATCATTGTAAAAAGATGGCTTCATCTTTTTTAACATTAACTCCATTATCAGAAGATAAATACGTCAATCATCTAAAGTTATATCTTTCATACTAATTCTGCATACTCTAGCATTGGACCTATTCAGCTCTATCTTACCTACACACTTTCTTTTAAACCTGCGATAACGCATCTGCAATAACATTTTTACAACCTGCAACATGTACAATCTGTAAATTAAAAGCATGTAATATAAGACTCTGATGAAAAATTCTTGCACTTTCCCTTTGCAAGGTTACAAAGATAGAGGAGTTGGACCATGAAGAGATTTAACAGCAAGAATCTGGATTCAAATAGAAAGGCTAATGGACTGAGATCTAATGTAGATCTAAAATGACAGGAATAGTGATGTTTGAGTAAGACTTGAGTGTGGAAAAATATTCAGTTTTGTTTTGAAATGACGATTAAAATCCAGAGAATATTGTAAATGTTGAATGTTCATACATCACCTACATTTTTACTGATGAAATAAAGTATCATACCTGTAAGGTCTCTTAATATTCAGGAGAATAAACTACCTGAATTATTAATTGTGCCTATTTTCTTCAAACCAAGGAGTTTGATATCTTCATTTTACCCAATATTGGGTGCACATTCAGTGCAACAGGTGATCATTGATTTGTTCCTTTCTTTAGGCCAACATTATGCTGTGCTTTAATTTGTACATAAATCTTGATTGGGATGGTCAATAGTACAATAGTTGGCGGATTTGCTTTTCTCAACTTGCACCAGTTTGAAATCTATTCTTCACCCATAAAAAATGCTATATTCTTCTAGTAAAGTGAAAACAACCATCATAAATCTGATTAATTATATTATTGGAATAATTACTGCAGCTGGCTAACCCATTTCCTCTTAAAAATGCAAAAGTGTTCTCAATCTTGGTTAAATGTTGCAACAAGTCTCGTCTTTTATTTCTCCCTGCTCAAATTTCCACATGGAATCAGCATGTTATTATTGTCGAATGAGGATCTCACTGAGTATAAATACATTCCAAGAAATGTATTGTTTTGACAAATTCCTTCTTTTGGTGCCATCGCAAGCTACATGATTCTAGGGTTATTAAAATTTGCCAGAATTACAAGTCTTACAATGAGATCAAACCTGGGATGCTATGGAATATATAGAAGAGCTCACTTCTTCAGTGCCAAATAAGAGCATCTGCCACTTTAACTTTTTAAATAGAATTATTCCAAATTTGTAGTTAACTTTTTGTTTTGTCTTAGACACTTTGACTCTTCAGATTTGGTTATTTTTAAAAATTAATTCCATGCAGCCCAACACACGACAATAGGGGTTCACTGAATATTATTTTTGAAAGCAGAAAACACATGTATCTTCAAAAGTACTGTAGAAAATAAATCAGTGTTAATGTCTTGTTAATCACATTTGTCATGTTTATCAAAGTTTTCATTTGAAGTTCAAAGGAACAGGTGGTGGCTATTAATTGCTTGAGCACATTTAATTAGTAAGCAGCTTTGACATGGTGTGGAACGAGAGGGGTAAGACTGACAAAGTCCACAAACTATCTCCCTACAAAATAAAAACTGTGTCTTGGTTTCAAACTCACCAGCTGCCTTGGATTCAATTAACAGGGCTATAAAAACAGATGTTTCAAAAATGTTTTATAGTTTTCATCTGAATTCATAGCAATTAAAATTCAGTTGTATTAAATTGCCATTGGATTTTTATTTTTAAAATCTATTCTCTTCCTTTCCTGTAGGATTGTGTTCTGTTGGGTTATGATGCCAGCAATATCCTCTGATACTTATACAAATGACAGTTCTTTAGAGTTCTGTTAGATTAAAAATATGGTCAATCGTTTGAACACAGGGGCAGGACAGTCAAAACTAACCCTTTTATATTTGCAATTTGCTGAAACGTGATTACTGTTATACACTCGAAAATGTTTCTTTTTAAACAGAGTCCAAATTCACACTTTCATGAGAGCTTTATTTTGGTTAACCATACTCCAGAAATCTCTCATGACATTGATTACCAGGTTTCCAAATTTATACAACCAATTCATAGAAACATTAAAAATCAGGAGCAGGCTGCTCAGTCCATCAAGTCTGCTCTGCCATTCAATATAATCATGGCTAATCCTCTATCTTAATGCCATTTTCCTGCATTCTCTCTGTATGTCTTGAAGCCTTGAAAAATCTAAAAATGCATCTAACTCTTTCTTGAATATTTTCAGTGACTTGGCCTCCATATCTTTCCATGGGTTCACTACACTTTGAATGACGATATGTTTCCTCATCTCAGTTCTAAATTGCCTACCCCGTATTCTGAGACTATGTCCCCTGGTTCTAGACTTCACAACCAGGAAAAACATCCTCCTGCATCTAATCTCTCCAGCCATGTTAGAATTTTATATATCTCAATCAGAAACCCTCTCATCTTTCTAAACTCCAGTGAATGGAGGTCTGATTAAACCAATCTTCTCTTCATTGAACAGTCCTGCCATCACTGGTGAAATAACTCCACACAGGCTGGTATCCTGTCACCAAGTCACCCTTTATTTACACATGCAAAGTACTTGACATTGGTCTGGCTTCCTTACAGCCAACTCTCAGAGTGAGCAGAACCCTTTACACTCCTGTTCATATCTGTCAGCCAGGACTCCCTGATTGGACCAGGTTAACGGCTCCAATCAGGGAACTCATATTCTATGAGATCCACCTGGCTGACCATTACACTTACTACATCCTCCACTCTCTAAATCTGGGTTCTTTTTCTTGTAGTCTCTCCTGACACATTTTCACACTGGGTCTGACAGCCTCAAATACGGGCTGTGTGTACCCGACTGTAGCCTGCCTCTTGCACCCAGAGTATCTTGGAAGATATTTTCTCTTCAGGCAGTAAAGGCGTTGAAACTGCAACATCTGCTGTGTCCATCTCAGACTCTGAAGTTTCTTTGACGTTAGATGGAAAGGGGGAATGCATGGGTTCCAACAACCTTTTTGGCTGTTCTGAGGGGCCTGGTATGTTTTGCTTTTCTATCATTGTCCCAGTGTTCGCGAATGAACTCTATGCACATCCAACCACTTTGAATGGGTGTCCACAATGACTAAGAATGTCGAACCCTCAAAAGGGCTAGCATAACTGATAGTTAACCAAGTCCAGAGTTTACTCGGCCATTCCCAAAAATGTAAGGGAGCTGCTGACAATAAGTTTTGTCCTTGTTGGCACTCTAGGCACTGCCCCACCACTACATCATGCCTGCATGCAGGCATACCTTCTTGCTAACATCTTCATTTCAGACACCCTGGATGACCCTGGTGGAGTTCAGCTGTTATCTGCTTGGGATAATCACTCTTGCTCCCTGTACTAAAATGCTATCCTGTACTATGATCTGGTCTTGTCAGGTCCAGACAAGTTTCAGTTTTGGTTGTGATGGCTCTTTTGTTTCTCTCAAAGCCACCAGCTGTTTTAGTTTCGCCAGGATTGGATCTCTTTTCATCCAATGTCTGATATTGTCAGTGGTGACGGGAAAGGTGTCTAGAAAGTTTAACGCCAGAACGGACTCTTCCAGTGGCAGCATCACCAGTGATGTATCTGCCAGTGGGAGGTGGCTCAAGGCATCCATTCTTACTACATGGCTTCCTGGATGGTGTTCCAACTTGTAATTGTACGCATTTAGGATGAGAGCTCACTGCTGAAGTCAACCTGAAGTATGGGCAGCATGGCTTTGACCTCTCTGAGTAGCCCTAGCAGGGGTTTGTGGACTGTTATTATTACAAATTTATGTCCATAAAGGCATTGATGGAACTTTCTCACACCAAACATGGCCAACAAACCTTTCTTGGCAATCTGGGCATATTTGCACTCTGCATCAGCTAAAGTCTGGGAAGCATATGCCATTGGGCACTCTTCTCCACTGGGTCATCTGTGAGCCAAACTATCCCGATACCGTACGGTGAAGTATCACATGTCAGCACCAGATTTTGCTTGGAATCATACTGTGCCAATACTTTAGACAATGATAACTGCTTCTTCACTTCCCTAAAAGCTATGTCTTGGCTTTGAGACCATTTCCAAGGCTGCCTCTTTTTCAATAGCAGATGTAAGTGTACAGGATGGATGCCAAGTTATGTATTATTCACCAATCTAAGGAAAGACTTGAGCTCCAGTACAGATGTGGGAGCCCAGGCATCTTCGAACACCTTTGCGTTATCTTCCAATGGGTGTAACCTGGTTTTGTTGACTCTGTAGCTCAAGTAGGTCAATTGAGGCAACTGGAACACACATTTTTCCCTCCTAAGGCATAAACCCAGCTTGGAGAAATGTCTAAGGACTATGTTCATATTCTCCAAGTGCCTTTTATTGGTCTTCCCTGTTATTAGCACGTCATAATACACATACCACATAAATGGTAACCTGGGGTAGATCTTGTAAAATATTCTCCATCGTCCACAGAAAAAGGGCAGAGGCTGCCCAAATGGCAGTCTTGTGTATTGGTACAAACCCTTATGGGTATTAATTTAGCACATTTCTGGGAATCCTCATCTGACTGCAATTGCAGGTATGCATGGCTTTGTGAAGGATAGACCCCTGCCAGCTTTCTATGTGAGGAATTGGGTATTTATCCAGCTGCGAGAAGTGATTTACTGTTTCTTTAAAATCCCCAAAAAGACGAACCAACCCATTGGGCTTCACAATTAGTATGACTGGTGCTGCCCATTCCACACATTGTGTAGGTTTGATGATTCCTTCCCTTTCCAGCCTCGTGATTTCTGCCTCTACTTTTGCACATAAGGCAAGTAGCACTGGGTGGGTCTTGCAGACTTGTGGAATTGCTTCCTGGTCAACATGCAAGTTGGCTTTGGCTCCTTTGATAGTTCCTAGACCTTCCTGAAAAACTTCTGGGTACTTATTTAGGACTTCACTCAAGCAGCCATTTTCTAGTCAAAATGTTAAGCCAATCAAGCTGAATCTTTCTCAACCAATTTCACCCCATCAGGCTTGGGCCTGAGCCTTTTACTACAATCAGTGATAGCTGAACCAGCTGCTTCTTGAGACCTGAACCAAAGTTGTACCCTTAATCTGTAAAGGTTACCTGGTGTAGGTTCTCAATCTAGCCAAGGACTTAAGCAAACTTAAGGGCTGGAATCCAGAGCGAATTTTGATAAAGACTGGTTCTACAATCACTGGCAGAACTGTGAATGTATCAACCTCCATTTGAACTAGGTGATCATTTAACCAGACTTTTATTTTGATTAGATCTGATTTAAGCAATTAATTAGTTCTAATAAACAATTTAACTGTCTAAGCCAGATGTAGGTGGGCTTGCCAGGACGTGCATTCTCCAGCCTATGAGTCCTCTTACTCAATCCAGGTCTAGTGGGACTGTTTTGCTGTCTCGAGTCTGCATACTGGTAGCAACTACAATGCCTTGACAGCCTGGATTCTGAAGAAAATATTAACCATTTGGCTGAGGCATGGCTTTGTTTTGGGGTTTTGCTGTGGGCTGACCTAGAGTCCCTCTGTTCAAGATATGTCCTGAGTGAAGCTATGCAATTACCTTCACTCAAATGCCGCCAAGCTTAGTTGACCTGGTGAGGGTGTCCACTTCCATTGGGATGCCCTGTAGCTGCCATGCTCCACTTGCCGCATTTTCTAATCACAGCACCAGTTGTAGTGTCTGTTTGACGTCCATTTGGACTTCAGCTAGTAGGCATTTTTGCATGGTTACATCATTAATCGCACATACCAAGTGGAGTCTCAGCATCTCATTAAGAGTTAAAACCAAAGTCACATGCCTCTACCAGTCATCTTAACTTCGTCCAAAATCCCGATGCAAAACTCCCTGGTTCTCAAACTGCTGAGTAAAACCGACAGCATCTCAGAATTAGAGGAGGCTTGGGATTGTAGTATTCCTTAACTAAGTCTGACAACTCTTGAAGGGTTTCTGGTGCCTCACAAAATGTTAGACTCCTAATAGCCAAATATGCTGCAGGTCCACAAGCTGTCAGGAGAATTACTTGTTGCTTTTCATCTATCCCAATATCATTTGCCTGGAAAAAGTAATGCATTCTTTCCAGATGTGGTCTCACCAAGGTCCTGTATAATTGCGGTAAGACATCCCTACTTTTAACTCAAATCCTCTTGCAATGGAGGCCAAAATAGTACTTGCCTTGCTAATTGCTTGCTGTACCTACAGGTCTATCTTTGTATACCCTTAGTATAACCACACTTCCCAATATATCACCATTTAGATAATACTCTTCGTGTTTTTCACACTGAAGTATATAACTTCACATTGTATTTCATCTGCCATACATTTGCCCACTCACTCAATTTGTCAAAAACACCTTGGAGGCACTTCACAACCCCACCCAACTTTATGTCATCAGCAAACTTGGAAATGTTGCATTTGGTTCCTTCATCTACGTAATTTACATATATTGTGAATAGCTGGGACCCAAGTACTGATCCTTATGGTACCACAATCAATGCCAACATACTAGCACTGAACCCATGTGCTTTAACTTTGCCCACTAATGTCTGATAAGGGACCTTATTAAAAGTCTTTCTGAAAATCCAAATACTTCACAATCACTGGGTTTCCTTTATCTATTCTGCCAGTTACATCCTCAAAAATCATGCTGGCTTTGTCCAATCCCATTAATGTTTTTCAAATGTTCTGCCATCACATCTTCCATGTTGGACTAGCATTTTCCCCACTAATGATATTAGGCTAATTGTCTTAGCTGTATTTTGCACTATGGTCCCTTTGGTTCATTTTGCCAATGTTTTTCCTGCCTTCTGCTTTTACTCCTCAGTCCTCTAGCTTTTGTTCCTGCTCTTGTTTCTTACTCCTCTATCTCCCTTTTCAGATTCCCATTCCCCAATCATTTTAGTTTAAGCCCTCCCCAATAGTACAAGCAAACATCACCCCTTTCTACCACACCCTCTAACCTGTCCTGCCTGTACTGATCCCATCTTCCCCAGGACCGGTCCCAATGTTCCCTCCAACATCATTTCTCTAGTAATTCTGAGATAGCTATCTTTGGGGTGCTAACTTTTAATTTACATCCCAACTCCCTATATTCTGCTTGTAGGATCTCATTCCTCTTTTACTTATGTCGTTGGTACTGATCTGTACCATTGGCTGTTCACCCTCCCTTTTCAGAATGTCCTCCAGCTGCTCCAAGACGTCCTTGACCCTGGTACCAGGGAGGCAATATACCATCCTGAAGTTTCTCTTGCAGCTGCAGAAAAGCTTGTCAGTTCCCTTACTATTGAGTGCCCTATTACTGTAGCACTGCCATTCTTCATCCTCGCCCCTTGCATCAGAGCCACACATGGCGCCATGGTCTTGGCTTCTGCTACTATCCCATGAGGTGTCTGTTCCCTCTACAGTATCCAAAATGGTATATCTGTCAGAAAAGGGATGGCCACAGGGGACTCCTGCGCTAACTGCCTTCCTCTATTCTGCCTGGTGGTCACACATTCTCTTCTGTCTGTTCAGTCTTTATCTGCGGTTTGACCACTTTACTAAGTGTACTGTCCATGACAATCTCAGCATCCTGGATGCTCCACAACAATTTCAGCATCATAGATGCTCGTCAGTGAGTTCACCCTCCACTCTAGTTCCAAAATATGGTTTGTCAGCTGGACACACGTGTGGTTGCCAGGGAATCTGGACGTACGCATGACTTCCTCTATAGCACAGGAGGAGGATGTCACAGGTGTGAACTCTGCTGCCACAATGTCCCTTTAGCTTAAGCATGTTAGTTACTCTCTTTAAAGAATACTAATTATGTTAGGGACTCTGTTCCAATCCAAACACTCCCACTACATTACAAAGTCCTTCCCCTTTGTCTTTGGAGACCATATTTTAAGTCTTTACTTTCTCTATGTTCCACTTATTAATATTGGCCCTAACTTTCTCCATGAAATCTAAGTGTAATTACTTGTTTAAAAAATATTCACTTTTCTAATCTACAGAAATTTGTAGACACTTCCTAAGAGTAGTTTCACAACAATCAGTGAATGAATGGTTTTCCTGCAAAGTCACTCCTTTTTTAACTGTTTCAAATTCAGTGCCAACTGCTCCCTCACAGGTCCTGCTGCCTCTCTGACTTTCAAGTTAAGTGATGAAGGCTTCACGCCTCCATCATGAGTTACATGTTCCCATTCTGTACGGATCCCTCACAAGTACTGCTGTGTCTCTGACTTCCCAGATAGGATTCCAAAAATTCAATGCATCAGCCAGTGGACTTATAGATTTTCTGTGATGTCACTTGTTTTCTCAAGAAGAACTAACCAGAGGACATTTTCCAGACTTCCTCACTGCAATGCTGACTGCAAGTCACTATACTCAGACTGCTTTACAATGAAGCTGCCGATGGGACATTCTTCCCACACTGTCTCAGTGCAATGCTGAGTGCAGGTCACAATACCCAGACTGCTACACTATGATGCTGCCTATGGGACATTCTTCCCAGACTGCCTCACTGCAATGCTGACTGCAACTCTTCCCAAATCACATCCAATTTATCCTCAGTACATCCATCACATTTCCCATATTCCATTAGATCTCAGGCACCCCTTCAGACTATATTAGATGATAAGATTCCCCTTTTAAATAAATCAATATGTAATAGAAAAGACATACACAGTGAAAACTTGTTATATTTTTTGTTTTCTTGGTACATTAATGTCGAGGTAATGGCCTAGTGGTATTTTAAAAAATTCATTCATGGGATGAGGGTGTCGCTGGCTGGGCCAGCATTTAATACCCAAATCTAATTGCCCAGAGGGCAGTTAAGAGTGAACCACATTGCTGTGGGTCTGGAGTCACATGCAGGCCAGACCAGGTAAGGACGGCAGATTGCTTCCCTAAAGGACATTAATCAGCCAGACAAATTTTTGCTAGACTATTAATCCAGGGACCCAGTTAATGTTCTGGGGATCCGGGTTCAAATCTGCCACAGGATATGGTGGAATTTGAATTTAATGAAAACCTGGAATTAAGGGTCTAATGATGAGCATTATTGATTGTTGGGAAAAAAACCTATCTGGTTCATTACTGACTTTAAGGAAGGAAACTGATTTTTTGACTTAATTTATTATTATCGCATGTACCAAGGTACAATGAAAAATTTGGTTTTGCGTGCACTACAGGCAGATCATACCATACATGCATAAGGGTAATAAAACACAGCAAGGAATACAATGTAGTGGCTGCAGAGAAGGTGCACAAAAACAGTGAGATCAACATTAAATTTAAAATTTGAGATGTCCATTTAGAAGTCTAATAACGGCAGGGAAGAAGCTGTTCATGAATCTGTTGATATATGTGTTTAAGCTTTTGTTCTTCTGTCTGACAGAAGAGATTATAACTGGGACAGGATGGGTCTTTGATTATGTTGGCTGTCTTTCTGAGGCAGCAAGAAGCATAGACGGAGTCAATGGATGGAAGGTTGGCTTGTATACAGACTGGCCTGTATTCACAATTCTCTGTAATTTCTTATGGTCCTGGGCAGAACAGTTGCCATACCAAGCCGTAATGCGTCCGGATAGATTGCTTTCCATGACGCATCTATAAAAATTGGTAAGAGTCTTTAAGGACATGCTGAATTTCCTTAGCATCCTGAGGAAGTAGAGGTGTTGTTGTGCTTTCTTGGCCGACGTATCAATGTGGGTGGACCAGGACAGATTGTTGGTGATCATCACTCCTAGGTACTTGACGCTCTCAACCATCCCCACCTCAGCATCATAGATGTAGACAGGGGCATGACCTCCATCTTGCTTCTTGAAGTCAATAACCAGTTGTTTCATCTTGCTGACATTGAGGGAGAGATTGTTATCTTTATATCATTCCACTAAGCTCTCAATCTCTTTCCTGTATACTGTCTCGTCATTGTTTGAGATCCGGTCTATAATGGCAGTGTTGTTGCAAACTTGTAAATGGAGTTTGGGCGAAATTTGGCCACACAGTCATGAATGTATAGATAGTACAGTAATGGGCTGAGTATGCAGCCTTATGGGGTGCCAACATTGAGGATTATCATGAGGGAGGTGTTGTTGCCTATTCTCACTGATTGTGGTGTGTGGGTCAGGAATCCAGTTGCAGAGGGCAGAGCAGAGACCTTGGTCTCAGAGTTTGGAGATTAGTTTTCTTGGAATTATAGTGTTGAAGCTGGAGCTGTAGTCAATAAGTAGGAGCCTGACGTAAGTATCCTTGTTATCCAGATTGTCCAAGGATGACCGTAGAGCTAGCGAAGTGATGTCTGCCATGGACCTGTTGCAATGGTAGGTGAATTGCAAGGTATCAAGGCAGGCTGGGAAGCGAGAGCTGATATGAGCCATGACTAACCTCTTGAAGCACTTCATAATTATGGAGGTCAGAGCTATCAGGCAATAGTCATTGAGGCATACTGCATGAGTTTTCTTTGGTACCGGGATGATGGTGGTCTTCTTGAAGCAGGTGGGGATTTCAGATCATGGTAAGGAGAGGTTAAAAATGTCAGCGAATACTCACCAACTGGTATGCGTAGGATCTGAGCGCATGGCCGGGGACTCCATCTGGTCTGCAGAGGTAACTGAGGGAACAGATGCATCCGAGGCTGTCAGGGAGGTGACACTATTTCACTGACCTTCTGTCAAAATGAGTGTAAAATGCATTGACTGTATCAGGGAGGAATGCATTTTTGTCCGCTATTCTGTTCTGCTTTGCTTTGTAGCCTGTTATGCTGTGTAGGCATTGCCACAAACAGTGGGTGTCCAAACTGCCATCCTTACCTCGTCTGGCCTACGTGTGACTCCAGATCCACAACAATGTGGTTAACTCTTAACTGTCCTCTGGACAATAAATGCTAACCTACCAGTGATGTCCACATCCCATATATTAATTTTTAAAAAAAATTAAAGCTCCAAGCATTCTTTTAAACGCAGTTTCTTAGAATTTGCTCCTTTCTTTCTAAAACAATCAGGTAGCTGCCTGCAGATGTCCACACATTTCAATTTGATGATTTCTCCATTCTCTAGCTTCTACTTTAAAGTTGCAATATCCATTCTCAATCATTTTTATTCATGCATTTTGTTGAATGTCCATTACCCCATAGTAACTTGCTATCAATGTAGTACTCAGTGGGTATTGCTACTGAATCCCCTTTTAGAATTTCTTCTGCAGTGATTGTAACGAGGTCAGCCAGGTGGACTTCACAGAATATGTGTTTCCTGATTGGGGATGTTAAGCCAGGGAGCCCTGGCTGACAGATATAAACAGTCCTGAGGTGACTGACTCAGAACTAAAAGAAAACAAAAAAAGGTGGAAAAAAGAAGAAAAAAATATAAACAGGAGTGTCACAGGTTTTGTTCACTCAGAGCTTGTTCTGAAGAAGCTGTACCATTTAACTATGCGTGTGTAAATAAAGAGTGACTTGGTGACAGGATACCAGCCTCTGTGGAGTTATTTCATCTTCCAATTGCTCAGAAAAAAGCCATACCACTTCACCAAGAACAAGATTTTTGTTACTGATACATTTTTCTGCTCTTCTCATGATTTTAGTTTCCCAAATAAAAGAACAACATTTATTTACCATGCCCACAGAAAAAAAATTATGAATTTCCTGCACATTTATTTATTCATTCATTGGGCATGGACATTGCTGGCTGACCAGAATTTATTGCCCACCCCCAGTTGTCCTTGAGAAAGTGGTGGTGAGCTACCTGCTACCTTCTTGAACCATTGCAGTCTATGTGCTGTAGGTTGATTCACAATGCATTTAGGCAGGGAATTCCATGATTTTGACACAGCGACAGTGAAGCGATATATTTTCAAGTCAGGATGGTGGGTGACATGGAGGGGAACTTGCAGGTGATGGTGTTCTCATGTATCTGCTGCCCTTGTCCTTCTAGATGGAAGTGGTCACGGGTTTGGAAGATGCTGTGCAAGGACCTTTGGTGATTTTCTGCAGTGCATTTTGTAGAAGTACTGCACCTACTCAGAGTTATTATTATCCTACTAAGCTCAATCTACCCTGCATACCCTACAATTTACTATCCTCCACGTGCCTATCCAAGAGTCGCTTAAAAGTATCTGACTCCACTACCACTGCCGGCAGCGCATTCCACACGCCCACCACTCTCTGTGTGAAGAACCTACCTCTGACATCTCCCCTATACCTTCCTCCAATCACCTTAAAATTATGCCCCCTCGTAATAGTCATTTCCGCCCCTGGGAAAAAGTCTCTGGCTATCCACTCTAGCTATGCCTCTCATCATCTTGTACACCTCTATCAAGGTAACCCCCAGGATGTTGACAGTGGGAATTCAATGATGGTAACATAATTGAATGTCAAGGGGTAGTGGTTATATTGTCTCTTATTGGAGATGGTCATTACCTGGCATTTCTGTGGCGCAAATGTTACTTGCCACTTGTCAGCCCAAGCCTGGATATTGAGCAGAGCTTATTGCATTTGAATATGGAATGCTTCAGTATCTGACGAGTGGGTGATTGATGCTGAACATTGTGCAGTCATTGGCTAACATACCCACTTCTCACCTAATGATGGAGGGAAGGTCATTAATGAAGCAGCTGAAAATGGTTGGGCCTCGGACACTACTCTGAGGAACTCTTTCAGAGATGTCCTGGAACTGAGATGACTGACCTCCAACAACCACAACCATCTTCTGATGTGCTAGGTATGATTCCTACCAACGTGAGAGTTTTCCCCCTGCTACCCACTGATTCCAGTTTTGTTAGGGGTCCTTGATGCCACGCTCAATCAATTTGGCTTGATGTTGAGGGCTGTCACCTGTGGATTTCAGCTCTTCGTCTATGTTCGAACCAAGACTGTGATGAGGTCAGAAGCTGAGGGGCCTGGAGGAGCCCAAACTGGGCATCACTGAGCAGGTTACTGCAAGCAGGTGCTGCTTGATAGTACAGTTGATGACACCTTCCATCACTTTACTGATGATTGAGCATAGCTGATGGGGTGATAATTGACCAGGTTGAATTTGTCCTGCTTTTTGTGTACAGGATCTATCTGGGCAATGTCCACGTTGTTGGGTAAGTGCCAATGTTGTAATTGTACTGGAAGATCTTGGCAAGGGTTGGGGGGGGGAGGTGGCAATTTCTGGAGTACAAATCTTCAGTACAATTGCTGGAATGTTGTCAGGGCCCATAGCTTTTGCAGTATCCAGTGCCTTCAACTGTTTTTTTGATATCACGTGGAGTGAATCGAATTGTCTGAAGACAGGCATCTGTAATACTGGGGACCACTGGAGGAAGCCTTACTCTGAGTTTTCACTCCTTGTTGTCAATTGGCTGTCTGACCTATCACACATAACAGAACCCTCTTCAACCTCCGTGCTTAACTGCTACAGCCCTTGTTTTATTTCAGAAATCTTTATTCTTAGCCATATGAGAAAGAAAGGTAGAAAACTGAATGAGAAAATAATTAGAAAAAATTGAAAAAAAGGAATGACAAAATATCAGTGAAATTTTAATTAATGTTGTGAAAAGATTAAAAAATTTGATCTTCATTTCACTGCCTGGAAATAAAATTCCTGTTACTTCCAAACAGGAAATCATTGTGATTTCTGTGGATATAATAGGCACTTCACCCAGTATCATACATGCAAGCAAGTTTCTTTTGATAGGGCTTAAACTATACTTTTCAAATTTCTCCTTTGCCAATCTCATTGATCCACTTCTATGCTGCTTTTGGTCCCTCATCACCACTCTCCTCTCTCTACTTAAGCATTTCTCAGTTTAGCAGCAATGTGGCAAATGAAGGATTTAAACTGCACCCTTTAATGTCACAATGCCATGCATTGTGATCCAGTATGTTCCAGTAGGGACCACAGAAATTTGGACAAATAATCCAATATGTTTGAATGACTTGAGAATGATAGAATGTGTTTGGTCTACTTGTACTTAAAGTTTTCGAGAAGATTTGTAGCTCGGGTTGTGGATGAGGTTGTAAACATGCTTGTCAAGCCAGTGGGTTTAGTTGTAAATTTGTACTGCATTTGGCATGTAATTTTCATTAGGTAAAGGGAGCAGTAAAACTTTATGACACACTAGTAATGTAGAGAGGTATCTGTCTTTAGCATTGCTGAAAGATTTAGAAATATTGAATGATTGGCAGAAAGCTCTCACCCAAAGCCGCTGATTAAAAGATGAGGCACGTTGATAATCAGCCACCCATTTAAAAAGAAAGGCCTCTGCAGGGTGCATAAAACACGCACAGTCAATCCTTAATGCACTGGAACACATTAACAGTACATGGTTTCATGCCAATTACTTCCCAGATGATGAATCACAGAGTTCAGTCTGTCTATTGTGAGGAGACACCAAATGAAGGACAGGATTCCATGAAGAGAGTCATGTCTTATATGCTTCCTCGTCATCACTTTTAGAGCATAACTGAAGGAAGTCTAATTGCAAGTCAAGTGCTCACACCCAATCAAGGATGGTGCAATTATATTCAAGAATGGGGAAATCGTCAACAAAGGAAATAACTTCATGTTGTCCTTCGAATCAAACAATAAAGTGGGCAAGGTTGCTGAAAGCGCTCAGATGACTGTAAATGATTTGAATGTGCAAACGGATTCATATTTTTCCATAATAAATATTTTCCAAATGTCCAAATTTCTGAGGAACGGATAGAGGCAGCAACACAGAATAATTGAAGGAGAGAGTACAATTTACATAAAAAGAACCATTAACCAGTAAAATTAACTGGTACTAAGGGAAGTTACCAATACATTCTCAAAAGATTCCTGACTGCTTGTAACGTAGAAAGGCACTATTGCAGATTATAGATTTGTGACCCATAGTTACAGGGAATCAGAGTGGAAAACAGTCCTGAGAATTCATTAAACCAAATAGAAAAGAAAGAAAGGGAATAATGAGCTACTAATGAAACTGGGACAGAAAACTTTGTGAGAGGCTGAGTGTCTCAGTCTCAGTGTGGGAGTTAGAACAGATAGATTGAGAGAAGAGACAGATGCAGTGAGGTGTGGCCATTATTGTGGGAGAGGACTAGAAAGAGGTCAGTAACACACTGAGCTGGGAATTAGTTATATGGAGTCAAGCACATTATTTTTCAGGTTTGTCATTTGTAAACAAGCTTTAAAAAAGGATGTTCAGTGCGGCATGGTCATGTTTGGTTATCACATTGTCATGACCATATTAGGACAGAAATCGATCCCAGTTATTTTTCACATGATGTCTTTGTATGTCAGTTTGGAAGCAAGATACTGAATGAACACTTCACTGCAGCTCTGATGAATAGTTATCCAGACTTGAAATGTTAGCTTGCTCTCTCTCCATTGATGCTGCCTGACCTGCTGAGATCACCAGCATTTGTTGTTTTCAATACTGAATGAATATTGTGTTTCCCCTGATAGGAGTGGTTATAGTTACAGAAGCAGCCTTGATCAACATTTGTTATTGCTCTTCTGACTGTAAACTTAGCAATAACAGAAAGCCAGTAATAGCTTTTCATTCTGGCCTCGGTCACATCTATGAGGAGAACCCTGAAAAAGCAGCAAAATGTATATTTCAGAATGCAGCTTTTATATTCAGCATTCTAACGTCAGCCAAAATGTAGGCTGCTTTAATATCAGTAGGAGGCGCTAATGGATTATTTGTCCATTCCAAGCATTGCTCTGAGAATAGTTCTTATTCAGAAAAGGAAATGAGCAATAATTAAAACAGAATGATTTTTGCTTCTAAATGGCCTTATAAAGATCAATGAGAAACTTGTGTAGCACTGTCACATGCATTGTTTAGTTGAACAAGAAGCAAGATTTCAAAGTAAAGTTATTAAGTGCTGATGACAATAGGTTTTTTGACACAGTCATCATCAGATATCTTTTTGTGTTGCAGAAGACAAAAAGGATGGTCAGCAATAGAGGGTTTTAGAAGGGGCATGATTCACAAAATAATTTTAATAAAATTAGCTCAGTTTGGGTTTGAGCATGATAAAGGAGCAACACATATTAAAGCCCAAGATCAGCAAGGAAGCTGTGACTGGAATTTAACACCAGGACCGTGCATGAAAATGATCTAAACTGCAATATCAATGCACTAGAGGTTAACACTGTCTTTCAATAGGATTCACAAAAATCTGACTATTTAATAGTCTTTTTCTTCAATACTACTTGATTATACATATTGTTAGTTTCATATTTATCCATCAATATTGTTAATGTGACGTGAATACAATGCATGAGCTGTTTAAAGTTGTTTGCTTGAATCAGCTACAACAAATAGAAGCAAGTTAGTTAGAACTTTAAATGTGACTTCAAAAGAAATCAGTGGTGTTCCTCGATATTCCTGGACAATTAGTTTCTGAAAGTGCTACTAAAATGTTTTGAATTTTCCTCCTAAGTTATGTGATTAGATGATGTTACCAGCTGATGAGGATAGATGACTGTTTATATGTTGTGATGAGAAAATAACTCTCAGCTCTTCCTTCAATATTTCAGCAAATGATTCAAATCCATTTCCTCAAAATGCTGATAATTACTTTAAATTCAAATTTTAGTAAACAGGTTTTGTTGGTTTGAACAGCATTCTTGTGTTTCAATAGACAGTGTGTTATGACTCACTACAGTATGAACTATTTAAAAAATTAGGCCACATTGAATTTAGCATAATTTCCTTGTTCTTGTACACTTTGCTTCCATTTACAAAGACAAAGGATTCTATATCCTGAGAACAAATACAAAATGGAAAATATATATAATGACAGTAAAACAAAAATTCCAGAAAAAAATATTAACCTTAGTAAATCTATTTTATTATCTGGATGTAAACCAGATTTGTGGCCATTGCACACCCCCATCAGGGAAAAGGGAAAGAAATCTGTCTCGTTTTTTTGATTACTCATGGTGATACTTTACTGGAAAAATGTGCTTAATCTTCTTTGCAATTTAAAATTATTCTGCTGTCATACATAGTTTAAAATGTTAAAAAAACTAATTGTATCAATCATTACATCATTTTCTATGCATAAGACATTTTTGTTAGTTTATGTATTCCACCCACCCCCTAAAGGGAAGGAGAGAATTATTCCAATATGAAATGATCATACTGCCACACTCACCCTCATTCTCTAATATCCATGTATCTCAACATATGGAAATTATTATTTATTTGTAGTATATATTTTATATACTATATAATTGGTTGTTTCGAATGAAACATTGTTATGCACAGTGCTTGCTACTTTCTATAAAGACATTTAAAAATTTAAAACTGATCCAGTTTAAAGATTACATTCTGACTATAGTTTGGGGTGCTAAAGCAAATGTTAATTAACAAAATTAATTGGTGTGATACTATGAATCATACATGCAGCTTGATTCGGGGTAGCACTCATATCTCTAGGTTAAACATCATGAATTAATATGGCACTCCAGAATCTGAGCACAAAATTTAGACTGAAACATCAGTGTAGAAATGCTGGGGCTGGTGTCTTTCAGACAAATTGTTAAACTAAGGCCCTGTAAACTAAGTGTGTGTGCTCACATGGATAAAGAAGATCCATAGAACCAGTAAAAGTAAAGATTACTTTCTCCTGGTATCAAAATAATAGTTATCTCTTAACCGAGCACCACCAAGACAGAGATAACAAGGTGTAGAGCTGGATGAACACAGCAGGCCAAGCAGCATCATAGGAGCAGGAAGGCTGACGTTTCGGAGATTTTACCTTACTTTTCCTCCCTGCTGGTTATAAGCACACATTACAAAACAGAAAGGGAAGGATCCTCTGGTTCATCTGACTTGTCCTGCATATTTATAATATCTTGTGCATTTGTTTTCATTCTTTCATGAGCTGTGGGTGTTACTGGCTCGGCCAATACTTATTATCATTCCTTAATTGGTTAAGAAGGCACTCATGAGCTGCCTTCTTAAAATGCTGCAGTCCATGGAATAAATACACCAACAGTGCTGTGAGGAAGGAAGTTCCAGGACTTCGACCCAGTGACGATGAAGGAATGACAATATAGTTTCAAGCCAGGGTGGTGTATGACTTGGAGGGGATCTTGCAGATGGGTGTTTCTGCTAATGCATCTACTGCCCTTGTCCTACTAGATAGTAAAAATTTACTTTACCATATATACGTTCTTACTCCACCTGAAACCATTCAATCTCCATGGAATCATTAAAAATCTAAACCAATGTTGGAGGAAGAAAAGTTTAGGAATTCCTTTCTGACCCTCTTTGGCAATCACAGCTGGTCAAGTGTGATGATGCTATGGCTTTAACAGGCATATTTTGCCCTGTTATTTTTCTATGAAGAATGGTTGAGACAGAGGTAATAAGTTGTCTGCTCAAAGCCAATAAAGTAAACAGCTTGTGAGGCCCTGGGTTTTTTTTTAAAGTTGGAACAATAGAAGCAGCCTGAATGAATGGGGTCATGCTCCCACAGAACTAGGGTTTCTAGTTTTAGCTTTCTGCAGTTGCTGGGATCTTGAGGTTGGATGCAGAAGTTTTTATTTCTCTCTGGTATTGCTAAAAGCTGGAGTTCTATTCCTGCTGCTACAGTTGCAAGTGAGGGTCTTGGCATCTTCTTAATATATTTTGAGGTGGTTTGGTCTGGTCAATAACATGAAAATGTCACTCGATCCCCTAATTTCCTGCAATACCTACCTTTCTTCTAAGGTGATGTCTGTCCAACCTAGAAACAGTTCTAGTTCTCATGAAGAATTCAATTAATTGCCACTGTAAGTACAGGTAACGTATTCCTGATGTCCATCATTCTCTGAGAAGAAGACCGGCGTCTTGACATTTAACACAGATCTGGTCTTCTACAATTTTAAATTTGGTTCTTTGGTCCTCGATTACATAATAAATCACAACAAATTGTCTACTCAAGCACAACTTTCCCTGCATCATCATCATAATCATCTAAACCTTGATCAGATCACCCACACCTATCCTTCTCTGAAGTGCAGGGTCTCAGATCTTTTAATCTATCCTGATAACCAAGATGTTTCCAATTGTGAATTAATCTTGCATTCCTCCTCTGCATCTTTTCCATACCTCAATATTACCTATCTGTGAGGCAATCAAAACTAGGCACGAAATTCTAACTGAAGCCACACTAAGGTCATGTACAGGTACAAAATAATATGCTTAGACTTACTGTCAATTGTGTTTTACACACTATGATGATCAAATCTTTTTCTTCCACCATTTCTGTTAATGCTTTTCCTTGAGGTGTATATGTATGCTTAGCAGCTACTGTACCCATAGGCATAAGACTGCACATTTCCAAATTAAACATAACCTGGCAGTTAAAAGCCCACATTTTGCAATTCATCCGTTCAGCCTTATGCTGACTTATCAATATTTGTCGAAAATCCAAATACATTACATCTCTTGGTACCCTTCTATCCACCCTACTTATTATATCCTCAAAGAACTCTAGTAAAATTGTTAGACATGACTTTTCCTTCATAGACACATTTGATTGTATTATGATTTTCAAAAATCCCTGCTAAAACTTCCTTGATATCAGATTCCAGCATCTTCTCAATGACAGATGTTAGGCTAAATGGCCTATATATACCAGCTTTACACATCCCTCCTTTCTTGAACATGGACATTCTATCTGTGATTTTGCAATTCACCGGGGCCTTTCCAGAATCTACGGAATTCTGAAAATTTACAATCAATGCAAACCCTATTTCTGCAGCCTATTCTTTTAAGACCCTTCCATGCAAGCTATTAGCTCCAGGGCACTTGTCACCTTTTAGTCCCATTAGTTTCGCGAGAACAATTTTTTAAAGTGATGATTGCCTCAACGTGCCCCTGAATTTCTACTATTCTTGCGAAGTTTTTAGTGAGTTTGACTGTGAAAAAAACCGACAAAATATTCATTCCAAACCATAGCTCTGATACAGTAAATAGGAAAAATTCTTTCCAGTTGCAGAATGATCGGCAACTCGAGGACACGGAATTAAGGTGACTGGCAAAAAAACTGAGTTGACAGGAGGTAACTTTTAACTTAGCGACGTTGCAGTGCACTGCCTGAAAGATAGGTTCAGTAGTAACATGCAAAAGAGAATTGGCTAAGTATTTGCGGGGGTCGGCGGGTGAGGGGGTAACAGTTATGGGGAAAGAAGAGGAGAATGTGATTAATTGGGTAACTGTCAAAAGAGGCAGCACGGGGGCGATGGGATGAATGGGCTTTTTCTATGCTGTATCATTCAATGACTGGCTCATTTCATTTCAATCGTGGATTTCATATCGATAGATCATGCATTTCGTAAACCGAATAATCCGAAGTCAAGCTCTGACAAATTTACAGGCATAGCTCGACCACATTTAGTAGCATTTTTAGTAACAGTGAAGTTTCCTTGGTGCTATTTCTCGAGTGCCTTGTTCCCGAGACCTGAGCAGGAGGAGCTGCAGACTGTCAAGAGGGAGGGAGCACCAGGGTGATGTCAGCAAGAACTGTGTTCTGGCTCTCAGTTGAGAAGCCCTGAAGAGAGAGGACTTCGACCAAGGAAGCGAAACAAGAGAAGAAAGCAGCGACTTCAGCCTTAAAAAAAGAAAAAGTATCACTGACAACTTTTTGCTGCAGGAAAATAACCCTCAACCTCTCCTTTCGTCGTTTTGTGCGTGGATTTTCTGTGGGTGGAAATACTCTCAAAAATAAGGAAGAAATCAGAGCAACAACCAATCGACTGGATTCGAGCCTTCGACAAAATACCAACAATATACCTCGACAGGAGATCAATCCTGAGCTGTATTCGAAGATGGGAAGCGAGACACAGAGAAAGGGGGGAGTCTGGTTGCACTGATCGAGGCACAGAGACGGTCTGAGGAAGAGAAGGGAGACAGAAAAATCAAGAAGAAAAGTGAAAAAATTGATTTTTTTTTCCGGCGTATTGAAGGAGGGGAGTTGTTTTCTTTTTAAAAATTTCCTGAGGTAAATAATGTTTGTTTTTTTTATTTTGATCGAGTTTTTTTTGGTCGTCCGTTGGTGAGTGTGGGCTATGCACATCCGGGCCACCGGGCTGGAGGAGGCCATCATTGTTCGCTCGGGGAAAGGGGGGAAAAGCGGCGGCGGCCGCTGGCGAACGGGAGATACCATCACCATTAGCAACAGCAGCAGCAGGAATTAAACCTCATTTAAAAATATATAAACATACAAATAAAACATAAACATTCGGGAACATGTCTAATCAAGGAGCCAGGAGGAATGGGCCAGTCAAGTTACGTCTAACAGGTAAGAAGCTGTGAATTGCACACGCATATATAATGTACACAGTGCGTTATGAAGACCTGGAGCTTTAAATGAATCCTTTTTTTTCTCTTTTTTAGATGATTTGTGAATGGAAAGATTGTTTTGTTTTTTCTAGTAGTTTCCTTCTCTTTGTCCCCACCCCCAATCGTGAGTGGCCAAATAAGTCATGTCATTTGCACACTTTTTTTTACAAAAGAGTGGTTGAACTTGAATGAGTTTTTTCTTGACTGGCAGATTTTGCTTTTGAATAATTTTTTTTATTTCCTGTATCTGGGCTTGGGGAGAAGGGTTGTGTCTTCGGATGATTTTATAACCAGGAAATTCCTGTTTCTGTTTGGAGGTTTCGGTGCTTGTAATACGTCTTAGGCCTGGCAAAGTAAACTCTTGGTTGTTGAGGTTATTCCTATGACGAGGGGGCGGGGGGTGGCTTTGAAACAATCTTTCTGTTCCTACCACCTCCTCTCTAATTTGCATACAGGGCATGTCTATAATATGAAAATGTGTAAGATCAAGAAGTCTTGTTAGTTGCTGCATTTTACTAATCCAATTGTATTTATGTTCCCACCCTTCCAAAGAAGTGCAACAGCAAACTTGGCAACAGTTCAAAAGTTTATTTTTGTTGCCTTGTGCTAATACTGCACTATGTTTATATTTTTATTTTATGTCCATGGACTTCACAATGAAAAGATGATTACATTATTTAGAACTGGAGCTTAGTTTCTGGAAAGTTTATGACGAAACAGCCACCCTTCAATTTGTGGCATTTTACGTTAAGAATAGGTTGATTCAAAATAGGAAATGATATCTAAAAAGTATTTTTTAGAAAAGGCATATTGTGAGCATTATACTTGGGCTTCTTGGCATTTTCATTAGCTGACGTTTTGTCTGCCAGTTTGGCTCAGAGATAGCGCACTCACCACTTACTAAGAAGGTTGTGGATTAAAGGTCCATTGCATACTTTTGCATATCATTCAGTACAGTAGAGAAGTAGTGATAGCAAAAGATGCTGACTGTAGAAAGAGATGTTAAATCTAAGGTCTTGCATG
>NC_063354.1:6483923-6538683 GCF_021869965.1 Rhincodon typus
CTTAGCCAAAAGATAGTGACAATACTATTCCAGCATGAGAATATGTCTTTAGATCTTTCTGAGTGGGGCTGGAATCCATGCTCAAGCAAGAACGTGACTGAACTATGTACTATTGAAGAGAATTACAGACATGAGCAGTAAAGTGATAAGTGCCTGAAAATGCGTGCATAATTTTGTTTTGTTAAGTATATTTATATAAATGATTTGAATGAGAATTTATGAGAAATGATTAGTAAATTTGCAGATGACACCAAAATTGGTGGTATAGTCGACAGTGAAGGAGGTTATCTAAGATTATAAAGAGATCTTGATCAGTTGAACCAATGGGTTGAGGAGTGGCAGATGAAACTTAATTTGGATAAATGTGAGATGTTGCATTTTGATAAAACAAACAAATCAATGGTAGGGCCCTGAGTAACGTTGTAGAACAAAGAGACCTTATGGTTCAGGTATATAATTCTTTGAAATTTGCATCACATGTAGACGGTCGTTAAGATGTTTAGCAAGCTTGCCTTCATTGGTTCAGACCTCTGAGTATAGGAGTTGGGAAGTCATTGTTGAGGTTGTACAGGATGTTGGCGAGGCCTCTTCTGGAGTACATTGTACGGTTCTGGCCGCCCTGCTACAGGAAGGATATTATTAAATTGGAGAGGATTCAGGAGAGATTCACCAGGATGTTGGAGGGAATGCAATGTTTGAGTTATAAGGACAGGTTGGATAGGCTGGGATTATTTTTGCTGCAGCGTAGGAGTTTGAGGGCTGTCTTTATAGAGGTTTATAAAATCATGAGGGGCATAGATAAGGTGAATAGCAAGGATTTTTTCCCTAGGGTGGGGGAGTTCAAAATTAGGGGGCATATTTTTAAGGCGGCAGAAGAAAGATTTAAAAAGGATGAGGGACAACATTTTTATTTCGAGAGTGGAACGACCTGCCAGAGGAAGTGGTCAATGCAGGTATAGTTGAAACACTTAAAAGACATTTGGATATGTACATGAATGGGAAAGATTTGGAGGGTTATGGGCCAAGTGCAGGAAAGTGGGACTAGTTTGATTTGGGAACATGGTCGGGGTGGGCTAGTTGGACCAACTGGTCTGTTTCCATGCTCTATAACTCTACGTTGTCTAATGAATTCTTAACCTCAGTCTGTTTGCTAACATTGGCCAAATGTGGGGGCATGTTTCTGAAGCATACTTTATATCTGAGAACAATGTGTGTTCACGGGAAGGAGAGAGGGTAATGTAAAGTGGGAGGAAAAGCTGAAAATCTACTATTGATTATCCAGTCAGCATGTCCTGTATGATTACGTATTAGTCCAGATGAACTGGAAGTATTTTATTTTCGTGTTTCTTAAATCTAGTCTTCTCCTATTTTCAGAGATGATAACGTAGTAACCTTAGTCGCATCAATTTTATATAGTTGGCTTAATATTTTAATTTAAATGACTTTTTTTTCAGAGCCTCATCCTATTTCAAACTGTATCTTCTAGGTCGAATATCAAGTGAATCGATTGGATCCACATGTGTCGGTGATTTATCTTTTGTAATTTTTTTTGGAAGTGTTTCACATTTGACATACATTTACAAATTTTCACATCATTTGGGCAGAGTTTCATCTCATGCTAACTCCTGGTGTCTTCAAATAGGAGGGATGGTGAGCACTGGTTACAGTATTTTTTTGAAGCAAAGATGTTTGCGAAGCTAACTGACTATGGTTCTGCTTGTGAACTTTACTTAAATGAAATCAACGACATTTACATTTATATTTTAAACATGTAGCAGATTCTTCTGATTTCTTTGGCTGGGCAAGCTTTTTTTTTCAGTGCATCACGCAGACTAAGAGGGTCCCAAGTTCAAATATCTATCTTTGTTCAGTTAGGTGATCTCAACTAGGACATTTCATATGATCACTACAGTTGGTCTCTAGGGTTAGGGAGGGGTAAAATCATCCAGACTTCCTGCCCCTAATTATGATTCAGTTATCATTGCTGGAAGTGTGCATATGCATGTTTGTTGGTAACAGGATGATGATGTTGATGATAATTGAGTGGCCAACAGACCTTCTATGTCCAAACTTTGTCTTAATTTTTATTATAGAGTTCCCAGTTTTTCTGGAACTGTAGAAAAGTAAGAAGTGAATCCTACAGCAGATGAAGAAAATCATCTGGAACTTCAAAAATCTCAATTAAAAGATCTTGAGTTTGGCAGCTGGAGTATTGGAGTGCTACAATTTGATTTGATTACCCTTTGATTTGAGTGGATTAAAATTGGCATGATTCCAACTCTGAGATAACAAGGTGTAGAGCTGGATGAACACAGCAGGCCAAGCAGCATCGTAGGAACAGGAAGGCTGACGTTTCGGGCCTAGACCCTTCTTCAGAAATGGTGGAGGGGAAGAGGGTTCTGAAATAAATAGGGAGAGAGGGGGAGGCAGATAGAAGATGGATAGAGGAGAAGATAGATGGAGAGGAAACAGACAGATCAAAGAGGCGGGGATGGAGCCAGTAAAGGTGAGTGTAGGTGGGGAGGTAGGGAGGAGATAGGTCAGTCCAGGGAGGACGGACAGGTCAAGGGTGCGGGATGAGGTTAGTAGGTAGGAGATGGGGGTGGGGCTTGAGGTGGGAGGAGGGGATAGGTGGGAGGAAGAACAGGTTAGGAAGGCAGGGACGAGCTGGGCTAGTTTTGGGATGCGGTACGGGGAGGGGAGATTTTGAAGCTTGTGAAATCCACATTGATACCATTGGGCTGCAGGGTTCCCAAGCGGAATACGAGTTGCTGTTCCTGCAACCTTTCGGGTGGCATCGTTGTGGCACTGCAGGAGGCCCAGGATGGACATGTCGTCTGAGGAATGGGAGGGGGAGTTGAAATGGTTCGCAACTGGGAGGTGTTCATCCAGCTCTACACCTTGTTATCTCAGATTCTCCAGCATCTGCAGTTCCTACTATCTATGGTTCCAACTCTGTTGCTTTCTGGTAAATAGAGTTTCTGATGTTTAATCCAGGGAAGCTTTTTGTTACTTAAAACTGGCAAGTTGGCTGTTTTTAGAGTTGTTAGTAAACTTAAACATGTTGTTGTCCAAGTATTACAGTTAAGTTGTAAGTGTAAAATTTTACAAGATTTCATGTGATGACTCCTCATTTGCCTGTAATAAGTAATATGTACAAATGTATGGGAGAAGCTATCTTAAGGAGATCCACTTTTTATGGTGTTTTCTTCCTCCTTTTTTTTTAAAAAAGTGTCTTGCTTCCAATTAGAAAAACAAAAATTACTTGCTAATCATATTTAATGCAGTTGAGGAAGATTTATTTGAGTTAGACAATTAACCTAGTTTGGCCCCATTATAAACAGCAGGACTGGAGGACACTTCAGGGTGACTCTGAAAATGTTTGAAGACGTCTGACTTCTAGAATCTAAAAGACTTGTTTCAGTATAGAAGCAGGCATTCGGCCTGTTATAGAGTAATAGAGTCATAAACACAGAAATGGACCCTTCGGTCCAACTTATCTGTTCCAACCAGATGTCCCAATCTGATGTAGTCACATTTAGCTCATATTTCTCTAAACCCTTCTTATTCATACACCCATCGAGATGCCTTTAACTGTTGTAATTGTAGCTGCCTTTACCATGTCCTCTGGCAGCTTGCTCCATACAAGCACCATCCTCTGCGTGAAAAGTTATCTCTCGTCCTTTTAAAATCTTTCCCCTCTCACTTCAGCTTGTGTCCTCTAGTTTTGGATTCCCCCAACGTAGAAATATGACCTTGGCTGAAAAAAGACCCTCCTTCACCACCCTGTCTACCTGAGACTCCACTGTCAAGAAACGATACACCTGCACCCCTAGTTCTCTTTGCTTGGCAACACTCTCCAGGGCCCTGTATAACCATAAGTCCTGCCCCGGCTTGCCTTACCAAGATGCAACACCCCACATTTATCTAAATTAAACTCCATCTGCAACTACTTAGCCCGTTGGCCCATCTGATCAATTTCCTGTTGTACTCTGAGATAATCTTCTTCATTGTTCACTACACTTCCAACTTTGGTGTCCCTCTGCAAACTTACTAACCATACAATCTGGATGTGAATCTAGGAGGTTTATTTAAATGTCAAAGCAGTGGGCATGGAATAATTTACCTCGTTCCACTGCTGACTTTTCTCCTTGTAGTCCTGCACGTTCTTCCTTTTCGGATAATAATCCAATTCCAAGTAACAATAAGTTTATACTTGCAAACTTCCATTTAATGTTGTTAAGGTTTGGCCCCCAAGATTTATGCCAATCGGTTGTCAGTTTTTAAGATAGGCAATCTGAGAGTTCCTACAGGTATTCCAGATGGGACTGTTTCCTTTTCATGGTTGAAGGTTACAGAACAAGATGAGAGAAAATTATTTGAAATATAAAAGAGCTAGAAGCAAGAAAGTAAAACTTCTCAGTGCATTTCACAGCCTGATAAATCTTAATCATAATTAGTGATTGAAGTGGAGAGTCTGTCAGCTTTTAAGAAGAGGTTAAGTGTGTGATTGAATGAAAAGGGATGGCATAATTCACAAGGAACATGGGACTAATACAGTTTTTCACGGAAGAATAAACATTGGTACAGAACTGGTTGGTCTGAACTGTTTCTATCCATGCTTTCCTATAAAATGCATGCAGAGATGCTTCATAACAGAGAAGCTAGAGTGATGATACTGACTGAGATAAATTGCATTACGATTGAGGAGGAAATTGCTGAGTGAAAGAGAAAGTTCATGGAAAAAATAGGAGATAGTGTATATAAAGTGGTGAATTATCTCCTTTTTTGAAGTGAAAAAGAACTGAACTCCTCCATAACGATAGCAAGAACTGCAGATGCTGGAGTCGCGAACCATTTTAACTCCCCCTCCCACTCCCTGGGTGACACGTCCATCCTGGGCCTCCTCCAGTGTCACAGTGACGCCACCCGCAAATTGGAGGAGCAGCACCTCATATTCCCTCATATTCTGCCTCGGGAGCCTATAGCCCGATGGCCTAAACATGGATTTTACCAGTTTTAAAATCTCCCCACCTCCGGCCTTGTCCCTTGTCCAACCCTCCCTCTCATCCCCGCCTTCTTGACCTGACACAACCTGTCCATCTTCTCTCCCGCCTGTTTGCCTTCCTCCCACCACCTTCATTGACCAATCTCCACCACTCCCTACCTGCACACACCTATCACCATCCCACCTACCTTCCCCAGCCCCACCCCTCCTCTCTATTTATTTCTGAGCTCCCTTCCCCCTCCCCAGTTCTGAAGAAGGGCCCCAACCTAAACTGTCAACTTTCCTGCTCCTCTGATGCTGCCTGGCTTGCTGTGTTCCTCCAGCTTCACACTGTGTTATCTCTGAATTCCTCTATAGCTAGCTTAGGGGAGGCGATGGTCTAGTGGTATTATCGCTGGACTGTTAATCCAGAGACCCATATAATGTTCTGGGGACCGGGGTTTGAATCCCACCACGGCAGATGGTGGAATTTGAGTTCAATAAATATCTAGTATTAAGAATCTAAAGATGACCATGAATCCATTGTCGATTGTTGGAAAAAACCCATCTGGTTCACTAATGTCCTTTTAGGGAAGGAAACTGCCATCCTTACCTGGTCTGGCCTACATGTGACTCCAGACCCACAGCAGTGTGGTTGACTCTTAACTGCCCTCTGGGCAATTAGGAATGGGCAATAAATGCTGCCTGGCCAGCGACGCCCTCAACCTGTGAATGAATAAAGAAAAAGGTGTAGTAGTATTTGAGAAGAATTTTCTCCTGCCCTTATAGGCTAAGTAGGAGTCATCATAGAATCCCTACAGTGAGGAAACAGGCCCTTCGGCCCAACAAGTCCAGACCAACCCTCAGAGCATCCCACCCAGACCCACCCTCCTATAACCCACCAAATCTACACATCCCTGAACACTACGGGCAATTTAGCATGGCCAATCCACCTAGCCTGCACATCTTTGGACTGTGGGAGGAAACTGGAGCACCCGTAGGAAACCCACGCAGACATGGGGAGAATATGGAAACTCCACACAGACAGTTGCCTGAGGGTGGAATCGAACCCGGGTCCCTGGCACTGTGAGGCAGCAGTGCTAACCACTGTGCCACCCTAATGAAAGACCTGTTTGAAAGACTTTTAGAAGGACTGGTCAGGTGATTTTTGGTCATGCCATGTTTCCTTTATTTTAAAATATCTTTGGAATTTAGGTCACATCACTAAAAGGCAGATTGCTAATGAAGTACAGTAAGTGGGAAGATGTGTTTTTCAAATTCAATTCCAACATTTTAAAGGCATCTGGATGGGTATATGATAGGAAGGGTTTAGAGAGATATGGGCCAAATGCTGGCAAATGGGATTAGGTTTATTTAGGATATCTGGTTGGCATGGATGAGTTGGATGGAAGGGTCTGTTTCTGTGCTGTACATCTCTGACTCCGACTCGAAATGGACAATAAAATGTCTTTTTAGCACATGTTTAGTTGGTTCGTTTCAACCATATGTTTGTTGAATACAAGATGTAGACATTGCTACAAGTATTTATTATCCACTTTGATTATCCTTGAGAGTATACTGGTGAGGCACTTTTTTAAATACAATTGGGTGATTTGCTAGATAGTTTCAGAGAGCAATTAATGTCACATGGCTCCGGACTCTCAGACCCAGACCAGGTAAGTACAACCAATTTCATTTGCTCAAGGAGATTAGTGAATAAAGGTATTTTTTAAACTATCAGCAATCTGCTTGTTCACAATCACAGTGGCTTACACTAGATTGTTGTTCTAAATTTATTTCATTAACTGTATTTAATACCTGCAGCTCATACTTCTGGATTGTTAATCTAAGATTACCAGTGCCCTAAGAATTATAGTAAGGTTCCCTAGATTGGTTGTCATGACATCACTTAATTATTGTTAGTTTTGAAGGGATAGATGAAATGTTGTTGGTGTCTTGAACACTTGGCCTATTCTGTTATTTTCACATAAGCAACAGAAATGGTCAAGAATTACACCTAATGTTTTTAACATTGTAACTTATTTTAAAATGTGCCAGGTAGTTAATATATTATCAACACCATAACCAATTGTGTCTGCTTCTTTAAATCTTTAATGTTGACTTTAATTCAGATCTCCCTGGATCCATCTTGCTTTGAGCCAGCATTATTTGTCCTGGAACCTAATGATGCCATGTTTCTATGTATTTGCCATGAATCACAATTTGTGTCAATAGATTAATGAGATTATGCACTCTGTAATTCAAAGAACCAGCCTATGATGTAATTTGAAGAAAATGGGCCACAACATCATAATGATAGAGGACCTTGATAACTGAGCTGAGGTTTTTTGTTACATGAGGAGCCGTATTCTATACCACCTTTTTTCATTCCATACCACCTTGATTGAAGTTTAGAATTTAGAAATTAAAATTGTGAAAAATATAAATTTCCTCCTGTATGGAAAATCATTGTATATTTTAATTAATCAGAGCTTCTTTCTTGTTTACTAGGTGCTGCGTAATTTTATTTTACATTGTAACGCATGGAACTGCAGGAATCAAAGTATATAAGGGGTATATCATGGTTCCTTGATCTCAACCACATTTTCTCCCAGAAGGATGGAGCAGACAGCTACTGCATTTTCTGGATGAGAAATAATGAGAACTAACAAGATTGAGGGTTTCATAATTTCATTCAGTTTTCACCTCTTAAAAGTTGTATTCATCCTTTTTAAAGTTGGCAGTCAGATACTCGTCAAAACTAGTGAGTGACTGCAATATACTGCAGAACTGAGTCCAGATTCACAATTAAACATCAAGGAAAAAAATTAGCCCACCACTCCAAGATGCATGCAAGTTACAAGATCTTAACACTCGTTGTAAGCCCGCAAAGGTTCATAAAAGAACCCTTCCCCCACTCTTTGCACCATTTTCATTCACATTTTTTTTTAAACTCGACCTTGATCTCTGTCCCATCCTCCTTCCTCTCTCCCCACCCACTAGCTGTGAAGCATCTGCTAGCATTAGGAAGTTGCTAAAGATGGGCAAGTATTTATTTTGTTTTTGTATTCGTTCAACATCAGTTATTCTGGCATTACTGTCTCATGTGACAGGTTTGTGGATTCCAATACTTATTAGTTGACACACTGTGTGGTAAATATATTGCTGCTGAAGGTTGGAAAAAGTATGTTACTCCCCATTTGTTCACAGACAAATAGACTAACAATGTATTTCAAGTCTTAATGTACTGATTTTAACAAAGCATAGTACAGAGAATATAACCCAAGAAAGAACCGATTCGATTTTGGTGAAGATTCAAAGCTAAATCTCGGAACTTTTTTAAAGGATCTGATTGATTGATTTATTATCACGTGTACTGGAGTACAGTGAAAAGCCTTGTTTATGAGCAGTACAGACAGATCATAGTAAGCAAGGATGTACAGATAAAAAGACTTAAAAGCATATAGGTTACTTGTTAATTTTTGGGTGATTGGACAAATTGATTATTCTAACTAAAACATTTTTTAAAAAAAATTGTTGATTGTCAACCCTTGATAGTAAATTCTACCGATATGTTTTATGGGACAGAGGTTCAGGTAGAAGTGTAAAAATCTAATGTTGTAGTTTAACACCAAGCTCATACACCTTGATGGAGGTATGTACTTTACTGCATGTCCCGTTGTTCTTCTGTAATTCTGTGAAGCTGTGATCAATTGTTGTACTGCAAGCCCACAGACAGGCAGTGTTGTGCTTTACTAAGGTAGATTGCATATATCTTTGCTTTATCAGTTGTGATCCTTACAGTGAAAGCTTCAGCTCCTGCTCTTAACATTCAAAAATTTGTGTTATTTAAACCAGACTAATGCTAACAATTCCAATTTGCCACTAATTTACTTGTAATTGCTATTTTATCCTGTTAAAGTAATGATAACTTGGTGTATTTTTTTTCAATGGTCAGTCATTTCTGTTTTTAAACTTATCTTTGTCCTCGATTGTTCAGTACTTTGGGGACGGATGAGAAAAATTGAATTCTGAGCTGATGAGGTAGTGTTGAAATAATTAGTCAGAGGTGATTTTAAAGAAGCTCTCGAAGGACAAGAGGGTATTAGAGGGGCTGGGAGTTTGTGGGGCTGAAGGCCCAGCTGTTGGTGATGAGCATAAGGAAGAAGAATACGCAAAAGGCCTATGTCAGAAGAACTGAGTGGAAAATAAAGACAGTTGTTGATCGATGTCAAAGAGTATATTGTGGTCTTGAAGGAGGAAATATGTCAGCACTTGAAGATCAGGAAGGTGCTTAGGTTACAAATTGGAATGAACGAGTTAAAGAAGCAACTAGTATATCTCACCAAAATAACTGCCAGGAATTATTGGGATAATGAAGGAATGATATGTGCATTTAGGGGAGATCAGGACAGTGAGAGATGACATCTCCGGAAGAATGGGAATTTGTGAGGAGTTGGGGGAAGCTGAACGGAACTGCACTGCAAGTATATGTCTGCATGTTAGTAATTGTGATATAAGCAGTGGTTGAGAGACACTCACTAGTCAAAACACTGCAGATTGTAGCGTGACATTGGGTATTCCTGGGAGGTGGTGTTTTGAACATGAGATAACTTGGAGGAAGCGATGTGTACAGACAATTAGGGGCAAGTATTTGATAATGCAGTGAGATTATTTTGTGATAGACAAGAGATAGTCATAGCAAGCAAATACCAGATTTCCTGAAAATTCCGAAGTGTTTGTAGTGAAATCTCAAATTGCTGTTTTCTCTAGCAAGTTGAGATTTATTTACTAGTAACATAGTCATTTGAATAGAAGAATGCATGAGTCTGCCACTTGGTCTGCTACTTATCTTCCAAATCATGATTTGTATTTATTTTGTATTTTGTGCCATTTGGTTATTTGGATTAGACTTGTGACTAATTCTATTTAATTGAATCCAGTCTGTCTACTTTTGAACGTCCTTGACTTTAGACAAAGTTTAGTATCATTGGTTCAGTCTTTAGTGTGAGCATTAAAGTAATGTACTTTACATATGCTTTTGGAATAATTTTAATACAATTTTAGTTATGCAACACCCAACAAATTTGCCAACCCTCTTCACATTGCCAAAATACACATTCTTTATTTATGAGCATTGTTTGATGACGAGCCTTCACTTTTGAGTGAAGGGATGGAAATCGTTGCCAGGCCTGATCTAGTCCTCCCCTCATATCGACAGGTATATTTACCAGCTAATTTTATGATCAGGCACAGCAACTTGATTTATTTTATTCAACTTCCTAGTTCAGGCCTACTGAGCCTCATCTTTGGGCTGCTACTCCTACCTGAGGTCATGTTGCCAACAATGCTTGATTTTTTTTTCCACTATAGAAGTTTCAAGTTGTGCAAGCAAAAGTATACTAAAAATGGGGGACAAACGTAAAAATTGAGTTTACAAACAGAAATGACTGCCCAATTTAAAACCCTTTCTAGAAATTAAATTTGTTTTTGGGTCATTTGTACTCTTCGTAGGAACTCTGTGATAGTGCACAATTATTTGTGGCAACATTGCATAAAGCAATTTGTGCAATTAACCCACTTTTAAGTTTTTTGTTCCGTTAATTGTGTTGTACGGAAATTTGTACTTGTATGATAGGGAATGCATTTTCATTATAAATTTCACAGTTTCAAAATTGTGCATTCAAAATCTACTTTGTAAGTGATAATATATTTAAAAAGTTTTTTATATGCAATATAGTAATGGCCTTGGAGATTACTACATGATGAGACTTGTTTCTAGTTAAGAGGCTTGGAATGTGTGGAGTCGTAGGTTGAGATGGGAAATTATTTTCAGAGAAGTAATGTTTAAATTTTAAATGAATGGTTTTATGAATATCATTGAATCATTTAATTTTTTTGTCCCTCAGTTGTTCTCTTTTCCCTAATGGGTGACTCATGATTGGTAGTTTTGTAGACATTGGTTATCACATTGAAGTAGACATTATTCATGCGTGAGCCAGAGAATTAGGGCATCGCATCAAAACTAGATTGTGATGACACAAGAGGCTTATTAGCTTCTGGAATCCATGCCGACTATCTGTAGACCAGTCCAGTCACTCCCATTCCCTCATTCTATCCCTGTAGCTGTCTAAATGTATTCTGTTCAACAGCCCATCCAATTTGCTTACGAAATCATTCATTTTTTTCCCTACTTCCATCTCCATGCTGGGCAGCAAGTTCCAGATAATTACCACTCACTGTATTAAAAATAGGTTCCTCCAGGAGGCACTGCAGAGTAACCAGGCTGGAACCTTATTATATCCTTTCACTTGTCCAGGCTGCTGACCATTACTCTACTGCCTCACTGGCTAACATCATGCCAGATGACTGTAGAACCAAAGGGCACATTGAATAAAGGAAAAAGGGGAATAGTGAAAATTAATCTAATTTTAAACCTGCCTAGATGTGCCATTTGGGTGAATGAAGTGCTGTGCTCCTTGTTAAAAGCATTTGCAAATCCATTATGCTATGTTAGATTTAAAATCAATAATTGTGAACTCTTCTGCTCAGCTGTATTATCCACTCCCCCTAAATCACCATGCACCTGCACATCAATGAGTCAATGGTAGTTAATAAAAAAAAGTCATCAAAAGTCTCAAATGAAATTAACCCCTGTGTTTGAAACTGACCTTTTTGTAATTATAAAGAGACCTGTATTCAGGATCCAACATTGCAATCAACCGAAATCTGGAGAAAAAAATCTGATGTGTGTTTAATGCTTCTTAGAGAGCGGGACATTTTACTGTTTGCCATGTTAGGCAGGTACAAGGAGTTTGTGGTATCATTGGAGACTCCAGAAACATGAGGTTGACTGAGCCAGTAGGTGAATATACTCACGAAGGTGAACAAGACAACTGTATTCCTTAAGAAGTCTTACTAGATCACCTCTGCGCCAGACTTGAAATTTCATAAAAAGTGACTGCAATTTCACTTTTGCCTGAACAAATTTTAAAACCAACACGCCTGGAGGAAGAAAACTTTAATATATCATAGTTTCCAGTAGCATGATCCCTAGTTAGTGTTGTTTATCATTTTGGATCCAAGGTATAGCTCAAAGTTATAAATAGCGTCTTAGAGATATTCTTGAAAGCGTCATTAGTTCTCTCACAGCTAGGAAATGCAAAGTGAGTATATGCTGAAGATTGTAATTTCTCTAGAATTGAATTTTTCCCTTTCTTGGTCTTACGTTTCAATCAAATATTTACTTTCTGAGACCACTTCTGAGCATTTATTTCAATTTAGGTTGATAAATATCTTTATTCTTTTTTTGGCAAAAGGAATGGGAGGAAATGCCAGTTACCAATATAGTTTGACTTGATTCAAAAAAATCTTTGAGCAGCTTCTTATTACTTGCCCTTAATGACGAAGGGGGTTTGTAAGGCCTGTATTAAGGAAGCAATAGATATGAGGGAAAAGAGAAGCCATAAATTATCCTTGCTTTCTCGATAATTCTAGAGTGTTGAGTTTTGGTTCAGATTGAAACATGGTAAACTTAACTTAGACAAACCAGATCAGATGAATGCTAACAAAGCTAGTTTAGTTTTATGCTTCACTTTGTCAGCGGTACAAGTCAGCAGTACATCGAGAGTCGAATTTGGAGGCTGTGTGGAGGATGACTGATGGTGACAGACCCTGAACAGTCTGAGGTAAGGCATTGAGCATTAATGATAGATCAGTTTGAGTCATGAATGACTGACGTGTCTTGACAAGTATAATCAGCTGCAAGTGAGTTTTTGTGGGAACTGTGAAGTGTTGGATGGGTAGTGAAAAGATTGGATCAGAAAAGAGTTAGATGTGAACAGTTAGGGAGAAAAGTGATCGGAGATGGTATTTTGATGATCAAAATTGGGTGTGTGTGTAGAGGCACGATGATGAAGCCAAAGATATGGATGTAGGAGCTTGTATGAAGGGTAAGATTATGAGAGGATGGCCATAGATATTGAATTGTTGATAGACCTAGGCCTAGGGAAATTAGGACCATCTCTAAATAAGCTGGTATAAGCCTTGGGGAACAATAAATGCAAATTTTAAATCAGCATCTTAAATAAAAGCTGTTTTGAATAGAACAGAATGGGGACTAGGAGAAAAATGTATGTAATAGGCTTATAAGTGATGGCAGCCAAAGTGTGAATTAGCATGAAAACAAAATAATGCAAGGTAGTGATGCGTAATATGTAGATTGTTACAAAGGATGAGAGAAAAAAAATTAAATGGAGCACAAATAGCATCCAAAAAAAGTTATTTATTTTCTGCTGAGAATTGTTCAATATAAGGCTGCTCAAGGTAAAATTTTAAACTGGAGATTCTTGAGCCTTAGAAGCCAAATATTTCTAAAGGATGTTATATTACTGCTAGTGTTAACCTGTTTAAAGTGAATATTTTAATGCTGGTGAAATATGTTGATTTGAAAATGTGGACTTTTATACTGTTTGCACAGCACATTTTTGTAAAGATGGACTTCATTCATGTTAAGTTCATATCAATGGAATGTGTATTGTGAAACTGAACCCACAGGGCTAATATTCATGCAAGATTTCCTGGTGCACAATGCCAAAATTTGGAGATACTTTGGATTTAGTTGAAAGTCTGACACCAGCGATAGTTATGGTTTTACTTTAGACTGTCAGTTAAACATGCATGCTAACGGGCTTTAGTTTATTGCTTGTTTTTACCAGTGACCAAGTATGTGTCTATTAAAGATGTGTTTTTTTTTAAAAAACACAATGTTAGGCTGGTTGTCATAATATTTGAGTGTTTACTGGGAGATCCTAGTCTAATTACGCAGTCCATGATATTAGGGTTTTCCCTTTGGGGCAAATTTTTCTAGTCTGACCCATGTTTCCCAAGATAGAGTTTCATTTTCATTCTTCTCTTCACACTCTACTATTCAGGATTGCTGCTTTTAATTTACAGAAATGTTGATATTTCTGGAGATGTCAGTAGGCTGGGTCATTCTAATTTGAGAGTAAAGTGATAAAAACTTTAATAACCAAATACCATACGCTCTGACAAAATACACAAATGTTTTACAATCTTCTAGTAAATGTATTCTCTTGCCCTAAGTTACTTAGTTTGATTTTCTGTTACTTATTGTGCATGAAAATAAATGTTAAATGTGGATAGTACTAAATTAGTATATATGAAGACAGTATTTGGGACTTTAAAATCATATTCCAGGACCAATTGAAAAGTCTTTGTGAGCTTTCTTCATAATGCTTACAAGAAGTAAAGGTCTCAGGACACTGCATGTTCCAATGCACTTTGTGTCCCTGCAGGCCAGAATGTATACTTTTAATCTGATCTTCGTACCCTATGTTAAGTTGATATATTTTGGCAAACTAAAAAGATATCATAGCTTTCTCAGAAACTTCAATATATACTGGTAGACTATATGCCCTGACAACAAATTATTTTATATCATTTTTAATGTAATAAAGCTTCCAAAGGTACTTGAAAGAAGAGCTGTCAAACAGCTTTTGATGCATGTAATGTTAGGCCAGGTGACAAAAAGCTTGGTTAAAGAGGCATGGAGAGAGTGAATGACTCAGATGGAGAATTGTACAGTTTAAGACAAAGGCAGCTGAAGGCATGTTACCAATGGTGAAGTAATTAAAATTGGGAATGGGAAAGAAATCAGAATTGGAGAAATATTATTTTTGAAAGAGTGATGGTTGTTTCAGAGAAGGAGCGACAACAGGGAGATAATTCAAAAATGATGATTTTTAAAATTGAGGTGATATCGGGCAGACAACCAGTGTTCTTACTATGTAGCTTATACAAATTTGCAGATGTTTTGTGTTACTATTACGACTACAAGTAAAAGGACTACAAGTTGTAGCCTCATCCCATCTAAGGCTAAAACAAAACATTTTGGGCGATTTTCCTTCCCCCCCCCCGCCCCCCCACCCCACTACCACATTTGGAATCCAGTAGTCATAGAAATTACTTCATACGTTATGCAAGATGATGTATCATCATAGATTATCTTGCAATTAATGGCTTGTGATGCAAGGTCTTGCTGATCATCAATGTTGGAGAAGTTTGGTTATGTCAATCCTGTGCTGGTCTCTGAGGTCAGCCCAATTTCAGACCAACACTTGATAGCATCCAAGATTCGAAGTGACTACTACATCATCTGAAGATCATTCCTGTATGAGGGCTGAGAGCAAAATTATCCCGAGACAGTGTTCTGTGACTCCATAAGCATATACACAATCGTATCCAGAAATAATTATCAGTATTTTTTAATTCCATCCTTGCAATAATTTCCTGCAACATTGTGATACACTCACTCGCTATGGCACTATTCAGTTTGCGCAACTTCTGTTTATTTAGCATAGTTAACATTAGTATATCCAAAACAGCTACACAATAGCATTATAAAGCAAAATAATTGACACTGAGTCATGTAAGGTTGCGACCAATGGCCAAAAACACAATTGGTGGGGATTTCGAAGAGCATTTTAAAGGAGAAAAGTGCTGTTGAGTTTTACAGAAAGGATTCCAGAGCTTAGTGTGCAAATGTCTAAAGACATGGCCATTAGTAATTGCAAATAAAATCAGGCATGGTCAAGGAGCCAGAATTAGATGATCAAGGGTATCTTGGAGGATTGTGAGGATATAGAGGATATGTAGTAGGGCGGGGTGAGTTCCTTCTACTTGTTTTATTACCTATCCATAATTGCCCAGATGTCAGTCAAGCGTCACCTACATGACTATGGGTTTGGAGTACGTATAAACTGTGCAGTTAAGGATGGCAACTTTCCTTCCCTGAAGGCTTAGAGAGGAACTTGCAGATGGTGGGGTTACCAAGCGTCTGCTAACCCTTATAGTCGAGGTTTTAGAGGTCGCCGGATTGGAAAGTGCTTTCAAAGATGTTTTGGGACGTAACTGTAGTGCATCTTGTAGATGATATACACTGCTGCTACTCTGTTTATGGTGAAGTAAGTGAATGTTTAAGGTGGTAGATGTGGAACCAGTTAAATTGTCTGCGTTACCTTGATGTACAAAATGCACTTCAGCAACTTGTCATATTTCCTTTGACAACACCTTCTAAACCTACAATCTCTATCATTCAGAAGAACAAGGGCAGTAAATAAGTGAGAACACTATCACTTGCCAATTTCTCTCCAAATGCACACCATCCTGACTCGGAACTATACCACTGCGTTTTCACTCTCGTTGAGCAAAATACCTCGAGCTCCCTTTTGTAACAGCATTGTGGGTATACCTACACCATGTGAACTATGTCTTTTGCTTTCTTTGCTGGCAGCACCCTCAACCCAAAAATGAATTTAAAAAAGCCTTCATAAAGGTAAGAATATTTGAGGACAAAAGGGAATGTTGGAGTAGTCAAATTTAAAGTAACAAATGCATGGATGATGGCCTTGCAGGCAGTGAGCTAAGGAAGGGGTAGATTTGTGGAGGCAATAATAGGTGGCGAGGATATGTATCCAAAATCTCATTTTGGCGGTAAATATGCCACAAAAGTTGCAAACAGCCTGGTTAAGCTCAAACACTAGCGAACAAGAGGGATGGAGTTAATGGAGGGGGACAAAAGAGAACGCTTTTGCCTTCCCAATATTTATGATTGCCCAATATTGGATGTCTTGATAAACAGCCAATTAATTTGGAGACAGTTCAGGATGATGTTGACATACAGGTGGATGTTATAATTGCATGAATAGGAAAGGTTTGGAGGGATATGGGCCAGGAGCCGCCAAGTGGGACTAGTTTAGTTTGGAATTATGTTTGGCATGGACTAGTTGGACTGAATGGTCTGTTTCTGTGCTGTATGACTCTGTGTACTTGGGGGAAACTGTTGCTTCTTTTAATAAAAGGAAATTGCTAGTTTTGGGGAAATGAGGTACTGTGGATAGTTGCAGAAAAGTTAAAAGGAAAAATGAAGATAATGAAGTTGAAAAGACAAACTAGTTTTTCCAAAGGCAGAGTTGGAGGACATCTGATTCAACTCTCTTTGATGCAGGCAATCCAAGTCTCTCTTTTCATAGCAGTAAGTTCTGTTTTGGATGAAGTGTACTTTTCACCTGGCAAAAAAAGTCTAAATGTTTAACAGGGCAGAAAAAAGATTCTAAAATTAATGTAGTGCTTTTAAAAAAAAATTAGCCACATTGGCTGAAAGCAAGGCATTCAGTCATGCATAAATTAAGCAAACAATGTTAGTGTATTTTATGACCGTGGTGGCGAGATATTTTGGGAATGTCATTTAATTCTTCCTTCCAAAAAAAAATGTCTTCCATACTAGGGAGATGAGAAATTGACTTCCACAGGACATTAAATCACTTTCCTGATTAAGTGCTCAGGGGGAATAATATTTGATTCAGACAGCAGATTACTGGAAATAACTTTGGAGAATTGCCCAAGACATTTGCACTTCAAGCCCATTATGAATATTAGGTGAAATACCGTCTTCCAGAAATGGTATTTAATTGCTATTATGGGTTCAAGGCTTGTTACAAGCCTTCAGTACATAATCTAATTTTCTACTTTGGTTTAGTACTTCAGTGTTGTCGTAGGTGCATTCTTTCACAAGTGACTTCAAACCAAAGCTAAGTTTCCTTTCACTGGTGATTCGGGTACTGTAAAAGTTTTTCTACTATTTACAGCACAGTATTACGTTCTCAGTTTAATCCCTTGTTAACTATACCCCAAGGGTAACACACTCAACTGAGTCAAAAGTTGTGGATTCAAGCCCCTACCTGCTGTATGTCTTTGACTTCTTCTGCGGTACACTTCCAGTATGAATTGAAATTGTCCTGGTGGTTGCAGTGTTGGGGTGAAGAAGTAACCGTTGTCAGTGTGCTGAAAATCCACATTTGAAAAAAAACTGGAATTCTTCAATAAATAATATGTACAATGGAAAACCTTACCCATTGCTTTGGATCCTCACTCAAGTTTGTGCAGTGGACAATGGATACCAGCAACATTTATAAGACTCCAGGACTTGAGCACATCAAGGTAGGCTGACTCCAGCGTAATACAGAGGGAGTGTTGCACTGTCGGATGTATTTGTCTTTCAGACAAGGTATTAAATTGAGGTCCTGCCGGTGCTGTCAGGTGAACTTAAAAGTTTCCCATGGTACTATTTCAAAGAAGAGCAAAGGGGTTCTCCTGGCCAGTATTGACCTCCTTAACCAAAGTGACAAAGTAGGTCATTCTCTGCTTTGCACAAAATTGGCTGCTGTAATACTTCAAAAATACTTAATTAGCTGTAAAATGCCTTGGGAGGTCCAGAGAGAGGTCTAACATAGATGCTGATCTTGCTTACTATGTGGCTTCCCTCTACCTCTGCACGTCTGACCTGTCAGCTGTAGGCTATTTGACTTGCCAGAGAAAGTGATTTCATTAACTGAAACATGAAAATTTTAAAATGGGTCTGTTTTGTACAGTCTGAATGTAGTTGCTGTCTGTTACTGTTGAATTAATGTAGTATGTGTCCTGCCTGTGGTCCAGTGCCTCGTGTGCCAAGCTGGGCCCACCAAATCAAACCACCGACCAGCGAAAGTGGGGACTGACAAAGGCTGCATGTTGTTATAGATTGGAACATGCTTGATAATTTGCTTATTACAAATTTATATACCGATCAAAAATTTCTTTCGGGTGTAAATTCTATTTTGATAAACATGAAGTAATGGTATCCAAATTATTGTCTCATCTTGACGGTCTTCGTGCTTTATTACTGTGGAATATGTTGAAATTTTGGAGTATTATCTACTATTGGCTTGAACCAGGCCAAAAATGGAATTAAACTACACTAAAATTAACATTGTAATATAAAAGTGACTTTGAAACAGTAATCAAATCTTGGGCATTTGAAAACTTTGACAAGATATAGCTTCCATAATTGGATTACTGATTTTTGTTTTACTAGTCAGCGTTTATTATTTGGTGATTGTGTTTTCCCAGTCTAAGTAGTTAACAATAGCTACCAGGACTTTAAACAATACTAAAGGACCGTTTACTAAAACGCTCAGTCATTTTTTTGAGTCATACTTTTAGGCTGCCTTGTGCTTCTTAAAGGACTATTCACTGCTTTTAAATGATTCAGACTGTTTGAAAAATATTTTCTTGGTGGGGTGTGGTTGCTGATATATTAAATATTTTAAATTAAAAGCTCATTTGACTTAATGCAGTATCTTTGCTTTAAATTAATTCATATAAAGAAATTGATTGGTCTGATCTTTTTGAGGGGTGATAATTGCTATAGCTGAAATTGTTTTTAATTTTCCAATGCTGAAGGTAGTATAGCGCATTGGCAGTAATAAAAAACCAAGTGCTGAAGAAACATGGTTCTGAGGAAGTGATATTGGATTGAGATGTTAATTTTCACTGCAGCTGCTTTCTTACTTACTGAGTTTCTTCAGCACTTTCTATTTTTATTTCAGATCTCCAGCATCCACAGCGCTTTGCTTTGATTAGAATATTGGAAGATTGGGTATGGAACATTTTACAGTTGGCACCATTAGAATAGCTGCTCAACAACCGCTTTGTTACTTTCAAAAATAAATAATGACCTAAACAATACATGTTACTAAGTGTCAAAATTTAAATAGGTGGTCATTTAAATTCAAATTCTGACTTGGTTTTATTGCAGCATGCCCAATTGCAGTGATTTTAGTCTTTTGACTTTTGTTTGAGTCTATTGTAGCTGAATCCCAGGCTGTTGTTTAATGGGAAGGCTTGAAGGAGCCATAATTGCATCATATTAATGACTTAGATGCTGGAATAGAAAGTACTATTACTTCATTGTCTTCTGCAAATTTGGTAAGTGGGTAAGTAAATTGCAATGAAGAAAAAAAAAATTACAAATGAATATAGATAGGTTATATGAGTGGGCCAGAAGTTGACAGATTCAGTTTAACATGGATAAGTGTGAGGTTGTCCATTTTGGTCAGAAGTATAGAAAGACAACTTCCTACCTAGTAGGAGAGAAACTTCAGAGGGACTTGGGTGTCCTCATGTCTGAATTGTAGAAAACTTGTATGCAGGTACAACAGATAATAAGGAAAGCAAATAGAATTTTGGCTTTTAGGGCTAAAGGAGTAGAGTATTAAATTCTGGAGATGTTGCTGCAACTCTACAAGGCATTAGTGAGCCCTGCACCTGGAGTGTTGCATATAGTCTTTGGTTCCCTTACTTGAGGGATGTAGTTGTATTGGAGGCAGTTCAGAGGAGGTACACTAAATTGATTCCAGAGATGAGGGGTTTGTCTTATGAAGAGGGAGTGAACAGTTTAGGCCTATACTGCCTGGAGTTTAGGAGAATGAGGGGAGATCTACTTGAAATATATAAAACGCTAAAGGGAGTTAATAAGGTAGATGTAGAAAGGATGTTTCCTCATGTGGGGCAATTTAGAAAGGGAAGTAATTCCTTTTAGGATAAGGAGTAGTATATTTAAACTGAGATGAGGATAAATTATTTCTCTGAAAGGGGTGTGAATCTGTGGAATTCATTACCCCAGAGTGTGGTGAATACTGGAACATTGAGTAAATTGAGGATGAAATTGGCAAATTTTTAATTGGTAATTAGTTTGAAGGGTCGTGGAGTTGAGGCCAAGGTGAAATCGGCTATGAACGTATCAAATGGCGAAGCAGACTTAAGGGGCTGAATTGCCTATTGTTTGTAGTTTTTATGTTATTCAGATTTTTGTTTTGACCAGTTCTTTCTGTTCTCTCCATTTTAATCTGTACAGTATTTTTGTGGCTGATCATTCCATGGATGTTTTGTCATTTTCAAGAAGAGTTTTTGACATTGAATGTTGGCAGCCTATTTATCTTCAGTGATACAGCACTTAGCTTAAGTGTCTCTTCACGCAAAATCTACAAGTTTCCAGCAGCAGGAGTAATCTACAGCAGAAATCTATTAGTGGTCACTACAGACCCAGTCACTTCATTATATAGAAAAGACCAGTCTGGAAATAAATAAGTAACTGGGTCTACTTAAGCGCAATCTGGGAAGAATAATTATGTAAGCGTTTCTTAATATGTTTTTGTTGGAAAAGTCCATAAACAAAACATTGCTTTTGTAACATGTTAAGATGTTAACATGTTTTCTGCATATCTTGTGTGATGGAAAGAGCTTTCCCTCAGATGCAGTTATTTATTAAGATTATGATCTGTTTAATGTTTAACTGCCTTATTATCTGGTCTTCAGACCTAGTCTTTTATAATGAATTTTAACAACTGTATTTGGATATTTCATTGTTTTTCTAACTTTCCAAAGTTGCCCATTTTAACACTTGAAAAATATGACAGCACATGCTAAAAATGGTAAAATTCAGCATACAGTTAGAGTTTGCGTATTATAGACAACATACAGCGAATATATCATAAACAGCTTTTCATATTTATAAAGTTCTTCAAAGAAAATAGATATTTTAGGTACTCACTAGTCCATTACTTCACCAGAACTGAGTAACATGCCCAAGTATGGGGCCAAACTCCTTCCATCTCAGGATTGGATTTTATAAGGAAAGTAGAATGCTTTTGAACAATATGGAACGTAATGTTACTGTTAATGTTAATAATAATTTACTGGCCACTGACCTTTTCAGCCAAGCTCTCCATATTCCCTGGTGACAGAAGACTCTGGGATCTCTTTGCCCCCTCCCACAGTGCATGCACTCTCTTTCACTCTACCACATTCACACAGACATCTTCTCTACCCATGGACTATTAGTGACTTGTAAGCTTGAACTACAATGTTGACTGTACATTAGACTTCCCCACTGACTCAGAGGGAGACTGAAAGAAAAACAGGTCAAAGATTGGACTCGGTCCTTGATACCAGTGTGAGGCTCAGTTTTGGACTACTTGTTCATTGAATCAGTCTCTGGAATGCATTACATTGCAGCATAAGTTCTGAGGTTTTGCCAACATATTAGATTTTTAAAAATCAAAGTTCTCTTTCAGGTTGTATCATGTACATTTGAATCGTTGTGGAAGAATTGTATTTACTTCTGCAGAGTTCAGCTGAAATTTGTTTTCTAATTTCTATATCCTGTGATGCTGTTTGAATATCCCTGGGGTCATAGTCAATAATTCATCCCTGGATTGACTATCACAGAGTAAAACATTATCTGATCATTATCAGATAGTCGCTTATGTGAGTTTGCTGTTTACAAATTGCATTTTTACATCATAACATTGATCACACTCCTTTTAAGTACTTCTAAATTATAAACGGCTTTGAAATGTCCAGTCAGTGTGACAAGACTTATGTAAAGTAAGAATTTAAAAAACTTGTCTAAATTAGATTTTTTTTCCAAATTTGAGTGTGTTGGGTAGGCAATCTATTTTCAAATGATTGCCATGAGTTCTGTCTCTAAATTTTCCCCCTGCACGGTAGTAGCACTTCCAAGTTCTCCTTCTGGAGAAATGCAAGCCATTCTCTGGAATATAGCACCACAGGATCAGCATGGTGATTTACTCCAATTCTTGTTCAGTTGCAGTTTGAAAATTGTGCAGAAAATAATACCACAGTGCAGTTCCTCTTGCCAAATTTTGAACCTTTTTTAAATTGAACTTGAGTTTCCTATTATACATTAATGCCAATCAGGTGTATTCAACGTTCATTAGCTCAATTAAAGACCTTTTTTTTAAAAAAAGCCTTTCACCAAACAAAATCAATAAGCAGATCAAAAGAAAGAAGTGTTCATGTTACTTTGTGACATACACTTAGTGGGTTCATGTTGTGATCTTATGTTGGTTACTTTCTGTTTATCTTTACTTGCATTATTGGAATCTGCTGAAACGTTTGCGTGATTGTAACCCAATTGTAAATGTTTTTTCTTCGAATTGATGAAAGTACTTAATAAAATAAGTTTTATATTTAGTAATAAAAGACTCCATCAGTCAGACTTCTAGAGTCATTTCAACTGAAAAGTCAAGAAAAATTGACAGCAACAAAATTGGAGCTGTACTTTCAAGTGGGTTCAACACATTTTAGAAAAATGTGATTTAAATCCGTGCCAGTTGCAGATGTACAGAATGTCTGCACCACATCAGCCTCTTAATGGGCTGCTCAGAGTAGATCAATTTAGGCTTTGGTATTATCTGATTTAAGTACTAAACCATTTGTTAAATAATTGAACTTGTTTCGCTATAACACTGCAGAGAGGAAAGCTATCAGGATTTCTTATTTACAAACAAATAAGGTCATTAGCCTAGTGCCTATGATATGGCTCCCACATTGTGCAAGCAATTATCAAAAAAAAGCATAACTATTTGAACCTAACTTACAATTGGCCTTTGAATCCTCTGAATCCTAATGTCCCTGCTTCTGATCTAATGGGTGTTGACATAACTAGTTTGGTTGTATTGTGCTATGTGATCAAGATGTCTGTTAATAAAATTAATTGTCACTGGCATGAGATATCAAAGTATAAGTGGTGAAAGTGGCAATAAGTTAAATGGTAATTATATTTAATGATATGCTGTAAAATCATGGTCTTCTAGAGTTTATTTGATTGCCTTAAGCAGATAATGAATTTACAAGAATTTTTTTTTTCTTGTTTTTCTTTTTGCCTCCTCCGGAGTTGGTTACTGATGCCTGAAGATAGAAATAATAACAAAGGGGCAATTTAAGGACTATGTAGAAAGAGCAGGCTTTCGGCCTAATTGGGACCAAAGAGGCAGCACAAGAACTTGTGGCAAAATGGGTACCCTTTTTAGTGCTGTACTAAGACTATAATAGCGAAACTGTGTTGTCCTAACAGGTAAAATAGCTAATACATTTTTCTTGCCTTTCCTTTTTACATATGTTTATTATGAAATTTACAGCTCCTTCTGTTTAAAATAAATGAGTGACGAAGTCCACCTGAATTCCAAGTGTGTGTTGAGTGTGTTTTGATGCAGATTCACGTCCAAGAACATAGAACAGTACAGGCCCTTCGGCACATGATGGTGTACCAACCTATTATCCTACTCTAAGATCAAACTAACCTGTGTGCCCTTCATTTTACTATCATCTGTGTGCCTATCTGAGAGTCATTTAAATGTCCCTAATGTATCTGACTCTACTACCACCACTGGCAATGTAATCCACGCACCCACCACTCTCTGTGTAAAGAACCTACCTCTGACATCTCCCCTATACCTTCTTCCAGTCACCTTAAAATTATGACCCCTCTTGATAGTCATTTCTGCCCTGGGAAAATGTCTTTGGGTATCCACTCCATCTATGCCTTTCATCATCTTGTACACCTCTATGAAGTCACCTCTCATCCTTCTTCGCTCCAATGAGAAAAGCCCTGGCTCCCTCAAGCTTTCCTATAAGACCTGCTCTCCAGTCCAGACAGCATCCTGGTAAATCTCCTCTGCACCCTCTCTAAAGCTTCCACATCCGTCCTACAATGAGGCAACCAGAACTGAACACAATATTTCAAGTATGGTCTAACCAGGGTTTTATAGAGCTGCAGCATAACCTTGTGGCTCTTAAACTCAATTCCCATGTCAATGAAAGCCAAACCACCATACGCCTTCTTAACGACCCTATCAACTTGGGTGGCAACTTTGAGGGATCTATGGACGTAGACCCCAAGATCCCTCTGTTCCTCCAATCTGCCAAGAATCCTGCCATTAACCCTGTATTCTGCATTCAAATTCGACCTTCTGAAATGAATCACTTCACACTTTTCTGGGCTGAATTCCATCTGCCACTTCTTTGCCCAGCTGTGCATCCTGTACGACCTATACTGATCTGTTCAAATGGAAAGTGATTAGGAGCAGTAGTGTTGGGAGAGAAATGACTTTGCACAAAAGTCTAATTTTTTTTATCCAAAATAAGGGCCTTCTCAGAAGCCTGGAGTTGCTGAGTACAATTTCTTATTGATGTAATCAACTTAGGTCACATCTGAGATTTTCTAATGACTTGAATCTAAAAGTCTGTAAACACACATGCATTGCCTAATTGGTACAGTGCACTAAAGCATCAGATCCTAAAATTGCTTATTTGGCCTCTAAACCATTCACAAATCCAATTGAATGTAACATATTCTTTAATTGTTATGATTTTAATTTATTTTCTTTTAATTTGCCTGTGTTGAGTTCTGTGACTTTCTTGGTAATGCTCTAGCCTGTATGTCTGCCAAATGTCCCAGCCAGACCCAATTGAGAATATGACTGGCTTGAAGCTGTTTTATATAATTATTAGTAGAGTCAGTCCAGATTGTCAAATTGACACTACATGTGTAAACATAAGGTCGAAAGAAATTGTGTTGGACTGGAACTGAATTATTTTTGAAGAAGAATAATAGTTTAAATGCTGATACAAGAAATCATGCAGATGAATAGGAAGGAGGTTTTTTCACAATAGTGGTGCAACCTTTTCAACTAGCCTGATTGATGACTTCATGAAAGTATAATATGAATATTGTTCATTTGCATCATCTTGAGTTCTCCCATTTTATCTTGTTTCTTGCATCGTAGTATTCACTATGTTACATTAATTATGTATTTTTACTGTTGTGTACACTCTTTATTGGTCTTCACATTACACTGGATCTTTTCTTTACCCAATATGCCGTCAATGAAGTTACATTGCATTCCTTAGGCTCTCTGAATGTGATAGTAGGAACTGGACTTGCAAATCTGTTTTGGCCTGATGCTCAAGAGAGTATTGATTAAGGCTGATGGCTTGTGTTAAAATTCCAATTGTTACATTACGTTTTGTTGAGTGATTCCAATGGGATCTTGATCAAATGAGTCAGTGGGCTGAAAATGCCAGATGGAGTTCAATCTGGATAAATGCGAGGTAAAGCATTTTGGTACATCAAACCAGGCTAGGGTTTATACAATTAATGGTAGGGCCTCGGGTGGTGTTGTAGAACAGAGGGACCTGGAGGTGCAGGTACATCTTCTTTGAAGATTGAGTCACACATAGACAGGGTGGTTAAAAAGGTGTTTGGCACGCTTGCCTTCATCGCTCAGTCCTTTGCATATAGGAGTTGGGAAGTCATGTTGAGGTTGTACAGGAGATTGATGAGGCTTCTTGTGAAATACTGTGACCGGTTCTGAAGCTGGAGAGGGTTCAGAATAGATTTACCAGGATGTTGCCAGTTGTGGAAGGCTTGAGTTAGAAAGAAAGGCTGGATAGACTGGGACTTTATTTTCACTGGAGCGTAGGACATTGAGAGGTGACCTGATAAGAGTTTATAAGATAGTGAGAGGTATAGATAGAGTTGACGGCAGTTGTCTTTTCCCTTGGATGGGGGATTTCAAGACTAGGGAGTGCATTTCTAAGGTGAGAGGAGAGAGATTTAGAGACATTACAGGTAAATCTTTTACGCAGATGGTGGTTCGCATGTGGAATGAACTTTCTGATGAAGTGGTGGATGTGGGTACAATTACAACGTTTAAGACATTTGGATAAGTATGTGGATAGGAAAGATTTGTAAGGATATGGGCCAGGAGGAGGCAGGTGGGACTAGTTTAGTTTGGGATTATGTTTGGCATGGACTAGTCGGACCGAAGTGTCTGTTTTGGTGCTGTAAGACTGTATGACTCTTTGACTGGTTTAGATTCCCTTTGGGATTACTGAGGTAGTATTCATCAAGAAGCCAATCCAAACCACACTTGCAACTGTAAAAACCTTTTAGGATAAATTAGTCTTTCATATAGACCTTCACTAATCTCTCTTTAATCTCCCGCACAATATACTTCACAATTGGGGCACAATGAATTTTTATTTCTGACTATGATACCTAGTGTTATTTCTTGATAAATGTATAGAAATATTGTCAGATGATTCACCCCTTTCAATATGGATTGTCTTGTGATTAGAGTGCCTGATGAGCTGTTGATGTTGTATCTACCATGGGCTAAAATTGAATAAATGTCTGTGAAAAATGAACGTGCAACTAATTATAAAGAAGTGATCACTTTTTGTACTTGGATAACTGTTAGAAACTGCTTGAGCTTTGTTTAGAATGTTTGTTATTCTCTGAAATATTTGTAGTTGTAAGAATGTAACCATTTAGTTCCATGGTCTTCAGTTGACTGTGATATTATCATTCAGAATACCTGCAAATGACAATGAGACGTTTAGTGTCTAACATATTAACAACCCAAAGTATTTATAATTGAATGTGCAGATATTTATTAAATGCCTTGTTTAGCATATTTCAGTTGAAATTGTCAGAGTTCATAGCCATCAAGTTGAATGCTAAGAAAACAGCAATGATCACCAATTGAGTTTTACTTGTATGTGCTAAGCTACAATAATGAAGTATCCAAGTTGAACCTAATATCCCTGATTGTTGTTCTTGAAATGAAAGTTATCCCACCACACAATTATTGGGTAGTATGGATTTATGTGGAAATAATGCAGATTGTTGAGACCAATCATTACTACTATTTCTTATTTTTTGGCTTGGAACTGTGAGCTGATGTTGATAATTGAACTTTGAACAGCAGCCTTTTTTTTAAAAAAAAGAGAACAAACAGGCTGGTGTTTGTATTTGGTAACAGGCCTGGAAAGATAATTCTAAGAACACTGCCGATGTTCCAGCAAGGATGTGTTAGTTCAAGGGACTGGCAGCCAATTGGATATTGCATTGGTCAGTGAATGGGAGGCTGGTGCTGGCAAGCCAAGCAAATCTTGAAAAATAAAGAGGAGTCGTCATAGTTTGAACTGGTTTTTCATTGAGTTTTTGGACAGAAGGCTGCAAATGGACAGCACTGTAAGATGCTGGACTGAGAAGGTGTGTTTAAGTTTTACCCTTCCAAATTTAATACCCAGTTAAAGAATTGTTGAACGTTCCGAAAAGAATTTCAGTTTATAAGAAATAAGTGAATATTCCTCTGAGCCTGCTGGAAGCTGTTTGCATTAACCAGTGACTTTGGAAGTCCAGTGAGATGCAGTTCTTTGTTCCTGGAATACAATGCATTGTTCTGGATTACGTGAAGACCTAACACTCATCATTGAAATGGTTATTGAACTGGTCAGTTACAACTATTTTTTAAAAGTTTATCCCTGAACTCTGTCTGTTGGTCTTTGTGTGAGAGTGGGTGTTACGATAAAAATTGAATTTAAATCATGCACATTAATTAGATCACTTTGTTTAGCTTGGCTTTACTAAACATTGCACGATTAATTGATTTCTGTTTAAGTTGTAGACCGGTGCCTGGTATCTATTATTCTTAAAGTCTGGTTAGGAACAATTAGGCAATTTTGAGAATCATCAAATATTTTAATTTTACTGTGTTATAAATTCCGTATTAGTGAGACTGATTAGGTCTTGCTTGCTATCCCTGTGTCATAACAAGATCTAACCAACTTTATTCTGTAGGGATGTGAATGTTTATTCTCTGATTTCTACACATCTGTTGCAAGCAGGTGCTGACTTCGGTGGTGGAAATTTAATTGTTGCAGTGGTAAATGAATAATCTTCATTGAACATGTAGTTTACAGATACATTAATTTTGATTTTACTTCTTACACTCCTCATATTGCTGTAATATCTATTGTATATAATCCATCAAAGAATGTAAATATGTGACTTACAAAGCTGATTTGTAAGTTATCAAACCTAACCTATAGTCATAATATGGTGATATAATAAGAATATTAGCCAAAACAAATTGGGTTTGTGTGAATAGGGCTCAAAAGAATTAGGTTTTGAATCTGTCATTCAGATCACCGAGACACCACCGATCAATGGCATTGGTATTCTGAGTGTATTTGACAACAGTTGATCAGAAATGATGTAGTGTTTCCATTATGTATTATCTTCAACTGTTTAACAAGATGAAAATATTTGAAACCTGAGTGTGTTTACCTTGTTTATGGAGACCTTGATGTGTAGTAATAAAGACAGAAACTGCTGGGAAATAGTCAGAAGATCAGAAAACATCAATGGAAAGAAGGAGTTAATGTTTAACATTTCAGATCAATTATCTTTCATCAGAACCTTGATACATGGCTTGCTTTGTCTAACTTCTGTACATCAGTGGTATTTTAATCCTATCAATACAGTAATAGAAAAGTTAAGGTTAAATTTCTTGGAGCTCTGTAGTTCTGGACTTTGATTACTGCTGAAACATTTTGTTGAATCTTGTCTTGCACTCAATATAATTCACAAGAATACAAATTCAAGCGGAAAACCAACACTTATACTCCATGAGAGTGCTGATTAGTTGGCGAGTGGACTCTTATTGGTAGAGGCATTGCCATAGAGAATGCAGCTGTTACGCTGATAATTAAATCAGGTAAGTTGATTGATTTTGTTAGGACATTCTCCCAAGACAAGAACTAGTGAATGGCTGTCACTTGCTGAGTTGAAACGGTCCCAATGCATTCTCATATTCTTTTCCTCTGCGAAGAACAGGGCCCTGTGTATAAACCTATGGAGCTTCCAGTATATGCAACTGCACCACACTGCAAGCATGACTGACATACCAGAATTAGTTGTCGGCATAATTCTTTTGTACACTCGGGATTACCCAGCAATGTTGCCCACTTGCAGAATCTCATCTAATGTTGAACGCTGTGGTGTAAGTTTAGCATGCGCCTATTGGACGAGTACAAGTCAGTACCTTTCTTGTCATGAATAGTTGAAGGGAAATGCTGTTTGCTACGCTTTGCTGGTCTTTGGAACAAATGGCCTATGTGCCTGGCATTATATTGGCACTGAAACTTGTATACCACACTAGTTATTTCTGTGATAAGTAGGCATCTTTTTGGCTTGACAACAACGTTAGCAGTGAGCACCACTCAAGTTACTGTTGCATAGTAGTATTATGAAACAGCTATTTTCACCCATTGTTCCAACCTTTTGGGTAGATCCTTCAGGAAGGGTAAAGTGAGGTACCCTGGGTGTCTTTCAGGACAAACCGTGACTGCCTTAGGGTCTTTCACTGGTTTGTATGATACAACAGTGAGAAAGATCTAATCAGGGTAGTCATTATTCAACAGGCTGGCTTTAATGTGCTCTATTTCAGATCAAGCTTAGAAGGTGAGCAAGTATCTTGGGCTCTATTTATTGGGTTGGAAATATGCAAATAAGGTAAATCTTCTAGTCTGTGGAACTGTTGGAATCCCAATGTGTATACTGATCGGTAAAGTTAAATTTGTGGCAGACAGTAATAGAGACCTCCTGGCCAGTTTCCCAACTGGGACTTCAAGGAAAGAGAGCTTGTTCGACTGTTCCATTTCAAAGGTGAATTTGAGATGGAGCCTATTAAGATGCATAAAGAAATTCTTATTTGAATCTGCAGCTGCATGTACAGCAAACATATTGTGTAAATGCTAAAGGCATCATAGTCCTCCCAGACCATAGTTCATGCTCTCCCACTTGAGAGAAATGACTTGGTGGTTTTGCCGGAAAGTGACTGTGACTCGTTAGGGGAGAGGTTGAGAAGGTGAGTAATTCATGATAACCTCCAGCTGGTATAGGAATTGAACCCATGCTGTTGGAATCATTCTGCATGGCAAGGCAGCCAACTGAACTAATCAACCCATTTACAAATCACATACATGCAGTGAATGAGGTTAGGTATCATTATATTGAAGATGTGTTTCTCATAGAATCCATCAAAGGTGTATGCAAGATCTGAGCCTAGCAGGGATCCCATGGCTACGCCATCTATTTGGGAATACATGCTGCTATTGAAATTGAACTCAACTTGCTGTAAATTGCTGTGATTAAAATGAAACTGATTCATGCCATGGTAGTGTGTCTAGATTATCTTGATATAAAGCTGTAATACAGATGTTGGTGGCTTCTTTGAGTGGTACATTAGTGAATGGGCTAGCAATGTCAAATTAGCAAATTAACACTGCTATCAACATGCAAGTCCTGTATGGTCTGATTGGGGAAAAATGGCCTGCAGTCTGCATTTCGTGGGGGGAAAATAAGTGTCACATCTAGAAGTTCATTAGCTGGAAATGTAAAAGGAGGATTTGAAGGCAAGAAGAATAAACCAAACATCAGACCTGACACAGATGCTTGTTTATCAGAAGTGACTCTTGACTGAAGCCTATTTTGTTCTTAAGTTTCAACACCATATACACGTTGGTGATAAAGTTAATATTTATGTCACTTTTTATGCGTTATGAGTGAACAACATAACGAAACAATTAATTAAAAGCTCACCAGGAATGACAGTACACTTGTTGTGTAAACGCTGCAGTGTGTGGGAGCTGAAGTATACCATTGTGATCCATGACAAATATAACACCAACCATTGTAAGTGTGTGAAATTCGAGCAGCTTTGGCTCAAATATTTGTGAGCTGGAGGCTATAGTTTAGACACTGAAAGGCAACAGGGAGGGGGAAAGTTACCTGGATTCTTTGTATCATGAGGTAGTTACACCTCTTAGGATAGGGTGTTCTGATATGGTTACTGGTCTGGGACAGGAGGGTGTAACAGCATGTGAAACATGTAAGTGGACCCAGTGCAGGAGTGCCAGCCTCCGCAGTTATCCAACAGGTTTGAGGTTCTCTCATCTTGTTTGGGATAAGAGCAGGAGCTGTGGGTTTGATGAGCTAAACACCCATGTCACTGTGGTACTGGAAGCCATCCAAGTGAAGGGAACCAAGAGGAATGTAGTAGAAGGAGGGCACAATGTAGCCGAGGGATTGACACTGTTCTCTGCAGCAAAGAGGCAGAGTCCAGACTGCTGTGTAGTCTGCCCATTGCCAGGGCTCAGGATATCTGTTCTGGGCTGGAGAAGAATTTACTGTGGGAGAGGGAAGATCTGGTTGTTGTGGTCAGTGTAGACACCAAATACAGGTAGAACTAGGAAAGAGGTTCTACTTGGTTGGTAAGAGGAGCTAAGAACTAAATTCAGAAGGAGAGCCTCCGGTGGTAATCTGTGGATTATTACCTGAACTCTGTACAAATTGGCATAGGATAAACAAGGTTCGTGAAATTAATGTGTAGTTGAAAGACTGGTGTGGGACAAGTGGGTTCTGGTTCATGGGGCACTGACACCAACACTGGGAAAGTGGGGTGTGTATCATTGGGACAATCTACACCTGAACCATACTGGGTCTGGTGGTCTTGTAAACTGCATGACTAAGGAAGTAGAGCAGGTTTTAAACTGAGTAGTAGGGACAGGGGCCAAATTTGGGAAGTTGTGATGAATCAATGAGTAGGGAAAATGCAACAGAGTAAGGAATTAATGACAGAATGGTAAACCGGTAGGAAGGGACAGAGACTGCAGAATTTAAAAGAAATCGGATAAGACTAGAGGTTACAAAAGTTAGTGAAAGGACAAAAGCCTAAGGCACTGGATTTGAATTCCTGTAGCATTTGAAACAACAGATGAACTAGTAGTACAAATGGAGATAAATAAGTACGGTCTAGTGGCCATAACTGAGACTGGCTGCAGTATGACTTAGATTGGGACCTGAATGTTGAGGATATTGAAGTTTAAGATGGTCAGGAAGCTAGGAAAGGGTGGAGGAGCAACACTGTTAATTAAACATGATATTAGCACAAAGTCAGGAAGCTAGGGTATGGAAGTCTCTGTTAGAGATGAGGAATGATAAAAGCACGAGATCGCATGTGGGACATGAGTATAGGACCTTAATTGTACCAACATGGTGGAACCGGATATCAAGGAAGAAATAACAGGAGGTTGTCTAAAGGGTGCAGCATTTATAAACAGGGGAGTTCAACCTACATGCAGACTGAGAAAAATCAGATTGGATAAAGTAGTCTAGATGAGGAATTCATTTAATGTTTTGGAGACCGTTTCTTAGACCAGTGTCTTATGGCACGAACCAAAGAGCAGGCTGGAAAATTAGTCTATGCCTCTGTTCTTCCAAAGTACATAATCTCAAATTTTCCACATTGTATACCATCTGCCACTTTCTAGCTTGTCACAGTTCTTCTGCAGCCTTCCTCCTTCCTTGACATCTAGCTGTCCCTCCACTTATCTTTGTGTCATCTGCAAACTTAGCTGCAATGCCCTCAGTTCCTCCTTTCAGATCATCAGTATATAATGTGAATAGTTAAGGTCCGAACACTGACCTGTGTTAATGAGGAATTCCGACAGCTGCTGTCCTGAAAAATACCCCTTGTATTCCCACTTTCTGTCAGTCAGCCAGCTACTCATCTATCCATGCGAATACCTTGCTCTTAACAACATGGGCTCTTATTTAGCAGCCTCCTGTGCAGTACTTTGTCAAAGGCCTTCTGGGAATCCAAACAGATCAAGTCTGGTTCTTCTTTGTCTCGCTTGCTCATCACCTCCTCCAGGAATTCTAACATTGGTCAGGCATGACCTCCCTTTAATGAAGGGAACGTGATGGCCTCGTGGTATTATCACTGGACTGTTAATTCAGAGACCCAATTAATGTTCTGGGGACCCGGGTTTGAATCCTGCCACAGCAGACGGTAGAATTTGAATTCAATAAAAAATCTGGAATTACAAGTATAATGATAACCATGAATCCATTGTCGATTGTCAGGAAAAACCCTTGTGATTCACTCATGTCCTTTAGAGAAGGAAATTGCCATCCTACATGAGACTGCAGACCCACAGCAATGTGGTTGACTCTTAACTGCCCTCTGGGCAATTGGGGATGGGCAATAAATGCAATGCTCTCATCCCTTGAATGAAGAATGAATGAAAAAAAGCTATGCTGACTTAGCCCTATTTTATCATGTGCTTCCAAGTAGTCTGCAACCTCATCCTTAATAATGGACTCTTAAAAGCTTACCGACTGAGGTCAGACTAACTGGCCTATAATTTGCCTTCTGCCTCCCTCCCTTCTTAAACCTGGTGTTACGTTAGCCATTTTCCAGTCCTCTGGGACCCTCCCTGACTCATAAAAGATCACCACCAATGCCTCCACAATCTCCTTAGCCAACTCCTTCAGAACTCTGGGATGTAGTCTGTCTGGTTCAGGTTATTTATCCACCTTCAGACCTTTTAAGCTTACACAGCACCTTCTTCTTGGCAATTGTTACTAGACTCATCTCTGCCCCTGACTCTCTTGAAGTTCTGTTATGCTACTGGTGTCTTCCATCATGAAAACTGATAAAGTAGCTGTTCACTTCCTCTGCCATCTTTGTTCCCTATTGTTACTTCTCCAGCTTCATTTTCCAGCAGTCCACCGCCCACTCTTAGGTTTTATATCTTAATAAAAACTCTTGCACTCTTCTTTTATATTGCAAGCTAACTTATCCTGATATTTCACCTTCTCCTCCTTTTATTGATTTTTCTGTTGTTCTTTGGTGTTTAAAGGCTTCCCAATCTTCTGGCTTCTCACCAATCTTTACTATATTGCATGCTTTTTCTTTTGCTTGATTCTTGTCTTTGACTTCCCTTGTTATCCATGGTTGCCTTGTCTTCCCCTTAGTATGTTTCTTTTCTTCCTTGGGATGCATTTCTGCTGTGCCTCCAGAATTGCCTCCAGAATTACCCCCAGACACTTCCACCATTGCTGCTCCACCGTCATCCTTGCTAGACTCCCCTTCCAATCAATTCTGGTGAGCTCCTCCCTCATGTCTTTGTAGTTACCTTTACTCAATTGTACTACTGTGAAATCTGATTTCAGTTTCTTGCTCTCAAACTGCACAATAAATGCTACCATATTATGATTACTGCCCCCTAGGGGTTCCTTCACCTTAAGCTCCTTAATCAAGTCTGCCTCATTACACAGCACAAAATTCAGAATTGCCTTTTCCTTTGTGGGCTTTACCATCGTCTCTTGCTATTGATTTTAATTTTGTTTCTTAAGAACAAGGCAACCCTGTTCCCTTTGTCCATCTGCCAGTCCCTTCAATAGGGAGCATCTCCTTGGATATTTAGATCCCAGCCCTGAACCCCTTGCAGCCACATCTCTCTGATGCCCACAACATGGTAGTTGCCAATTTCAATCTGCGCTACAGTTTCATTTAGCTTATTTTGTGTACAATGCACATTGAAATAAAACACCCTCAGTCCTGTGTTGATTGTCCACTCTGCTCATAGCTGACCCCTTATCTGTCATGCCTGAAATTAGGTTCCTGACCCTTTGCATACTCTGTGTTAATTGATCTGGAAACTTTGATAACCTGTCTCTTGAAACCTCTTTCCTCTTCCACCACACCCCTCCTTAGTCCTCGTGACCTTCATTTACCTTGATTTTCGTCATCAGTTCATCTACCTTATTCCGAATGCTTCATGCATTAAGATAATAGATAAAGCCTTTAAGTTTGTTTTATTATTGAGTTTCTCTGCACTTCTTTGGTTCCTTGGTACAATATGGTATTCACATTCTGTTCCTTGCTTTTATTTTTTGCTGACAGTCAACATCATCACTAACCAGCAATTCTATATTCTCCACCTTTTGATTTTATAATTTTCCATGCAGCTGAATGTACCTCTCACTATTTAGTTTAAAGCCCTGTCTACAGCCCTAGCATTGTGATTTGCCAGGACTCTGGTCCCAGCATTATTCAGGTGGCGCCCTTTCAATCAGAACAACTCCGTCCTTCCCCAGTCTGGATGCTAATGTCCCATAAATTTAAAGCCATTCCTCCTACATCAATCTTTGACCCATGTATTTACCTCTTTCTAATCTAATTGATCCTGTGCCAATTAGTTAGTGGCTCAGGTAGTAATCCAGAGATCATCATCTTTTTTTGTCTCTGCTTTTTAATTTAGCCCTCAGTAGAATCTCTTTCCTCTTTCTGCTTATATCATTAGTACCTACATGAACCACGGGGATCTTTTCCCTCCTACTCCAAGTTCTTTTGCAGCCCAGATGCGATGTCTTGAATCCAGGCATCAGGCAGGCAACACAGCCTTTGGGATTTTTAGTCATGGCCATAGAGAACCGTGTCTAATCCCCTGACCAGAAGTATCCTCAATTGCAACTACATTTCTCTTTTCTCACTGTTTTTGAATGGCTCCCTGTACCATGGTTCTGTGGTCAGTTTCCACATCCTACAGCCCTCCTGCTTGTCCACATAGAAATGAAGTATCTCAAACCTGTTTGATAAGCTCAAGAGCTGAGGCTTCTTCAGTACTACCTCCTGGATCTCTCTACCTGCCTCGCTTGTAGTCACACTGCCCTGTCCCTGACCACTGACTGAATTTGAGATAGTTAATCTTAGGGATGTGACTGCCTTCTGAAGCACAGTGTCCCAGGTAACTCTTCCTCCTCCTTGACATGTTGCAGTATTTGAAGCTGAACTCTAGCTCATCAAATCTAAGCCAGAGTTCCTTTAAACAAACAACAATTGCGACAAATGTGCTCACTATGAACCAGAATAGGGTCCATCAGTTCTCGCATTATGCAGGTATGACACATCCTAGATCCACATCTCCACTTTATTTACTTAACTCTAAATTTGTTATTCATTTTTAAATTCCAACTGATCTTTTAGTAATCTGTAAATATTTCTCCTACTTAACTTCTGAAAGTAGCTTATAGAATTTAGTTAAATTAGTAACTATTACCAACCAATTAACTTGCATTTTTTTCTGTGATGTCACTCTTTTTTTTGTGCTGGGCCCCCAATCCCAGGCTTCAATTTAATCTGTTTCATTAAAAAAAATCTTACAAACTGAGAGCCAAAATATCAAACAAAAAACACCTCTTCCCTTCTGCACTGATATTCCATGCTGCCTCAAGTCCAGAGCTATATGCTCACATGGGCTGTCTCTCACTCTAAATATGATCTCTCCTTCCTGACTGTGTGAAGCTTACTGATTGTGAATTTTCAACAGGCCATCTCTTAAATAGAGCTGGGATGAGCCATGAGTCACTTCACGTGCGCTTTATTGAATAGAATTTGATTCTGAATCATATGAGATGTTCTAGCAGATGACCAGGAAAATATAAAAACAATGTGCTGCAAAAACTCAGCAGGTCTGGCAGCGTCTGTGGAGAGAAATCAAAGTTAAAGTTTTGGGCCCAGTGACCCTTCCTCACCTGGAAGAAATGTCGCAGAGGGTTAAATACTAAATAAAAACCGAAAAAACTTTGGATGCTGGAAATCAGAAACAAAAGCATATATTATTAGAAAAGCTCAGCAGGTCTGGGAGCATCTGTGAAGAGAAATCATTCCTGGTCTAGTAACCCTTCCTCCTTTAACCAATAAAGTATATGTGTACCAGTACCTAATTAACAAGTGGTTTCCTCACAGCCTTTGATACTTCCATAACATGTTATGGTTTGACTATCTGAGCGATGATAAACAAAAACAGTAATTGCTAGAGAAACTTAACAATTCTAACACCATCTGTGGAGAGAAAACAGAATTAACGTTTTGAGCCCAGTGAACCTCCATCAGAACCTGAGTGAGTGATGATATTTTGTAGATCTTTTTAACCTTCCTATTCTAATTAAGAATTTATAATATGGGGAATTGAGAGTATGAATCTGTCCAATAATACACTCAGCTGATTGAAGCCAATGTGTCACCTTTTAATTTCTCTTATATAAAAGTATTATACTGTGTGGAATTTAAGGTTAATTTTGACACTTGTCTTATGGTATTGCAGCACCAAGCTTGACACCATCTGGGATTATACAAATTCATTGGCACCCCATCGTGTTCTTAACTTTTTAAGTGGTTGCTGTGTGTACCATCTACAAGATGTCCTGTAGCATCTTGCTTCTTCAACTCAGCATCGTCAACACCTCCTAGACTCTGACTCTCTATCATGCTGAAAGAATGGAATGCTCACTGTCTCCAAGTTTACTTCTAAATCAGAATGCTATTCTGACTTACACCAGTTACTTTTTGCCTGTTTAAAATACTGGGGCTCCCTATCTCATAGCATTGTGTGAGAGTTTCACCACACAGACTGCAACAACTCAAGGAACTTGACAACTAGTTAGGGATAGACAATAAATAAGAGCGTGTTCACATTTTGCGAATGAAAAATAAAGTTTATGCCTACTTTACAAACATCGTGCGATTTAAATGAGCTTCATTTTTCTTTAAAAAAACCCACTGGAAGAATTTGGGTAATTCTGTCATGCAGATGCTCTCAATCTTGCTTGGCTCTCTTCAGAAATTTTTTAATTGCACATTACAATTTTGTGGCATCTATTTTCTGAGCTTTAGGTCAAATTATGAATTGGGAAAGGGGCTTTGTCTTAGTGTGGTGGAGTGCTAATTGAACAGAGTTATGTAAATCTGTTGAAGGTAGGCTATTAGTTAAGCTGATTTCTGCAACTATTCTAGAACAGAGAGAGCTTTTCTAGATACATTTTTATTTGGCTTTCTTATAAGCTTTATGGCCAGATTTGTAGCTCATTTCAGTAAGTTAATATATGCTCTTTCTCTTTCCTCTCCATTCCCTTCTCCTTTTCTAGCATGTATGCATAGCTAAACAACAAAAAATTGCTGAATTCCAAAGTGTAGGAGGTACTAAGAATGGGGATGCCATAAGAAGTGCTGGATGCTGTCATATTTCTTTGAGTCTTTCTATGCAAAGTATGAGCACATGCTGTTTCAGCACTTAAACTGTTTCAGAAACTTAATAACAGTAAATACATTTGCAGGTTTTCTACATGTCCCAAAGGATATGTGCTGATGGAGGAGACCTTGTGGTATTGTAATATAAAAGCTCAAAACTCTGTTGAGCTAACACATCTGATGTTTCTTAGAGACTGGTTTTGTTTTAAGGTATTTGGTATATATGCATGCCTGAAGAAAGGGAAGCAAATCAATCTTTGCTGAGCCAAAGCTAGCAATAGGGAGAGACCATTTCCAAAAATGGTTGAAGATCTTCGTTGCCAGCTTTGAATATTTCACATACTTCCTATTATGTGTTTCCCTTCTGTATATACTTAACCCTGAACATTTGTACCTATTATTTGAAAATATTTTTGTTCAATAGTCTAATGCTGACTGTTACTACCAGCTCATGTTTTCAAACATAACTAAATGTTTTTGAAATACTTATGAAGCTGATATTCAGCTGTAATTTAGCTTGATTTAATTCTAGGTGTTCAACTGTTATTATATGTATCATTTTTAAAATGGATGCACCTTGGTAGAAACTAAGATTTTTCATTAAGGAGAAGTGCTGGACCAGTATAATGTCGAGTTTGCACATTAGAGCAAATGATCATAAGCCTAAATGTTACTGAGCTGTTTTGAAATTTCCAGTAAATGTATTAATGTGAAAATATTTAATAAACTTGAGCCATGGAAACAGTCATGTTTGGGTACAGTATTTGCTAATGGTTTAGCCAGATAGCCACTTGAACACTTTGTCAACCACATTCCTGGCCACAACAGAAAATACAGCATGCACATAATCTGAAGAAATGAACAACTATAATGTGAATTGCACAAAGTTAAAATTCATGTTTCATTTTGTGTCAAATATATTGTTAAATGCTTGAACAAGTGAATGAATGAGCAAATGCAAATTATTGGAATATGTAGAGTTGTGGAGTCATAGAGCACGGAAGCTGACCCTTCGGTCCCACCAGACCATGCCGAATATAATCCCAAACTAAACTAGTTCCACCTGCCTGCTCCTGGCCCATATCCCTCCAAAGCTTTCACATTCATATATCTATCCAAATGTATTTTAAATGTTGTAACTGTACCTGTGTCCACCACTTCATTAGGAAGTTCATTGCACACGCGAACCACCCTCTGTAAAAAGTTTGCCTGTGATGTCTTTTATAAATCTCTCTTTTCTCACCTTTAAAATGTGCCCCCTAGTCTTGAAATTCCCCATCTAGGGAAAAGGCAACTACCATCTATACCTCCTCATTATTTTATAAACTCTTATCAGGTCACCTTTCAACGTCGAAAAAACGTCCCAGCCTATCTAGCTTTTCTTTATAATTCAAACCTTCCATACCCAGCAACATCCTGGTAAATCTCTTCTGAACGCTCTCCAGCTTAATAATATCCTTCCTATAATTGGGCGACCAGAACTGGACACAGTACTCCAGCAGAGGCCTCACCAATGTTCTGTACAACTTTAACATAATGCCCCAACTCGTATACTCACAGGACTGTGTAATGAAAGCAAGCGTGCCAAACACCACCTTAACCATCCTGTCTACATGTGATGCAAACTTCAAAGAATTATGTACCTGCACCCTAAGTCCCTCTGCTCTACAACACTACCCAAGGCCTTACCAATAATTGTATAAGCCACCCCCTTGTTTGTTGTACCAAAATGCAATACCTTGCATTTATCCAGATTAAACTCCATCTGGCATTTTTCAGCCCATTGACTCACTTGATCAAGATCCCTTTTTAATCTTAGAAAACCTTCTTCACTATCTACAATGCCACCAATCTTGGTGTCGTCCACAAACTTACTAACCATGCCTTCTATATTCTCGTCCAAATCATTTACATAAATGACAAACAAAAGAGCACCCAGAACCAATCCTTGTGGAACACCGCAGGTCACAGGCCTCCATTCTGAAAAACAACCCTCTACCGTTACTCTGTCTCCTGCTGTTAAGCCAATTATGTATCCAGTTGGCAAACTCACCCTGAATCCCATGTACCTAACTTTACTAATTAGTCTACCGTGCGGAATCTTGTCAAAGGCTTTACTGAAATCCGAATAAGCAACGTCGACTGTTCTGCCATCATCAACCTTTTTGGTAACTTCCTAAAAAAAAACTCAATCAAGACACAATTTTCCTTGCGCAAAACCATGCTGACTATCGGTAATCAATTTTTGCCTTTCTAAATGTTCATAAATCCTATCCTTTTATAATTACCTCCAACAATTTACCCACAACCAAAGTCAGACTCTCAGGTTAATAGTTCCCCAGTTTCTCCTTACAACCTTTCTTAAACAAAGGTACAATATTAGCCACACTCCAGTCATCAGGCACCTCACCTGTAGTTATCGATGATGCAAATATTTCTGCAAGGGGTCTTGTGATTTCTTCCCTTACTTCCCACAACGTTCTGTGATACGTTAGATCAGGTCCCGGAGATTTATCCACCTTTATATCCTCTAAGACCTCCCAAACTTCCTCTCCTGTAATATGAACTGTAATTCTGTAATGTAGTTGAAGTACGTAATTTAGTTGACTTTCAGATTGTTATCTAGTTTTATTCTGTATGGATGTGTTGTGGGACAGGGGACAAAAAAGAACTTGTTCTGAGGAAGGGTCACTGGACCTGAAACGTTAACTCTGTTTTTTCTTTCTCAGATGCTGCCAGACCCGCTGAGCTTTTCTGGTGTCGGTGTTGTCGGTGGTTTCGGTGTTGGTGTTGGTCGTGGTGGTGGTGGTGGTGGTGTTGGTGTATGTATATTGGGCGTCTTACGACTTTGTCCCAAAATGCTTCACAGCAAATACGATACTCCTAAGGCATCTCTCCTGTTGTAGGAAAGAGTGTATGGCAAAGGAGTATGATCAGTGATGAGTTAAACAACCAGATAATCTATTTGGTGACGTTAATTGATGTAATCCGTTCCTTTGTCAAAGCCTGCAGCAGATCTCCACACCGTACATAATTATGTGACAGCTGGCAGCATGGTATTGGACTTCATGTGCCAACATGAACAGCATTAGGAACTGTTGAAGTGATATTCAAGTCCTCATCTACTGACTCTTGGTAAAAGCATGGTATTTGCCTGTTGTCCCATTGAAATGATGAGATCAGGTGCTTGATGGTATGGATTTATACCTGTAATATCTAGGACATTTTGAGCTTCAACTTCTCAGTTCAACTAAATTCTGTTCGCAAATTCCACAGTGAAAATGGTTACTCATGTTGAAATACAGTTTCCTGGATGCTAGTGACCCTTCAGTACTTTTTTTTTTGAGATTTGTGAACTTTGGAAGTTTGATGCATGGCATTCTAGGGGATTTTGATCCAGTCCACGGCAGGCATATATACATTGTGCTTTGGACAGTGATTAGGACTAGCAACTGGGGCTATTCTTCCTCCCTAACGCATGAAGTGTGCATTAAATGTTGGGCTCTTTCCAGTGCCCATGCAATTGATCAAATCTTGGAACCTTTCTGACCTCTGCCTCCTTACTATACATAGTGAAATGATTCATGGAAACATTCCATTTTGTACAGAAACTGTTTGTACTGGTGAAAAGGTTGTTAATTTGAGGAAAAAACAAGGGAAGTGGACAACGTTTACGGAGCATGTTCTTCTGATCAGGATTGCGCTATATGAAACTGTGATGGAAGCAGATTTAATAGTAGATCTTAAAAAGGAATTGAATAAATGCTTTTTATAAAGGGGGAGAAATGGGCTATAGGGCAAGAGTTGCTAAATTGTATTAATTTGAGAATGCACAGGAGCGATGGGGTGATTATTGCATTAGAGGCAATCAGACTTCTGTGGTGTTTATTTGATGCCGGCCCAAAGTGTTGGGGTACCCAAGTCATGAAGTAACGAAAGGATTTGTTTTATAAATTTTGGCTGGACAACATATAATCCATATAAATATTTTATTTATTTTTGGCTTGAATTTTGTTTTTCCACTAACTGTACAGTTTATCTTCACTTTTTTATTGGATTTGCAGAATATGGATCTGGAAGTGGAACCCTAACTGATTTTTGATCCGACAAACTCCAATGTGTTGAGCCCCTGGCCGAAATCAAAAAATACAGCAAAAAAGCACAGTCTTGCCATGAGATTTTCTGGCTTGTATGATTTAGTGCTACATCAGACAGTGCTTGTTACCCATTAGGCCTGTGTAGAAAGTTTAAATAGACCTGCCTTGTTTCCAGTTTGCAGACAGCTTGGATCAGTTCAGACTGTTTGTTTGGTTATGGCTGTCTGACCCTACTCTTCTACCACATTTCTGTGTACAGAGTAAACCAGAGTGTTGATGGCAGAATTATTTTGGTTAAAGAGTTAGTTTTGTCTTGTGAGGACATTTTGTAGGATCTTGCTAGAACTGTGTGTAAATGTCTTGAACACAGTTACATCACGAGCTGGCAATTATGTTTTCAGTTAATATTGAACACATTTTAAAATGCAAGCTAGTCTGGCCAAAATAACAAGTTGGGAAGTGTATTTGAAAGAGGATTGAGCTGCAAACTCCCTCCCCACCTCCAGCACCACCACCATTGTGGCAGTTTTTCAAAATCAACATTCGTGGCGGTTCTCTGGTGTAGACTTGTTCAGCAACTGATTCCTCTCTCAAACTTTCCATTGTATGACAACAGTAGCTCTTTTAAGTATTGCAAGATCTTTTCATGTCGATTTCCATTGACCTGTTCATAGATACTTGTTAAGATAACTTTGTAAACTGGCTCTGTTCTGTGATTTTGGACCAGATGAACAAAAGGAAATCAAACTGACATGCCAATTGTAGTTTTTAAAGTACAGTATTGGTCTAGGGTAGCAATACTTATTTTTGGTGGACAAAGTTCTCTTCAATCAAAGTGTACTTTCACTAGTTAGTATGTGAACTCTAGCACGTTTCTTGTCCGATATAAAGATTGCAACTTGCAAAAATCTGACAGACTTTATTAATTCCAATACAAGAAAAGCTAGTTACTGTGGATACTAGAGATCTAAAATATAAAAAAAATGTGCTGGAAAAACTGGGCTGGCTTGGGAGCATGGGCAGGGTGAGAAACTGTTGCCTTTCGAGTCCAATTTGACTCGTTTATACTCTGTTCATTACAAGATTCCTTGCAGCTATTCTGTTCAGTTGTCTCCTATCTAAAATTTTTTTTTGTATACACTTGCAATCATCTCTAATCACATCAGTGTCTTTTGGGGCCATAACTTTTTACAATTTACATTACTTTGATGAGGGGAGCAAGGCATGGCAGCTAAATTTGCAGACAACATAATGATAAGGATGTATATTATAAAGAAGTCATAAGGAGTTTGCAGAGGAAATAGGCAGAAATCTGGCAGTTAGAGTATAATGTGAACTTGTTCCCTTTTGCAGCAAAGAATGAATGACTGCAAAAGTCTGAGGTGCAAAGTGACATTCCCTCTAAGCTGCACTGATGCCAATGGGTGCTTCCATGCTGAAGCATTAGCTTCTGCTTCCAGAAGCCACTGCTGCTTATGGGCCTCTGAGACACCAAATGGTGTACTTTTCCTTGCGTGTCCTTCTTGACAAATTTGTGCATATAGTTGATGCACATTTAAAACTGATGGTGGAAATTTGCCTTATTAATAAAATTTAGGTATTTGGTAAAAATTAAGGTTGGAAATTTTTGTTTTGAGCAGATCTAAGTACTTGTGTGCTATTGTGTTGCATATATCATTTTGTTGTTTGAGAAGCATGTAGGTCTTGTAAAGCATTGATATTCATCAGGGACATAAAATAACAATTAAAAATGGAGCCCCTTATCAGAGGACAAAATATGTGTCTTTGATTGTTGTTCAGGGTTTTGTCAGATCACATCACTAATTGTACTGTGTCAGAGGGGTGTAGACAGGAACCTACAAAACTGATGTAAGAAAACACTGAAAATATATATATGAATGGATTTCTGTTAGACACAATTTTCCTCTTTCCTAGCTCCTACTTGTTCTTTGCAAGTTTGAAAATCTAGGAATTTCTCAAGCTAAAGCATTTTAAAAACTGAGTGATTTATCCATGCCTATACAAAAACATAGCTGGTGATGTTTGCTGGCATTGACTGGCTACTGGAGATGTCTGGTTGTGCATGCGACACTGATGTCATCGGGCTGGGGGTAAGGGGAGGTGCAGGCTTGTGGCTGTGAAGCAGAGATTTCCTTACCTCCAGTGTCCGGGGCCGAGGTCTCCTTAGCTGCTATTCCTTCACTGCATTCACCTCGCTGCTGTAGATCTTAAATCTGTTTGGTCTGTTTATGTTTTCAACCAGAATAACACAAAATGAGTGAGTGTTCTAAGTTGCAAATATTTGTGTTCCATCGCTTCTCAATAATATCTGGTTTTTCTTCTTACTTGTGTGCTTTGCAGTGTTTTTCAAAAAAAATTTGTATCTCCAATCTATTTTCCTATTCCACCTGCCTTCGTTTCCTTCAGACATGTGTCAACTTCTATGTCACCAGTAGATCATTGTTTAGATTTTTTTTCTGTGTCATTCTTTCTTTCTGTCTTTCCATTGTCTCTGCTCCATATCAATGAGATTCAAGCTGGAAACTTCTTTGAAGAATTGTGAGTGCTCACTTTTCTTGTACTCGAGGAACAGAGAAGCAGCAACAGGCTATTCAGCCAGTTGAACTTGTATCAGCTTGGGCAGTTTCTCCCAAGATGAAGGATGACTTGTTTACATTCTCTTTTTTGATTGCTTTGGTTGATCAGTCCAATACATGACTTGCAGCCTCTCCCACATGTGAGCAAATGTTATTCGAAGGGTGCATGTGCTGTTGAAAGGCTTGTGCGCTCTGGCCAATGGCTTAACCTCATTTTTACATATTCCCAATGACGTATGTTTTGTGATGATGCCCTCCCAGATGTGCCTTCACCATTTTGTCCTGTCCCAAGCCAGCGGTTCTTGTGACCTGGTAGGGATATTTGATTTCTTCAGGATGCTTTGAGGATACCCTTCAGCTGTTTCTAATGCTGGCAAGGTGGTGTTGTGCTAAGGTGGAGTTCTGAATAGAACATTGGCTTTGGGAGTCTGGTGGCAGGCATATGAGTGACATGTCCTAACCAACAAATCTGTTTTTGAATGGTTAATGCAATGATGCTCGAGCTTCTTAGCTTGAAAGAAGATGCTTCGGGTCGTGAAATGGACTAAGTGGATTTTGTTTCAAAAAAGAAAATTTAAGACAATTTTTTTTTTCTTTATTATATTATTGTAGAAGGATTGATGCTGAATTTTTTTTTATTTTCTGATTTATTACTATGATTTTGTACTTTTGAAGGTCTGTAATGCTGGACTTTTTATTTCTTAGGGAAAAATTTTCTTCCCTTGTGAGTACGTGACAATAAAGCTAATTCAGTCGCAGCAAGACATCCTTGTCCCTGTGCTCAAATCCTCTTGTTTTGAAGGCCAACGTACAGTTTGCTTTATTTATGGCCTGCTGCACCTACACATCTTCAGCGACTGGTGCATGAGGACACTCGGTCTCATCTAACATTTCCCTCTCTTAATTTAAAGCCATTCAAATAATAATCTGCTGCCTTGATTTTGCTATCAAAGTGCATAACTTCACATTTATCCACATTATACTGCATCTGCCATCATTTTGCCCACTCACTACCTTTAAAAACCAGTAGACAATAACTAAAAAAGCAGTAAGGGTGGAGAAGATGAAATTTGAGAGTAAGCTAGCTTGTAATATAAATGAAGATTGCATGAGTTTCTTTTAGATAATGAAAAGGTAAGAGAGAGGCAGGAGTGGACATTGGAGAAGTAGTAATAGGGAATAAAGACATGGTGGAGGAACTGAATAGATACTTTGCATCAGTTTTCATAGTGCAGCAGCATGCCAGAACTTCGAGTCGGGGGAAGAGGTGAGTGTAATGGCCATTACTAAGGAAAAGGTACTGGGGAAGCTGAAAGGTCTGGAGGTGGATGAATCACCTTGACCAGATGGATGATGTCTCAGAGTTCTGAAGAAGATTAGCCGAGGGGATTGCGGAGGCATTAGTGATATCTTTCATGAGTCAGGGAGAGTCCCAGGCGAGTGGAAAATGGGTAACATAACACCCGTTTTAAGAAGGGAGGGAGGCAGAAGATAGGAAACTATAGGCCGATTAGCCTAACTTTGGTCTTTTAGTAGAAACATAGACATAGAAGCGTAAAAGATAGGAGGAGGCCATTTGGCCTTTTGAGTCTGCTCCACCATTCATTGTGATCATGGCTGATTGTCCAACTCAATAGCCTAATCCTGCTTTCTCCCCATAACCTTTGATCCCATTCACCCCAAGTGCTATATCTAGTCGCTTCTTGAATACATTCAATGTTTTGGCACCAGCTACTTGCTGTGGTAAGGAATTCCACAGGCTCACCACTCTTTGGGTGAAGAAATGTGTCCTCATCTCCGTCTTAAATGGTCTACCCGAATCCTCATACCATCACCCCTGGTTCTGGACACGCCTATCCTCCCTGTATCTACCCTATCTAGTCTTGTTAAAATTTTACAAGTCTCTATGAGACTTATAAAAAGATTTTACAGCCTATTATTAAGAATGAGGTCGTGGAGTACTTGGAAGTGCATGGTTAAAATAGGCTTGAGTCAGCACAACTTCGACAAGGGGAAGTCATGCCTGTCAAATATGTTAGAACTCTTTCAGGAGGTAATGAGCAAGTAAGCCTGAGGAGAGCCAGTGGACGTGGTCTACTGATTTCCAGAAGGCCTTTGACAAGGTGCTACACAGGAGCCTGCTAAATAAGAGAAGAGCCCATGGTGTCGGGACATGGATAGAGTATTGGCTGACTGGCAGAGGCAGAGAGTAGAGATAAAGGGGTCTTATTCAGGATGGCAGTTGGTGACTAGTGGAGTTACACAGGGACCACAACTATTCAAATTATACATTAACACCCTGGATGATGGAACTGAGGGCAGTTTTGCAGATGACACAAAGGTGTAGAGGGGGCAGGCAGTGTTGAAGAGGTGGGGAGGCTGTGGAAGAACTTGGACCGGCTAAGTAGGTAGGCAAAGAAGTGGCTGATGAAATACAATGTGGGTAAGTGTAAGGTTATGCACTTTGGTAGGAAGAATCAATGTGTAGACTATTTTCTAAATGGGAAAGGACTTCAGAAATCTGAAGCCCACAGGTACTTGGGAGTGCAAGTTCAGGATTCTCTTCAGGTTAACGTGCAGGTTCAGTTGGCAGTTAGAAAGGAAAATGCAAGGTTAAGCATTCATTTCAACACACTAGAATACAAGAGCAGTGATGTACTGCGAAGGCTGTATAAGGCTCTGGTCAGGCCTCATTTGGAATATTGTGAGCAGTTTTGGCTCCTGTATCTAAGGGAGGATATGCTGGCATTAGAAGGAGTTCAGAGGATGTTTACTAGAATGATCCCAGGGATGAAGGGTTTGTCATCAGAGGAACAGTTGAGAATTCTGGGTCTGTATTAAACAAACCATAAAAGGTTTTAATTGATTAATATGTATATGCAAATCTCCAAATTGCTTTCATCTCACTGCCCTGAGAGAATTAAAGGTTTTATCAGTCTAAGGAAGGGATGGCATTTTGGGTCAGACAACACATGTTAAGTGTGAGACCTTGTTTAGAATCTGTTTGTGTTTTGGTTTGGAGTTAGACTGGTTTTATTTCTAAAGTAGGAATTTATAAAACGCCACATTAACTGGCTATAAATTTGTGTACTTTTTGAACAAAATAGAATGTATCTGCAAATACGAATTCACCCCATAGATGTATACGTGTGTGTGTGTGTGTGTGTGTGTGGAGAGAGAGGGATGGAGACTGGGCACGTGCGGGAGAGGGGGAGGAGGGAGGGACTGGGTGTGTGAGTATACAGTGTGGTGGGGTCACCTGTAGTGCAACGTGAACCCAAGATCCTGGCTGAGGCCGCCCTCGTGGGTACTGAACTTGGCTATCAGCCTCTGCTCGGTGACTCTGTGTTGTTGTGTACCCGGAGTCTGTCTTGGAGGACGTTTACCTGAAGATCTGAGGCCGAATGTCTTTGACCGCTGAAGTGTTCCCCACTGGGAGGGAATATTCCTGTCTGGTGATTGTTGTGTGGTGTCCATTCATCCGTTGTCGTAGTGTCTGCATGGTCTCGCCAATATACCATTCCTTGGGGCATCCTTGCCTGCAGCGTATGAGATGGACAACGTTGGCCGAGTCACATGAGTACTTGCCATGCACGTGCTGGGTGATGTTCCCACGTGTGATAGTAGTATCCATGTCGATGATCTGACCTGTCTTGCAGAGGTTGCCATGAAAGGGTTATGTAGTGTTGTGGTTGATGTTATTTCCTGAAGGCTGGGTGGTTTGCTGCGAACATGGTGGCTCGGTGGTGAGCACTGCTGCCTCACAGTGCCAGGGACCCGGCTTCATTTCCACCATCAGACGACTGTTTGTGTGGAGTTTGCACATTCTCCCTGTGTCTACATGGGTTTCGTCCGGGTGCTCTGGTTTCCTCCCACAGGCAAAAGATGTGCAGGTTAGGTGAATTGGCTATGCTAAATTGCCCGTAGTGTTCAGGGATGTGTAGATCATGGGGGGTGGGACTGGGTGGGATGCTGTGAGGGTTGGTCTGGACTTGTTGGGCCGAAGGTGTAGGGATTCTATGATGATGTATAGTCTAAGGTTTGGCAGTTGTTTGAAGGTGAGAAGTGGAGCCGTGGGTAAGATCTTGGCGAGGTACTCATTGTCATCGATAACGTGTTGAAAGCTACGGAGCATGTGGTGTAGTTTCTCTGATCCTAGCAAGTACTGGACGACAAAGGGTACCCTCTCGGACGTATCCCGTGTCTGTCTTTGAAGGAGGTCATTATGGTTTTTCGCTTACGGTTTTTTAGCATGTCAGAACTGGCGACCGATGAGTTGAACATCGTATCCTGCTCGTGTGAGGGTGTGTCTGTTGTGTTCCTCCTCATCTGAACAGATCCTGTGTACGTGTAGGGCTTGACTGAAGGGGATCGCTGTTTTTAATATGTTTAGGGTAGAAGCTAGAGAAGATCACCATAGTGATGTTATCTGTAGGCTTGCGGTAGTGTGATGTACTGAGGTGTCTGTCCCTGATGGAGATGCATGTGTCCAAGAATGAGACTGATTCTGAAGAATAGTCCATGGTAAGTCTGATGGTGGGATGAAACTTGTTGATATCACTATGTAGTTGTTTCAGTGATTCCTTACCATGAGTCCAAAGGAAGAAAATGTCAGTGTATCTGGTGTATAGCATTGGTTGAAGGTTCTGTGCAGCAAACAAAACTTGTTTGAGCCTGAGCATGAAAATGTTGGCATTTTGCGGTGCAGATCTGGTCCCCATGGCTGTATGTGTGAATGAAGAACTGGTTGTTGAAGGTGAACAAGTGGTCGAAGATGAAGCAGATGAGTTGTAGGATGGCATCTGCGAATTGGCAGTTAGTGGTATTGAGTGCTGAGGCTGTTGCAGCGATGCCGTTGTTGCTCAGGTTTGAACAAGACTTGTTTGCTGCACAGAACCTCCAACCAATGCTTCCTTGCAACACACACCAGCAGCTCCATCAACAATGACAACATACTTAAATTACTGGACCTCTACCTCACCATACACTTTGTCTTTAATGGTCAAGTATACAAACAGATCAACAGTACACCAATGGGGTCACCCATCTCAGGACTCACAGCAGAAGCAGTCATGCAAAGACTAGAACACACCACCCTCCCCCAACATTCAACCTAAACTGTGGATCCGGTATGTAGACGACACATTTATCATTATTAAACGCAACAAATTAGAAGAGACCCACCACCTCATCAACAGAGTATTCGCAGGGATTAAATTCACAAAGGAATTGATGAGCAAGTCGACAACCTCATTCCCAATCCCTTTGTTCTTTAGCTTGCTGCAGTCTTTCTCCGTTTCAATAATATTCAGCTCTTGTATTCTTCCTGTCAAAGTGCATAATCTCACATTTCCTGACATTTATCTTCCATCTGCCATGTTTTGCCCACAGACTTAACCTGTCTATATCTCTCTGCAGTGTCTTGGTGTTCTCACTGCTTGCCTTCCCATCCATCTTTGTGTCATCAGCAAACTGGACTATAGTGCATGAATTTTCCTCAACCAAGTCATTTACATAAGTTGTAATTAATGCGTTGTCTGCACGATTTACTACTTGATTTAGTGTCATCTGTGAACTTTGACACACTACACTTGGTCTCCAACTCTAAATCATCTATGTAACTTGCTAACTATTGTAGTTCCAACAATGATCCCTGAGGCACATCACTAGCCACTGATCGCCAACCAGAAAAAAAACACTCATTTATCCCCACTGTTTTCTTTTTGTTCACCAACCTCCTGTCTGTGCTAATACATTACCTGTAACACTGTGTACCTTTATCTTGTGCCGCACAAAAGGCGGCCGCATCTTGCGGAATGCCTTCTGGAAATCCAGATATAACTAGTAGTTGTTTTGACCGATGCAGACTTGATTGGCCTTTTTTCTGTGCTGCAGCTCTCTTACTCTAAAGTGTTTATTCAACTCCTCTGCCATTTCCTGCATCCCTATTATTATTGCCCCAGCCTCGTTCTCAAAGGGGCCTGTGTTCACTTTGGCTTCTGTCTTCCTTTTTATATATTTAAAGTAGCTGTTGCTATCTGTTTTGATATTACTTGCCAGTTTACTTTCACATTTTGTTTTCTCCTTTATTGCATTTTGGCTCTCATCCTTGCCTAATTTAGCCTAAATAGGAATTCAGATCTAAGAAATGTGGTTAACTGCCTTCAGAAATGACCCAGCAAGATACTCTGTTCAAGGGGAATTTGAACGGGCAACAAATGCTGGCCTTGCCGGTAATACTCAAATCCAATTCTGAGAAAGAGTAAAGGAACAAAACTGGGGATGACAGATTTTAGTCAGTTCATTTTCAATTGACCCAACTTCAGTATCTTTTTGTGACGGCATAGGAGGACGACTTCAGAAGAAACCTCACCAATATCCCTTACAACTGCAACGTGACGTCCCAGTTTCTCTCCTCAAAGGTCTGAGCAATGAAGACAAGCTTGCTAAGTGCCGCCTTAACTATCCTGTCTACATGTGACACAAATTTCAAAGAATTATGTACCTGAACCTTTAGGTCTCTCTGTTCTACAGCACTACCCAGGGCCCTACCATTGATTGTATAAGTGCTGCCCTTGTTTGTTTGACCAAAATGCAACACCTTGCATTTATCCAAATCAAACTTCATCTGCCACTCCTCAACCCAATGGTTCAACTGATCAAGATCCCTTTAAAAACTTGGATCACCTTCCTCATTGTCAACCACCAATTTTGGTGTCATCCGCAAACTTACTCCTAAATTCTCATCCAAATCGTTTTATATAAACATACTTAACAAACGAAAATTATGCACGCATTTTCAGGACTTTATCACTTGACTGCTCATGTCTGTAATTCTCTTCAATAGTACGTAGTTCAGTCACATTCTTGCTTGAGCATGGGTTCTAGCCCCACTCAAAAAGACCTAAGGACATATTCTCATGCTGGAATAGTATTGTCACTATCTTTTGGCTAAGGAGTTAAATCAAGATGTCATGTGCCTTTCAAGTGGTTTACTCTAATCTGAGCAGACGAGTTTTCCAGGCATTCTGATCACCATTTACCCTTCAACCAACACCACTGATAACAGTAACGTGAGTGTACAATTCTGCAAATGTTGGAAATCTGAAATTAAAAACAAAAACAAAATTCCATAAAGACTCAGAATGGCAAGCTGCATCTGTAGACTAAGAAACAGCGTTAATATTTCAGACAGATGCTAATTCATTAGAAATGGTGTAAGGTCATCAATCTGAAACCTTAACTCTTGTTTCTGGCCTGACGAGTGTTTACAGCATTGTTTTTGCTGTTACACTTCCCAACACAACAACGTTGATGAAATTTCTAAAATGAAGCATTTTTATGCTTTTACAACATTCCAAGGTTCTATAGAATGTGAAGTGTTTTTTTTGGAAGTGCAATTGTGTTGTTAGTGCAGCACAATCCAACAAACAAGATTAAAGACCAGACTATATGCTTTTTGAGTGGTGGTTGAGTCAAGACCATTGGCAAGAACACATACTCCCTGCTCTTCCTTCAAACAGTATCCAGGGATCTTTTAAAACAACCCAACTGGCATGCAAGACCTTAGATTTAATATCTCTTCCTACAGCCAGCACCTTTTGCTATCACTACTTCTCTACTGTACTGAATGATATGCAAAAGTATGCAATGGATCTTTAATCCACAACCTTCTTAGTAAGAGGTGAGTGTGTTATCTCTGAGCCAAGCTGGCAGACAAAACATCAGCTAATGAGAATGCCAAGAAGCCCAAGTATAATGCTCACAATATGCCTTTTCTAAAAAATACTTTTTAGATATCATTTCCTATTTTGAATCAACCTATTCTTAATGTAAAATGCCACAAATTGAAGGGTGGCTGTTTTGTCATAAACTTTCCAGAAACTAAGCTCCAGTTCTAAATAACGTAATCATCTTTTCATTGTGAAGTCCATGGACATAAAATAAAAATATAAACATAGTGCAGTATTAGCACAAGGCAACAAAAATAAACTTTTGAACTGTTGCCAAGTTTGCTGTTGCACTTCTTTGGAAGGGTGGGAATGTTAAATACAACTGGATTGATAAAATGCAGCAACTCGCAAGACTTCTTGATCTTACACATTTTCACATTATTGACGTGCCCTGTATGCAAATTAGAGAGGAGGTGGCAGGAACAGAAAGGTTGTTTCAAAGCCACCCCCTGCCCCCTTGTCATAGGAATCACCTCAACAACCAAGTATTTACTTTGCCAGGCCTAAGACTTATTACAAGCACTGAAACCTCCAAACAGGAACAGGAATTTCCTGTATTAAAATCATCTGAAGACACAACCGTTCTCCCCAAGCCCAGATACAGGGGAAAAAAAAATTCACAAGCAAACTCTGTCAGCTTAAAAAGGAATTCACATTCAACCACTTGTGTAAAGGAAAAATTTTCAAATAACCTGACTTATTTGGTCGATCGGGATTCGCACCTCAGTCACCCCATCACTCTCTTCCTTCGGCACCTATCCATGCAAATGTAGGAGGTACAACACCTCCCTTTCTCTGATGTAGGTCCTAAACACTTCTTGCAAATGAACCAGAGACTGACTTCTAATTGTTTCAATTTAATTTACTTTATTCACTAGTCATGATGTGGCCTTTACATTGGAGAGACTTCAAATGCAGATTGGTTAACTCTAGCACATTGTTAATTCTTGTGAACATTCAGGGCTTTGATACCAGGGTCAAACTATTTGTTGTGATCATATAAATTCTTCTACCTCAGAAATGTTTGAATTGTGTACCAGAAGTCAATCCAAATATATTACTAATTATATTTACTATTGATTCAAGAGATTTAGTCTTGGTTTACTTAGATATTGTTCTGTATAATCAGTAATTAGTCTGTAGTTAGTTAGCATTGTGATATTATGTTTGGTATTTCAAACTCCCCTCCTCCAGCAATACCCCCAACCCAATCCTGTGGAATATTACATATGAGCAAACCAGAAAATGTTACACAAACTGGAAAAATGTTTCTCTCAATAACTAATTCCTCCGACTGTTCATGTATATTTGCTTGTGCTGAAAACTTTTCATACAAAAGGAAATCATATAAAAAGGACAGGCTTTAGTGCAATTTTGAAAGCCTCTGTACATTGTTTGATCCCATTCAGATTAATAATATAGATATTTTATAACTTGATGCAGCACAGAGCTTGCCATTTTTCACATAACGTACATGTTTGTAGAACATCTGTGCTCTGTAAGCAACAAACAACACCACCTTCCGGTTACGAAATGGTTTAACTCCCCCTCTCACACCCGGGTGACATGTCCATCCTGGGCCTTCTCCAGTGTCATAGTGACACCACCCGCAAACTGGAGGAGCAGCACCTCATATTCTGCCTTGGGAGCCTACAGCCCATTGGCCTAAACGTGGATTTTACCTGTTTCAAAATCTCCCCACCCCTGGTGTCACCTCATGACCAACGCTCCCTCTCATCTCCACCTCCTTGACCTGACACAACCTGTCCATCTTTTATCTCCCACCTATCGGCCAATACCACTTCACTGACCAATCCTCACCACTCCCTACCTGCACTCACCTATCACCATCCCATCTCCCTTCCTCAGCTCCACCCCTCCTCTCTCTCTTTATTTCTGAGGTCCCTCCTCCACC
>NC_063354.1:6538783-6573918 GCF_021869965.1 Rhincodon typus
GAACTGCTGATGCTGCCTGGCCTGCTGTGTTCCTCCAGCTCCACACTGTGTTAACTCTGACTTCAGCATCTGCAGTTATTGCTATCTGTGGGTATGTGTCCAGCCTGTTTGCAACACAAACACAATCATAAGATGTATCAAATGCTACCTCTGTCACTCATTTATATTTGCTTTGGGTACTGATTTAAAGTTTTCTGTAAGATCATCTCTTCAGTTGGGATTTTATACTGCTAAAACCTTGTATTCTGTCACATATGGAAATAACTACAATAAAAACACTTAAAGGTACTGTTTTTAAAATTAAATATTGTGACACTATCTTGCTTGTTGGGTGTTAAACATCTGATTGCTCCTCTTAAAGACAAGGAGGTTTTTTTGTATCTTTACCAATATGCCAGTCTTTTTAGTTACCCAATACCAAAGAGGAAAAATATGATTATTCATAATTGTTGTGGACCAGTCCAAACCCCCTTCAAAATATATCAAACAGATAGCCGAGACCCTGTTGCCTTTTTTATTTAAAGGCAAGTGTAAGATGCTGTGTTCCAGATGTAATTCAGTTGGTTGCACTACTTGGCTTTAAGCAAAACACACTTTGTTCTTGACTTATAGTTAAAATACAAACAAACGAAAGAAGAATTGACCTAACTTTTGATTCAATTGGAAAACTTAACAGAATAATAGGTTATGGAACTACTAAACAGCAACTGTACCAATATTGTAAATTCCCATTAACACACCCTTGGCAAAGGTAAATTCAGTACAATAGATTGGCTCAAATGCAGTTCTCGCAGCAGAGTGAACTTCAGCTTTTAGCTGTAACAGAGAGAGGAATAACAGTTCCCACATCCATCTTCAAGACCCCAGCAACTCTGAAAGCTAAACTAAAGCCCAGCGTCAGTGGAAACCTGATTCCATCCATTCATGTTGCTTCTGTTGTTCCAACTTTTAAAATATACCCAAGGCTTCTCAAGCTGTTTACTATATTCACTTGGTGGAGGCAGCTCGGCTCCTATGGCGTAAAATCCGTTCAGTAAAAGCCAGGACAAAATACACCTCTTAAAAGCCATACTATTATCACACAAGCTATTTTCTATGTAGTTACATGATTTAATTTTTAAACTCAATTGACTGTCAGACATTCTAGAAGGTAGCTGATTGTATGTGAAATTCTTTGAAACATTTTGTAAGACATCAAGAAGCCAAATGTGCATCTATCCTTTGCTGCCTTGAAGCCAGCAAAACACTACTGCCCATGTTTGATCTGGTACTCAGTCCTGTTCGCTCAGTCCTTCACTCCCTGTTCACTGGCTTGTGTAACTCCTGTTTATGCACTGTTTCCATTTTAAAATTCACAAACAATGCTGCAGAAACTCGGCAGTTATAGCAGCATCTGTGAAGAGCGAAAGAGTTAAAATTTCAAGTCCAGTATGACTCTTCAGAATTCTCATCTTTGTTTTGAAAAACATGCATGCCCTTATGACTCCATCTATCTTTATAATCTCATCTAGTCCTAATTCTCCAAGATCCTGGTGCTTCTCCAATTCTGGCACCTTGAGTATTTGCAGTTTTAGTTGTTTCACCATTGTAAGCTCAGCCTAGAGATGCCAAGATCCTCAGCTCTGAAATTCTACCCCTGAATCTCTCCAAGTCTGCACCTCTCTTCAATATGCTTCCTAAATCAAAATTTCACCAAATATCTAACCTAATATCTCCTCTTCTAGCTTGGTGATGGATTTTTTTGTTGGTTTTCCTGTGAATGCCTTGTCAGTATTATTACAAATGTGCTACATTATGTGCAAATTAATTTTGCATGTTTGTCTGCAAATACGAATACCCTGGAGCTTTAGACCACATATAAAATTTCAAATTCATGATCCTGTTGATGGTCATGTATCTTCAGATGCTGCTACTAGTGGTTTTGCAGTTATGATTTGTAATTTCTCTAAGCAAGAGGCAATAGTGCAAGGAGCAAACGTTTCTAAATCTTTGAGTCCACAAAGTTCAAGCTGGAAATAGTGCTAAGTGTAAATAGAACAGAGCTGTCTGGGCTTTTGAGGTTTGATTTACAGAGCTGGAATACTACGTGTGGCCTATAATCTCATGTTCAGACATTGTGCCACATAGATGCAAATTACGCCTTTTCTTAAGCAAATCTGGTTAGCAGAATCTGTCCTGACTCTTATCAGAACGTAACAGGCTCTGTAAATGAACTTGTTCTGAAATGGAGTGGTAGTTTTACATTAACTGATTTAACTATAAAACTGATCCAAGTAGGTTTTTTGTATTTTGCTTTTTTAGTATTATTTAATATTATTCTACTGTTGTGTTATACGAGCTAAATTTCCAAATCATTCTAATTTTCACTTCATTTGGTTAACTACATGCATGTGAAATTCTGAGCAGTACTTTTATTTGAAGTGTGTATGTTACATCTGCAAATGTAATATGGGCCCAGAGTCATACCTAAAACCCAGTTATACCTAATCCTCAGTTGGATCTACTGCAATAAATCTAAATGTATGCTACTGGAATGTGTGGTCACTAAATAAGCTGCTTTAGGAAATCTTTTTAAATGAACGTGGTTAATTTGGCATGGGCTAAAAAAGACAGACTAAGACTCTAAAAGGCATTTTCTTTTCTCATAGACATTGATAGACTTGACTATTTTTACTAATACGGAGTGGTTATTGCAGAACATATTATCATAAAATTTTAAATCTGTGCAAGTTTGCAAACTTTCCCCAACTAGTTGTAAGCTTTGATTCCCAATAGGATAGCTTTAGTGTGTCTGGTAAACAGGACGAGGTCTAGTCTGACCAGCTGGCAACAATAGCAATGCAAAACGTCAGGTGTAAGAATCCATGCGCATCCATTGCAAAAAGAAGATCTGCAGTATACAGTCTTTGCAGGCTGAATTGCTGCCAAATGGGAAATGAATCACCGTCTTTGAATGGGATGAGTGCTATGCGTGAGCAGTTTAATATTCAAGTATTTTGGCTCAAATTCCACTAAAAATGATTAATAGTTTATCATATTTCCTTTTCACAAAAGGGTGGATTGTTGTATTTTAATGCTTCAAACTTGTATGATGTAGCTTGTACCTCTGCCATTTTGATTTTTGTGTGATAGTCACTACAGATTGCTAATTCTAGCAGGAAAGTTTTAATTTTCCTTGTTTTGATTTTTATTAGAATGATTTTGCAGTAGAGCATATGAAAACATATGTGACACATTTATCAATGACCTTCCCACCATCAGAAGGTCAGATGTGGATATGATCACTGATGATTGTATAATGCTCAGCACCATTTGAGACCGCTCAAATACTGAAGCAGGTCATGTCCAAATGCAGCAAGACCTGGGCACTTTTCAAGTTTAGGCTGGCGTGTGGCCAGTAACATTTACAGTATAGGACTGTAGGAGCAGAGAGGACTGGGTTTACGTGTATATAATTCATTAAAGGTGGTAGGGTAGGTAGAGAGAGCTGTTAATAAAGCATATAGTATTCATTAATAAGCTTCATTAATATAGGTATAGAGTACAAGAGTAGGGATGTAATGCTGAACTTGTATAAAACACTGGTTAGACCTCAGTTGAACTATGTGTACAGCTCTGGGTTGCCACGCTTTTAAGAGGATGCAGATACTTTGTAGAGGTTGCAGAAGAGTTTTACGAGAATGGTTCCAGAATTGAGATACTTCAGTTATGTGAATAGATTGAGAATTTAGGATTAGTTTCCTTGAAGGGGAGAGTTGATAGAGGCTTCAAAAACCATGCGGAGTCTGGAAGAAGTAGATAGGGAAAAACTGTTCTTACTTGTTAAAGGATCAAGCAATTTTCCCATACATTTATGCTGACTTTGGTGAATCAACCCCCCATTTTTCCATGTGACAAATAATTAAATCCGAAATGATTGTTTCTAGAAGTTTCCTTACCACGAAGTTTGGGTTATCCGTTTAGTTACCAAATTTTCTGCAAAAACCTGCCATATTGGTGTCCACTTGCTTCCAGAGTTGATCCAGGGTATTCTGCTTCTGTTTGAGGGAGCTTCATTTCCTTGATAAAATTCAAGCTTTTGATCAGCCCTGAGCATGAAAAATATTTGTAAATTTTCAGCATCCTTTTAGGGAAAGAAAATCGTAGGATACATATCTTGAAGTCTCTCTAGTTCTATCTGAGCAACATAATGTTTTAAACATTTTATACATTTGCGGAGTGAGAGCATCCCAATTTTTTTTTTAATATTCACAGGAGATGGGTGTTGCTGGCCAGTCCAGCATTATTGCCCATCTTTAATTGCCCACGTGGCAGATGAGAGTCAACCACATTGCTGTGGGTGTGGAATCATACGAAGGCCAGACCAGGTAAGGACAGCAATTTCCCTAAAGGACATTAGTGAATCAGATGGGTCTTTTCTGGCAATAGACACTGGTGTTATAGTCATCCTTAAAGTCTCAGTTTCAGATTTCTGTTGACTTCAAGTTCCATCACTTGCCATTGCCAGAATTTAACATAGAAACATAGACAATAGGAGCAGGAGGAGCCCATTTGGCTTTTCGAGGCTGTTCGGCCATTCTTTACGATCATGGCTGATTGTCCAACTCAACAGCCTAATCCTGCTTTTTCCCCATAACCTTTGATCCCATTTGCCCCAAGTGCTATATCTATTCACCCCTTGAATACATTCAATATTTTGGCATCAACTACTTCCTGTGGTAATGAATTCCACAGGCTCATCACTCTCTGGGTGAAGAAATGTCTCCTCATCTCCATCCTAAATGGTCTACCCCGAATCCTCGTACTGTGACCCCTGGTTCTGGACACACCCACCATTGGGAACATCCTCCCTGCATCTACTCTGTCGAGTTCTATTAGAATTTTACAAGTCTCTATGAGATCCCCCCTCCCCTCTCTTTTGTCTGAACTCTAGTGAAAACAATGCAAACTTAGTCAGTCTCTTCTCATACGTCAGACTTGCCATCCCTAGAATCAGCCTGGTAAACCTTTGCTGCACTCCCTCGAGAGCAAGAGCGTCCTTCCTTAGAATATTTCCTGGGTTTCTGGATTGCTGGTCCGGTGACAGTATCACTTGGCCTGTGCCTTCCCTATAAGGGCCAACACGTATTTCTTTTTCCCTAATTGCTCTTGTGAATATGGTGGTGAGCACATTTTGAACCTACAGTGCTGTTGTGAAGGAAGTTCCAGATTTTTGACTCAGTGATGGTGAAGTAGCAGCAGGAGCAATATGGTTCTAAATCTGGATGGTACGTAGTCCTTTGGAGGGGATATTGATGTGACATTCCCATGCATCTGCTCCCTTTGTTCTTTTAGGAGGTAGACGTTACAGGTTTGGAAAGTTAGTTGAAGGAACCTTGGAAGTTGCTTCAGTGCATCTTGAGTACAAAAAGTGAAGTAGAAAATTTGCATGTGTATTATCTTGGAGTAGCTTTGTTGCAATTCTACAGGAATAAAAGGGGAGGGGACAATGAATGTCAAATCAGAAATCCAAGAACAAGTTTAAGAAAAATATGACACAGTTGCAGGGGAGGAGTGAAAGCTACATTGGATCTGACTGGCTAAGTTATGAATCTCTGGAGTGTTCTGTAGGTTAAGATAATGGTTCATTCGATATTTCTAGACCAGCTATAAAAATTGCTGTTAGGCATTTTTCTGTTTCTCCCCATTTTCAAAAAAATCCCACTGTCTCTTTCCTATTCCCAAATGACCATTCCTTTTATCACAAGTACTTGTATGATGTGTTTCCATGCCACTTTAAATTTCACTAATGTGTGTGGTCTTTGTACTATTTGGTTGCTTCTTAAATTATTCTAGGATTTTTTTGTCTTCACTAGTCTGTGGAAGGAAATCTTTTAACTATCAGCCCTGAACTTACCATTTGCAAGATTCAACTTGGCTCCTGATATTGACATTGGCTTAGTGGCCAGAAGGTTGTGAATTCCAAGACCCTTTTCAAAGACTTAGTCATATAATCTAGGACGACCCTTGTAATTTATCATTAGAATTACCCACTTGTGATAACTAGCCGGCCATTCCTTTTTGGACGACTGGTCCTAATTAGCAGCAGATAAAAGCATGATCCTATTGTGATTGCTCCCACAGCCAAGCAGACGTTTTTTAAAAAAGCAGTAACGTCCTTGGGAGTGAATCATATCCGAGCAACTCTTCAAAAGGAAGGTTACAATAAGATTTTTTTACTTGCTCCTCCCCACACTGGGGGCACTGGACCATTACCTAAGAAAGGATTCTGCTATTACTTATTAAAAGAAGCATGTATCTCAGTTCCTCATTTCCATTTACTTGGTCAGTTGGATTATCTGGTGTATAGACTTGTTGTCCAGACTGTGATAGATGTTCTCTCAAATGTTGGCAAGCTATAATGTTGAAAATATTTTAACCAGATGCAAAATATAATAACGATCCATTCCTTTTAATTAACAATTGCATAAACCAAGCATTCCAATGTGTTCTGTTGTAAGTTTTTAAATGGGTGTGGAAATCATTTGTCTTTACTGTTGAAGGAAGAATATTTTGGCTGCTTATTTTGAATTTGAGTCTTTCACTGACTTTACTGCAGCTGTAGCAGTCATCATATTAGGATGGAATCCATGTAAGTTGATATGAAATGGCATTCAGCCATCAAGGGAAAAAGTTTAGGAAATGCAAAACATAAAACTGCAGTCCATAGAACCTCACAGCATTTTAATTCTGGCATGATGTAACATGTTGAGAGGAATTGGGAGGGAGAAATGAGGAAGTGGGAGGGATAAAAAAGGAAGTGCTTTGTTTACTGTAGAACAATGATGTGAAAAATGCAACCTGGTGTTAAACAGTGGTCTAGACATGGAAAATGCAAGCAGACTCCAACTTGATGTGTCTCCTAGTCACATAGGCTACATTAACAGAGACAACTGGACTCTGTGCCAGATCGTGATAATCCGTGCTGCAATTTTCCAGGAAAAGAAAACAAAAAAAAGTTCCCTCATTTATTTTGTTTAAATGCCTTATAGTCTTTTCAGAACATTTAAGCACCTCGATTTTGGAGAAATAAACAGTGGGTGTTGAATTACTGACCTTGTGTGTTATGTGTGACCCTGATGTGTGTTATGGACTCATGACATGGGACAGTTCACTGGCTCCCAACCACAACTTTCAAAAGAACACAAGAACTAGGAGCAGGAGTAGGCCGTCTGGCTCTTCGAGCCTGCTCCGCCATTCAATAAGATCATGGCTGATCCTTTCGTGGACTCAGATCCACTTACCCGCGTTCTCACCGTATCCCTTAATTCCTTTATTGTTCAAAAAAAATCTACCTTTTTTTAAAAACATTTACTGAAGTAGCGTCAACTACTTCACTGGGCAAGGAATTCCATAGAACCAACAGTAACGTTTGTTCTCAGACCTTTGGTATCCAATGACCATTTATATTTTCCATTTTGTACAAGTATATTGTATGTTATCTTCATTGATTGGATTTCTGTTGATGCTCAGTGCAACTTGAGTTATGCTGGGTGATACATATGGAACGATATGAGAAGAGGAAAACCAAATATCCTCCATGAGACTGCCTTCTCCCTTTTACTTGCATCCTTGTACTTACAGATCAGTGCACTCAACAGCCAAGATTTAGAGTTGGGCCTGCCACGGCAGGTTATTAGTTGTCCAAGACACCAAGCTATCTCTTGCTTTCCTGTTGATCTACTTGAGCACTGTATGACCTGACAGTGTGTATTTGATTGACTTAAATCTTTGAATACATTTTAGTTCCTTACAAACATTCCGATCTGTCTGACAAAATGTTCCGTACTAGATACTGTTGAGGCGCTTTGAAATAAGCTTCATTTTATTTGTTTAGCATCTTTTTACATATCTGCTGTAACAGTTGACCTGAGTTAATCAGCGATTAGTCCGTGAGCAACCATTGGCACCTATGTCTGTTAAGAAGAGTTTAGGTTAAAACCATTTGTTGTTCTGATATAAGTCCCAATTATCTGTGCCTGAACATTTTAAATGAATTTACACTTGTATGCAGAGTTCTTAGTCCTTCTGGTAAAGTTTAAAATTTAGAGTATGAGATTGTGAACATCCCCGTACCTTATCCTCCATAAACTTGTTCATCCAAGCTTCTTCCCATTTCCTATACTGCTTCAAGTCCCTTTTACTTCTCTCTTGCTGAAATACATTGGTACACTGTACTGCAGCATCTTGTTTTAAAATCTTCATGTTCAGATCCATTTATGGTTTGTAACCTTCCAGCCATAGAACTTGGCCCACCTAAAACTCTACGTTCTATTGATCTGATCTATAACCAACCCTTGCCTTTCACCCCTCCTGCGTTAAAATTAATTCTTTAAACCTTTGGATTTTCCTCTGCTTTTAAGAGCCCCAACCCCTCTACAGCCACTTTTAAAAACCAAGTCTGAAACATTTATTCATCTCCTCCAGTGTGTGCTTTGGTTTGTCTTCCATCTTTGGCTACGTTTTTGAGAAGAGCCATGAGATTTTTTTCTATAGTTAAGGTGACCATGTCACATGCACCCTGTGGAAAGACAGCTCCCTGGCTCGTTACCTACTGATGCCTCATTCTTAGCATTGTCTTCCACTCTTAGCAGCTGATCTACCTGATCTGGAATTGGAATTGAACCTATGCTATACGTGACTTTGTGCGTGGGAAATAGTGTCTTACTAACTTGATTGAATTTTTGAACAAGTGACAAAGAAAATTGATGAAGACAGAGCAGTGGATAAGCAAGGCGTTCAACAAAGTTCTGCATGGTAGACTGGTTAACAAGATTAGATCACAGGAAATCCAGGAAATGCTAGTCATTTGGATACAGAACTGGTTGAAAGGTAGAAGACAGTGGGTGGTGTGTGGAGGGTTAATTTTCAAACTGGAGGTCTGTGACCAGCGACGTGCCGCAGGGATCGGTGCTGGGTCCACTGCTTTTTGTCATTTATATAAATGATTTGAATGTGAACATAGGAGGTATGGTTAGTAAGTTGCAGATCACACCAAAATTGGTGGTGTAGTGGACAGTGAAGAAGGTTAACTCAGAGTACAACAGGATCTTGATCAGAAGGGACAATGGGCTGAGGAGTGGCAGATAGTGTTTAATTTAAATTAAACACCATGTGTTGCATTTTGGTAAGGCAAATTAGGGTAGTATTTTTATGCGTAATGGTCGGCTCTTGGGGAGCGTTACAGAACAAAGAGACTTTGGGCTGCAGGTTCATAGTTCCTGGAAGGTGGGTTACAGGTAGACAGGGTAGTGAAGAAGACATTTGGTACACTTTCCTTTATTGGTCAGTGCATTGAGTATAGGAGTTGGGATGTAAAGTTGCGGCTGTACAGGACATTGGTAAGGCCACTTTTGGAATATTGCATTCAATTTTGGTCTCCCTGCTATAGGAAGGATGTTGTTATTGAAAAGGTATGCAAAAGATTTACAAGGATGTGGCCGTGGTTTGAGCATTTGTGCTAGGAGAGGCTGAAGAGGCTGTGGCTATTTTCCCTGGAGCGTCAGAGGCTGAGGAGTGACCTTAGAGGTTTATAAAACCATAAGGGACGTGGATAGGGTGAATAGCCAAGGTCTTTTCCTCAGGGTGGGGGAATCCAAAACTAGAGGGCGTAGGTTTAAGGTGAGACGGGACAGACCTAAAAAACACCTTGGGCAACTTTTTCATGCAGAGGGTGGTGCACAAGTTGCCAGAGGAAGTGGTTGAGGCTGGTACAATTACAACATTTAAAAGACATCTGGATGGGTACACTAATAGGAAGGGTTTAGAGGGATGTGTGCCAAATCCTGGCAAATGGGACTAGATTAGTTTAGGATATCTGGTTAGCATGGATGTGTTGGATCGAAGGGTCTGTTTCCGTGCTGTGTAAGTCTCATATTCTGAGCCATGTGTAAGCCATCTAAATGTGAATTTAAATTATTGTTGACCTCAAAAGTTGTTCGTGGAGAATCTTTATCTTGCCTCAATTTTTCGAAGCAACTATTTCTCTACTTATCTCCCATTCTCACACTATATTATTTTTTTCAAGCTTTGCCCTCTTGACCGACCTTTTGAGTTCGAGCTAATTTTCATCTTAAATGCTGTTTCTCTTTGTTATAGTGACTCTTACTGTTCTGACTGCCATGAGAAACTGCTGACTTTGCACAGCATCTGAGTGCTTCAGTTCAGATTGTAACATCTAAAAAGCTGTTCCTGTTGAGAGACTATACTGGGACAGGCTCCTACCAGTTTAATTAGTATGTTTTACAGACTATATGTTTTAATAGGGTTGTCTCTCACTGAAACATGAGCATGCAATGCTTCGGATTTGTGTTTAACAATAAAACAGAAGTTTATTATTCAAAAGAAATGAAGATAAATTTGTGTAAACCAAACTGTTTACATATAACTCACGTTTAAAGATTTAGAAACACAGTAAAAATATAATGTCATTAATCCCAAAAGCACCCTTTTACAGCCCTCACACCAAACTGAATTCCCTTCTCCATCACCCCTTTTTGGACTTTATTTAACTATGGCCATGATTCTATGTCTTAAGTATGTGATAGCCTCTTCCTTGATTCTTCATACAACTGACCTTAAATTTTTTTTCAGCTTCAAATAAGCCGTTTAGGATTTTTAACCATACATTTCTGCTCTGGAACTTCTACTAAATCTTTACATCTAGGTTAATCTATTTTTAGCAATTCCAAATGATCTTCTCAGGAGCAACTTTCTTACGCATCCAGCTTCAGCCACAAGCCCTACAGAACTGCCCAAACTGGAACTTTAAAAAAAAAAAAAATTTCTGCCAAGTATGGATGTTTTCCCCCAGTTAAAAGGGACAAAAAATTCAATCTCTGACCTTCTAAATTGGAGCCTAATGCATAGTGGTTTACCTAGTTCGTTGGTAAAATTTTCTCAATGTAAGCAAAAGCCCATTACTTTTGGAAAGTTTTTCTCTCATTCCATGTTTTAAAGGAAATCACCATGGCTTTAGAAACATTTGTAATTAGTCATAAGAAGCCCTGCAGAGACTTGGAAGACCCAAGGCCATTAGTTTAAATTCAAAAGTCCCAACTCAAAAATAAATGATATTAAGACATATAAATGTTACACCTTACATTGCAGAAGTGAGTTGATGTTGATTTGATTTATTTATTGTCACATATTTTGTTACAAAATATAGTGAAAAATATTATTCCAGGTTGTTATATTGTAACTATTTGTTTTGCGTCTTGCAAGCCTCAGCCCCCTCCCTTAGTCCTTGCGTTACAAAAAGTTTGTGCCTTTCAAGACCTTGGGACATCTCAAAAGTGTGTCTTAGCCACTGTAGTCCTGTTTTAGGTATTTACTTTTTTTTTCTTTTACTTTGTTACTACATTTCAATAAATGACAATGGATGCACAGCAAATCTGACAAATTTCGTCTGGCAATGACAGAATAAATTATTTTTGGTGGTGCTTGAGGGATAAATGATGCTGGTAAAACCTCCGTCCATCATTTTCAAATAGTAGTGAGATATTTTGCACCCACATGAAGGGAAAGATGGCCTTCTGACAATGCAGCATTGAAATATCTGCTTAGATTATGCAAGGGCTACCAAGTTGAGATGTGATTTTGGGGTCATAAACCCTGAGGCATCAACAGCTACTGTGGAACTCAGACTGAATGTGAACAGCATTGAGGAGCCTCTAAATCTTTATTTTCTCTATTGTGGTTGTTACTCATTGGTCAGAGAACCAGCATCTGCTGCAGAAAACGTAGTGGAAAGGTAATGTCTGTCTGTCTTGTAAAAAGAAAAATTGGATTTTGAAAAATCCTAAACCCATCAAACTCCACTCCAAACTCCCCTTCCAAATTCAGAAGCCAAACCTGTCATCCAGCCAGCAATTGAAGGCATCCTTTCAACACTCCCACCCAAAGAAAAGTGTATTGTGAGCTCTGAAGCACTTAAGACAGTAAAGAGCTTCAATCTGGAGTAAACTTTAAGTCAGTAACCATGACAGCCACAAGTCTAATAGCTACTTACCTTGCGTAGCTGATTGGATACAGAAAATATTTTCCAATGTTACATTATGTCTGATGTCCTGTAACATGGTAGCTTGATAGTTCCTTTGATTTTTTTTTTCCTTGGGATGCATCCAAAGAGATTGGGATATTTTACCTCTGGTGCTGTTTAATGTAATTGATATTTTTGATTCTGGTAAAATTGGTCGTGGCCTCAACTCTAATTTCTTACTGCCCTGAGATCCTTAACTCCCTTGTCAATCAAAAATATAGCTGGATGTTAGTATTTTGTCACACAGGAGTTTTTAATATATTGCTGTTTTTGTTTAATTATAGCATAATTCATTCAAAATAAATGTTCCCACCATTTTCATTTTAGTGATGGGAGAAGCAAACATGTTATTGGAACTACCAGGCTACACAGTTGTGCTTTCGTCAAGCATGTTGTCTGCTGAGATCTTTTTTGTGGTTAAACTTTTACAATATATTATAAATATTTTTACCATTTTAAATCAGTTCCCTGCCATGAAGAATCTCTACCCAAGGAGGAGAGATCTGCAACCTTTTCTATACCACAAACTCTGGGTAACTTGCTAATATTTGTCTCCCTGTCCTATGTTTGGAGCAGTGGAGCTGTGTGCACATAATCTCCTGATTGTTTATTTCATTTGAGGAATGAGGATTGGGGAATTGAGAGTTGTGGTCCACATCTGTGTCAATAGTCCAATGATGTATTCCACTGGATTACCTTCCTTTCAACCTTTGCCTGTTAAGCATTTCAGTGCTAATAGGGGGAGCTAGGTTTTTGTATTGAAGTGCAGGAAAAAGGTTTTGTATTTCTGGACATCTTGAATAACTGATCAAACAGTTGTAGCAAATGGAATCCAGGAAGTTCCCTAAAGGGAGGGAGGGAGGGAAAATAAGAGAGCATTTTGAAATGTGCAGCTCATGCGCACTTCCAAGCGGCTGGCTGTAGAGTAACTAATATTGGCAGAGACCGAGGAGCCGGTTTCCTGCTCGGCTGGCCTGTTGAGTGGTGCAAACCAATGGAAAGAAAAACTAATCCCTTACTTGTACAAAGAAAAGTATTAAATTGGAGAGTCTCTGACCACACCACCAGTCACACAGCATTAGTATCTGTCTGTCTCTGAAGTGTTTTGAAATGTTTGACTGAGCAACAGTACTTTTGAGTTGAACTCATTAATTTGTGATATTTCAGTACAATTTGCAAAAAAAAAATAGTTTTATACGCTTGGGACGAGGGAGGGAATCACTCCTGGGTTTAGTTTTTATTCCGGTCATAAAAGTACATTAAAATGTTTAAGAAGTATTTACACAGACAGTCCTTGTCGCTGAAGTTCGATTAATTGAAACTGATGTGCTTGTAATTAAATACTCCTTACTATTTTTCTTTTTAGAAGAATAGCTATCAACATTAATCAAAAAAAGTCCTGCTAGTGCCTGCCCTTTTTCCTGCTTAAATTATTACTAATATTCAAATTAGACTGCACTTGGGGACACCATTAATTTAACAGTTTGGCAGGGTATAAATGTGTTTCAGTATTTCCTTCATTTAACGCAATTGCAAACCCTAATTATTCAACTACACAATATGTAACTCTAAAGCTCAGTAATATACTGCTTATAATGTACTACTGTATGCCATTAGAAAATTGGAGACATGGAGTGTTTTTGTCTGAAACAGTTTCATTCCAGTCATAAGTGTAATTGGAATGCAGTCAGTCTCTGGAGGAGGGAAGGGGAATCTGGCAATGAGAGCAGTTGAGAGCATTATTCAGATTAGAATGTAGCTAGTCATTCATTATTACTACACACGTTAGTACAGTGTATCATTGTGTTTCCACAGCTGGGACTTGTTTAAATTGTCCGATTATGTGATAGAGTAAAGGCGTGCAGCTGTTGTCTAAGTTCACAAAAGAAAATAAGGTTTTAATATTTTTAATCAAATACCATTGCAATCCCATTATTATTAGACAAAATTTTACATCAGTTTTTTTGGCTTTTGTGTTTTTAAGTGAACTGATGAGTGTCTAAGAAGCTTATTGGACCCTTGAAGATGTGAGTCACTAACAATGACATCAGAATTGCACTCTGACTGTAATAGTGTGCTATTGTTAAAAGGAAATTCTGATATAAAAATCTTAAACCTGTTATTTTTACCATATACAAGCAAAGTTTAAAATTGCTTCTTATAACAGAATGATTGGGTGCATTTATATATTACTTTTCATGACCTTATGTGGTCCTAAATAACTTGGAGCAAATGAATTATTTTTGAAACATAGTCGCTACGATAATGTGGCATATTTAACTGTGTCCTGTTGTTTGTCAAAATTTCTATCAAACTTACCCATGACTATTGAGTGCCAGCGGTGATATGGTTTCCTGTCCAGTTGCCTATGTCAGGCCTACCATAACCTAGTGTTACTCAAGTTCTAGTGAATAGTTTGTCACATAAACACTCTACGCTTCCCTTGCTCAGCATCTTCTGTTTCGTCAAATCCCACTTGCTCATCACTGTCCCTGAGCTACGTTGCTTCTCTGATCTCCAGTGCATTAAATTTATGATACTTGTCTTCATCGCCTTATATTTGATTACAGTAATAAAGTAGTTAGTGGTGATCCAGAAACCTGGACTAAAAAAAAAGTGAGTTCAATCCTTGGCAGAATTTTAATTTAGTCGTCTTTTTATTTTTAAAAAATTTTAACCTATTTTTTTCCTTTGAAATTGTAGACAGGGTTGTTAAGATGTTTAGCAAGCTTGCCTTCATTCGTTCAGACCTTTTGAGTAGGAGTTGGGAAGTCATTGTTGAGGTTGTACAGGATGTTGGCAAGGCTGTGTACGGTTGGAGTACGGTGTATGGTTCTGGCCGCCCTGCTACAGGAAGGATATTGTTAAATTGGAGAGGGTTCAGGAGAGATTCACCAGGATGTTGCAGGGAATGCAAGGTTTGAGTTATAAGGACAGGCTGAGTAGGCTGGGATTATTTTCACTGCAGCATAGGAGGTTGGGGGCTGTCGTTACAGAGGTTTATAAAATCATGAGAAGCATAGATAAGGTGAATAGCAAGGATCTTTTCCCTGGGGTGAGAGAGTTCAAAACTAGGGGGCATATTTTTAAGGTGACAGGAGAAAATTTAAAGAGGATGAGGGACAACTTTTTTATACAGAGTGGTTCATATGTGGAATGAACTGCCAGAGGAAGTGGTGAATGCAGGTATAGTTAAAACATTTAAAAGACATTTGGATATGTACATGAATGGGTAAGGTTTGGAGGGTTTTAGGCCAAATGCAGGAAAGTGGGACTAGTTTGAGTTGGGAAAATGGTCAGGGTGGGCTAGTTGGACCAAATGGTTTGTTTCCGTGCTCTATGATTCTACATTGTCTCTACATTGTCTAATCAACTTGTTCAGAGATGTTGTTATACACCTACGGTCATAGAGTTCTACATCACAGAAACAAACCCTTTGGTACAACTTGCCCATGTCAACCAAATATCCTAAATTAATCTAGTCCCATTTGCCAGCATTTCTATTCGTGTACCCATCCAGATGCCTTTTAAATGTTGTCATAGTACCAGTCTCCACCACTTCCTCTGGCACCTAGTTCCACACATGCACCACCCTCTGAGTGAGAAGGTTGTCCCTGGGACCCTTTTATATCTTTCCCCTCTCACCTTAAACCTATGCCTTCTAGTTTTGGACTATCCTAACACAGGAAAAATACTTGGCTATTGACCCTATCCATGCCCCTAATGTTTTATAAATCTCTAAAAGGTCACCCCTCGGCCTCTGATGTTGCAGGGAAAATAGCCTCAGCCTATTCAGCCTTTCCTTTTGTGCGGTCTCCAACTGTGGCAACCTCCTTGTCAATCTTTTCTGTACCCTTTCAAGTTTAACAACATGTTTCCTATAGCAGGGAAACCAAAATTGAATGCAGTATTCCAAAAGTGGCCTAACCAATGTCCTGTATAGCCGCAACATTAGATCCCAACTCCTATACTCAATGCACTGACCAATAAAGGCAAGTGTACCAAATGTCTTCTTCACTACCCTGTCTACCTGTGATGCCACCTTCCAGGAACTATGAATCTGCAGCCCAAAGTCTCTTTGTTCTGCAACATCCCCAGGAGCCTACCATTAAGCGTATAAGTCCTGCCCTGATTTGCCCTATGAAAATGCAAATTATAACGTTTATCTAAATTAAACTCCATCTGCCACTCCTTGGCCCATCTGATCAAGGTCCCGTTGTATTCTGAGATAACCACCTTCACTGTCCACAACACCACCAATTTTGGTGTCATCTGCAAACCTACTAACCATTCCTCCTATATTTGCATCCAAATCATTTATATAAATGACAAAAGCAGAGGACCCAGCACTGATCCTCACAGCACTTTGCTGGTTACCGGCCTCCAGGTCCATAAAACAACCTGCCACCATCACCCTCTGTCTCCTACCTTCAAGCCAATTTTGTATCCACATGGCTAGCACTCCCTGGATTCCATGTGATCTAACCTTGCTAACCACGTGGAACCTTGTTGATTGCCTTGCTGCAGTCCAGATATACAACATCCACCGCTCTGCCACCTTCAATTTTCTTTGTCTCTTCTACAAAAAACTCAATCAAGTTAGTGAGATGCAATTCCCCATGCACAAAACCATGTTGACTATCCCTAATTAGTCTTTGCATTTCAAAATACATGTAAGCCCTGTCCCTAAGAATACCCCCCAACACCCTTAGCCACCCTCCAGTCTTCCGGCACCTCATCCATGTCTATTGATGATACACATATCTCTGCAAGTGGCCCAGAAATTGCTTCCCGAGTTTCCAATAAAGTTCTGGGATACACTTGATCAGGTCCTGGGATTTATCCACCTTCATGCACTTTAGGATGCTCAGCACCACCACGTCTGTAATATGAACACTACCAACAGTGATATCTTGAATTTCCCCAAGTTCTGTAGCTTCCATATCCTTCTCCACAGTAACTACTGAAGCGAAATACTCATTTTGTATATCGCCCATCTCCTATGGTTCCACACACAAACGTTGTTGTTGATCTTAAAGAGGCCCTATTCTCTCCCTAGTTACTCTTTTTTTGTCTTTAATGTATTTATAGAATCTCTTTGGATTCTCCTTAACCCTATGTGCCAAAGCTATCTGATGTCCCGAATTTGCCCTCCTGATATCCCTGTTGAGTATACTCCTCCTGCCCTTACACTCCTCAAGGGATTCACTTGATCTCAGCTGTCTATACCTGCCATGTGTTTCTGTGGGACTTGAACCCAGGCCTCCTTGTTCAGGGACAGGGACACTATCACTGTGCCACAAGAACTCTACTAAATTAGTCTTTAACTTGCAGATTATAAGTGCAGTAAGGCTGTTGAATTATTGTTAAAGCTCAATTAATGCATTAATGTGCTTCATGGAAGGCAACCTGTCATTTTTTCCAGCCCTATATTAATCAAATTCCACACCAATATGATTGACTCTTGCACAAAAGCAAAATACCATGGATGTTGAAAATCTGAATTAAAAGTATTGGAGAAAGTCAGAGCAGTTCTCATCACATCCATGGAGAGGGAAACAATCAGCATTTTGAGTCAAATGTAACTCTTAATTGCCCTCTGAGATTGTTTAACAGGACCCTCCAGTCTATCCAGACACTTAAAAGAATAATTAATTAGATTGAATAGAAGGGCTATCATCCTCTGCAGTCAACTTGTGATGGGCAATAAATGTTTGTGTTGACAATTATTTTCCAAGGGGTATTTATAATTAAAACGAATGCAGTTTCTAACAACTTACACCACCCTACAATTGTGATATCCTCTCGCCTTGCACTTCTGCTGCCTGTCCTCTTTGCCAATGCTTTTTGTAAAGTCTGGATTTCTCTCTCTCAAACCCATCCCATAATTTCTTACCTATCTAAATAACTTCTCTACTCCCTATTTTAACCAAGATTTCAATCCCTTCTCAAAATTTTCTTAAGGACGTAGTATATGTTCCTTTACCCTACTATTTATTCTCAATTACTGTAAGGCTCTGTTTATAATTTTTATATGAAAGATGTTGTAAGAATGAATGTTATTTTTAGTGTGATGCTAATCATCTTCAACTGCTTCATCAATGACCTTCCATTCATTCTAAAGACAGAAGTGGGGATGTTTTTGATGATGGGGTTCATTTCAATTTGATTGAATGCAGCGTGGCCTGGCCAGTGTTCTGGATTAGACTGATGAGTGACAAGTCATGTTCACGCTCATAATCAATGGGCAACAGTAATCTTGAGCAGTAGAAAATAAAATTGCCCCCTTCTTAACCTTCAAATATCTTGCTGCTATAATAGAATGTTATGATCATGGGGGTCACCATTAACCAGAAATTTAATTGAATGAACAAATCAGCAATGTGGTGGAAACAGTCTGCTTGCCCAGGTGAGTGCAGCTCCAATAGGACTTCGTTTGACACCACGTGGAACAAAGTAGCTTACTTGAGAAGCACCCTATCTACCAGCTTAAATTTCCCCTTTAAGTTCCCCTCCAAGTTACATGCCAGCCAGACTTGGATGTATACCATCAGTTCCTTCATTGCTTTTTGAGCAAAATCCTGACACGCCTAGTAAACGTACAATTATAAGTACTTATGCCATGCAGATTACAGAAATTCAAGGAGTTTTTACCCTCACCTGTGCACGGGACAACTAACAATGGGAAATAAATGCTAACTTTGCTAGTGAAGGTCTATATCCTGTGAATGAATTAAAAAATATCACCTGTTATAATCTGTTCATGTAACATGAGGGTGATCTTCTGCTTGTTCTCCTATTCCTGGAATGCAGCGCACCAAGAGGTGCCTGTCTCAGAAAATCCTGTATCTGCTCTGAATATGCGCTGGAAGTTTTGCAAGAGTTCATTTGGGGTGATGTGTACTAAGTATCTGGCCTGTTAAATCCTCTCCCGTAATTTGACAAATGAAATCAGGAATTTTGTCGCAGCTGTAACCTGGGGATCGGTCAGCTCAGTAACTGTACAGCTGGTTTGTGATGCAAAGTGACGCCTACAGCATGGGTTCAATTCCTGCACCAGCTGAGATTACCATTAAACTCCTGTCTTTTCAACCTTGTCCTTTGCCTGAGCTGTAGTGATCCTAAGGTTAAACTTGCCACCAATTGTGTCTCTCTAATGGGAGAGCAGCCCTACGGTCCTCTGGGACTTAGTGTATAGCCACTATAGTGTTGGAAACGTCAAGGTTGTATGACAGATTCCTATCTCACACAATGAGAATATTGCTGAGGTACTTGAGTCCGTCAACAGTTCAGTCAGTAAACATCAGCTTCAGGATTGGAGGTGAAAATGGGGAGTATGATATGCTTTTTAAAATGTCTAGGCATTTGCATTAAATAAACTGTCTTACGTTTTATATGTCGTGTTGAGAATTTCACTGCACCCCAAATGTTGTGTGATGTTTCCAATGGAAATATAGTAGTATACTATTTTACGTTTGGCATATTTTGGAAAGCACAAAATTTAGCTGCCTTATGTTGACAACATTATGCATAAATTTACCTGATGGACTAAAAGTCAGGTCTGATTGGAAGTTTTGTTATCATGAACATTTTGATGCAAAAATGGACATAATTTGAGATTTCACATGAAGAATTGAATCGACTGCTAATCTCTGTTTCTTTTGTCTACTATTCATTGTTGATGCCCTGGTATTACATAATGAACTTTTACTTCCTTGAATAGTACAAACTGAGCTATACTGGTATAATTTGAACCCTAGTTCTAGATTGACCTACAGGAGGGAATACACTTTTGACATCTACAAGGTCAAATCCTGTCAGGATCTTTACATGTTTTAATTAAATCACCTCTGACTCTTCTAAAATTCAGAAAATACTTGTCTAGCTTTTCCTCCATAAGGCAATCTGCTCATTCCAGGTGTTAGTCTAGTAAACCTTCCCTGACCTGCATCCAGCACATTGACATTCTTCAGTAAGTATGATGACTGGTACTGTACACAGTACTCCAGATGTAAACTTGCCAATGCCCTGTATATCTGAAGCATAACCTCCCTACTTTGCATCCAGTTTCCCTCGCAATAAAACACAATTGTACTAGCTTTCCTGATTACTGTACCTGCATACTCACTTTCTGTGATTCATGCAGTGGGCATCCAGGTCTCTACATTTGAGTTGTGCAACCTCTCGCCTTTTAGATAAAATGCTTCTTTTTTTATTCTTTCTGCCAAAATAAACAATTTCCCACTTTCCCATGTTGTTAATCCAGTTGCCATATCTTCACCCACTCACTCAATGTATCTATATCCCTTTAAAGGCTCCTTATGTCCTCTTCACACCTCACTTTTTAAATTATCTTTGTATGGTCAACAAATTTAACTACCTACAATTGGTCCCTTTATTCAAACCATTTATATAAATTGTAAAGAGATGAGGCCCCAGCACCGAAATCTGTGGCACACCACTTTTTCCATCCTGCCAGCCTGAAAATGCCCATTTATTCTTACTGCTTCCTGTTAGGCTTCCAATCTTTTATCCATGCCAATATTTTATTGCCTGCACCATGAGCTTTTGTTTTTTGCCCCTTACCAAATGCCTACTGGATGTCTAAGCACAAAACATCCACTGATTCCCCTTTATCTACAGCACAAGTTACTTCTTCAAAGAACTCCCAATAACTTGGTTAAACACGATTTCCCTTTGACAAAATCATGTTGGCTCTGCCTGATTACCTTGAACTTATTCAAGAACACCGTTATAGTGTCTTTAATAATACCTTCTAACACTTTCCCTCTGACAGATATGAAGCTAACTGGTCTGTCTTTTCCTGCTTTCTGCTTCCTTCCCCCCCTTTTTGAATAAAGGAGTAACATTAGCTATTTTCTAACCTAAAGGAACCTTCCCGAATCTAATGATTCTTGGAAAATTAAGACCAATGCATCAATTATCTTGCTAGCTATTTCTTTTAAGATCCTAGGATGAAATCTGTCAGGACTGGGGGACTTGTCAAATTGTAATTCCACCAACTTACTCAGTTCCTATTCCCTGGTAATTGTAATTTTCTTGAATTCCTCCCTCCCTATCAGTTTCTGATTTACAGTAATTTCTGGAATGCCACTTGTATCTTCTGTAGTAAAGACTGATGCAAAATATCTGTTCAATCCATCTGCCATCCCTTTATGCTCCATTATTAATTCTCTAGACTCATTTTTTAAAGGACCAACACTTCATTTTTTTTAAATATCTGAAGGAACTTCTGTTTGTTTTTATATTTTTGGTTAACTTTCTCTTGTACCCTAATTTTGCCTTCTTATTAATCCCTTAGAAATTCTTTGCTTTTTTTATGTTCTGTCCAATCTTTTGACTGCCGTCAATCTTCACACAATTATTTCTTCTTTTGTGTTTGAGACTATCTTTGACCTTTCCGTAGCTAGCCACAGATGGCATGTCTGTCCCTTAGAATTGTTCTAATTTGTTGGAATGTATCAATTCTGTGCTTTTTGGAACATTTGCCACTGCATCTCTATTACCTTAATGTAAATTATCATTCACTTTTGCAAACTTTGCTTTAATGCCCTTCTAATTTCCCTTATTTAACTTAAAAATAATAGTTTTGTATGCACACTTCTTTCCCTTAATCTGTATGTAAAATTCAGTCATATCGTGGTCGCTACTACCCGTTGCCGATTTCACTAAGGTTTGTAGTTAATCCTGTTGGTCAAAACCACGTCTTTTTATATCCTGCACTCTGATGCCATAATCTGCTTGGCTAATAAATTTTTCCAAAAACATGAAATGAATTCCTTTTCTGGACTCATTTTAGCCATATGATTTTTCCAGTCTCTAGGTTAAAATCCCCATGATAGTTGCTGTGCCTTTTTGACAAGCTATTAGTATTTCTTCATTGACACCTTGCCGTGCTATGTGGATGCTATTAGGGGACGCTAAGTAACTTAGTTTAGGCTTGAGTTGAGACTTAAAGGTTGCAAGCAATCTGGACCAGTATGAGATGGTTGTTGGAAATGGGGATGTGTTTGTTGATGAGTGCTACATTTGTGATAGAGGTCATAAAGATGAAGAGTTCCTGACATTTAACTGCAATTATTGGCTGCTCATTTGAGTTTGGATATTGACCATGTCAGCCAACACATAGCAAGTGAAGTTTTGGGAGAAGGCAAGCAAAACTAATGTTACTGAGCCTGTGTCTTCAGATGACGTCAGTAAGAATGGTGTGATATGAAGGGATCAAGGATTGAACCTTGGGATCGGAAGGAGTTTCATTGCTAGAAATGCTGTAAGTGTGAAACCAAGTGGGCTTCGTCCTGTAGAAATGGGCAGTTCTGAAAAATAATTGTTGTTGACTGATGGTGTGGTTAACTATGTCAAAGACTGCAGAGAGTTTGAAGAAAGATAACGTACTATTGTTAGTCTCAAAGGTGCCAGTCCAGTGCGATCTTAGTGGTTGAAAGCTGATTGGAGAAAATCTAATGTGAAATTGGATTTGGGAGGTGACGACTAGTTTAAGGTCTTTTTTAAAATAAAATGATTGAAGATGAAGTGTTAGCTTTTAAGAACAGAAGGGTTGAAAATGAATTTCCTTTTACAGAACAAATTCATCTCTGAGCATGTGAAACTATTTGCATTGTAAGTTAAAATGGGACAGCAAGGAAAGTTGGCTGGTTGGCAATTTGCTCAGAGTGGGGAATCAGAGATGGATCAGGCAAGAGGGGAGTGGGAAGAACATGACACAAGTTAGAGACATTGGAGAGTGATGCAAGTACAGTGAATTCAGGTTGGAGGTTGGGGGAGCAGGATTAAATTTGGCTTGGAGGGCAATGGAACTAGCAGGGACAGCTTTACAGCTTCTAAGTGAAAAGAATGGATAGTTTCAGCTAAGTTTGCATGTGGGCATTAGCAGTTGTTCTTCATATGCAATGGTATCTTCTCCCAGAAGATTTTGACTTCTCATTATGTGTGCCTTTGCTCAGATACAAGGCATGCTCCAATGTCTTATTATATGTGAATCTTGATATTGTTTGGCAACATGTCAACTGAGCTTGGATTTTGTTCTGGATCATCATTAGTGCATTTCCATCAGTATTTTGATAGTGATCAGAAGTGGAATCCCTAAATTAGTGCCTCCCCTTAATCTGCATGCTAGATGGCTGGGATCAATTGTAGTATCCCTTCTAGAATCTTAGTTAAGATTAGCATTGTCAGTGACACATTTTATATTAAATGGGTGAGCCATCAGGGAAACTTTGTTTAATGTTCTGATGAATGTTTGAAGACTACCTTATGTAGCTTAATTATGCTACATTTTCATTTATGGCCACATGGTAAACTGATCTGAATTATGAATGTACATAAACAGAAAGTTTAATTTTGCAACTAGTCTGCTCAGTATTCTCCAGTACTCTCCAGTATTCTAGGACCTTGTCTCAAGTGCAGACATGAACATGGGCCATCTTGGCTACATCCTAGCCTATAAGTGAAATGGATTTAGGTGGGCAAGATACTGGTACGTATCATTTGAAATCTAGAGAAGTGGGATGGGATGCGGTTTCCAAAACAGCAGTGTGTCATCATGGACTTGCATCATGTTGGCATTGCTGCTAGAGATCATAATATATTCAGATCACTGCATTTAGAAGGGTGACAGTGGAAAAAAAAATGCTTCCAAGGGCACCATAGCCTCCAGTCTTTACTAATCCATGGAATTTAATTTGGTAGTACAGAACTTGAAAATACTGAAAAAGGGCCATATGTTGGCTAAGCTTTTCATTTTACACTAATCAGGATTATTCTCAAGAAATACCAAATATAAAGGGAAAACACATTTGTAAGTGAATTCTGATTGGTAGAGGAGTTGCCATGAAGAGAGCACCAGTTGATTGCCACTTGACAGTTAACTGCCAAGTAGTATTAAAATTTTATTCCAGGCAGGTTGACACTGGTTAACGCATTGACTTCAAAAGTGAACCGGGGAATGACTGTCATTTGTTGTGTCAGAACAGGTACAATGTGTGTACATTCTCTTTCTGTCTGCAAAAATCCAAGACCCTTTGCACTGATACAAGCAGCATCAAGGTGTGCCACATTCCAAGCCTGACTGACTATTCTAAATTGGTTTTTCAGGCCCTTGACTAATCAGAGTCAACCTGCCTGGTTTAAAATTTAAACAAAGCTTGGCAGTTAAACTCTGACATTTATGTCTGCCATCAGCTGCATGTGAATTGAGTGTTGCTAAGTTACAAGACTTGATTGTGACTTGCTATCATATCATCCTTGTTCATTAGTCAACTTTAATTGAGGTATTTAGTCAATTTTGCTAGCTATAATACATCCTATAAATTTGTAACTTGAATAAAGATGCTCATGATATGAAATTGCTGTTTTTTTTTATTTCAATGTATTTTTTAAAGATCATAATCAGGTGAGTACTGTTCTGATCTGTAGGCAGGTTAGACAAAACAAAATGTATTTATACATTGACCCTTAATGGTAAGAATTTAAGGAATGCGAGTTATAACATGTCTGATGTTGAAAGTGTAGAAATATTTTTCAGACTTCCACATTTTGATGACATAAGACTGTCAATTTGATGTAACACCTTTTTTCATTGTACAAGTTTAGATCTTTAAAAAGGATGTAAATGAATAGGAGGTGGTTCAGAGGTTGATACCTGGAATGAACAAGTTATCTTATGCAGAAAAATTTGATGGCCTGGGCTTGTTTCCACTGGGGTTTAGAACAATGAGGGATGACTTAATAGAAGTACAAAAGATCCTGAATAGTCTTGCAACGTGGACATGAAAAGATGTTTCCTCGTTGTGGGGAGAGTGGGTGGTCAAACGTTAGGGGGCATTACTTCAAAATTAAGTCTTGTACTTTTTGCACATTGTTTTGTGAGGGTTGTGAGACTTTGGAAAACTGTCTCAGAAATCGTGGAGACATATATTTTCAGGGCAAAAGTAGACATTCTTGTTGGTCAAGGGTATGAAAGGTTATATGAAACACATAAGAATGTGCAATTCCAAACACCTAACATCAACCATGAGCTTATTGAATGGCAGAGCAGGCTCGGGGACCAAATAGCGTACTTCTAATTTGATATGTTTGTAGGTAAAAGCACAGTGGAGAGTTTTCAGTTTGATTTCAATTGTTGTAAAATTACACTTTGCAAACCTTCTATGATGCTTAAAGAATCTTAAAATGTAGGATATGGATAAAGATTTTTTTATTCACTCATGCGATGTAGGGGACAACGGCAGCGTCAGCATTTATTGCCTTTCCCTAATTGCCCTTGAAAAGGTGGCAGTGAGCTGCCTTTTTGAACAATGTAATCCATTTGGTGTAGGTACGCCCACAATGCCATTTGAGAGGGAGTTCCAGGATTTTGACCCAGAGGGGTTTAGAATTTCGATCATTTGAACAACTGGCAATTAGAATGCAAGAAGGATTGTGTAGTTCTAATTGGATAGTTCTTGCACATACCAGCCCAGGCATAATGGACCAAATAGCTTGCTAGGTGCTGTATGATTAGGTAAATTTATGCAAATGCTTGCTTGCTTTTGTGTAAAAGTATAGGTTGCACTCTTTGCAAAATGCATTAGGATTTAATGTTATAACGTTTATCTGCAGACAGTAGTTAAATAGCTCAACATTTTCAAAATGTTGTAAAACATACTGCAGAATTTCAGACTTCTCAGAATGTTTGCATATTCATGTAATAATTTTGTAATACATGAAAGGCTTCGGCATGTGCCTAGTAACACTAAAAATAGTCCACGAACATGGGGGAATGGGTTAAAGCAGCAGCCAAGGAATGCAGGCTGTCATGTGTTTTGCGTAAATTGATGCAGAAAACTCTTGTTTGACATAGTTCCTTTTTGATTGTCTGATTTGGGAGACGTTAAGAATTTTGATTATTGTATCCTATTTTATCGAAAAGCTGGCGTTTTAGGATGCATCTTGTATAATACCTAAGGAAATTATGATTTAAACTCTAGTTCTCATCTTCCCTTTTTTAAAAGTTTACAATTTTATTGACTAATCGACCTGTTCAAAGTGGTTATTACACACACCTGTAGCAAGTAGGATTTAACCCAGGCCTCCTGGGTTGGAGGCTGGGGCACTACCATTGCACCACAAGAACCTCCCCACAGATTAGATTGTAGGCTTGCCACATGTTGTTTCTGGCAGATCATCTAAGTTATTGACACACGTATGATTTTCAAAGAATTGGTTGCAATTCACTGAAGACCATTTAAAAAGTGGTCCCTGAAAAGATTGTACTATCTCAGCTGTTTTAAATGAGATGCTGAAGTGACAAATAGTTCGTGAGCATATCGTTCAGGATTGAAGTATTTTAAGTAGCAAGAATCAAAACAGTTGCACAGACCAGGATTAGTAATGAAATCTAGTCTTTTCTCTGGAAAAAAAGAACTATTCTAATCAACCTGTTCTGAGACGTTATTACACACCTCTGGATAGGTGAGACTTGAACCTAGGCCTTCTGGCTCAAAGGTACAGATGCTACCACTGCACCACAGGGGACCAAATGAACACCCGAACAGGAACTTGAAACCTGGATCTTCATATTAAATGTCTGATGCTGTACTGCTACTACAGTGCTTGATTAAGAATTTGCACCAATATCCTACCTGGTATGCTGCTGATTGTCTAAAAATGCTGCTAAGCATAATGGATAAGAATTGCTATGTAAAGCATTTTTTCGGATCAGATCAGCCTAGCAGGGTGTACTGGAGCTTTAGATAAATCGGTCACAACTGGATTTAAACCTTTGGTTTCTAAGTTTTACAACATTGCACAAATGTTGTACAACAACCATTGCACAAATCCTGCATTTAGGCTTGAATTGGAGTGCTAAAGGTCGCAAATAAATGAATCCATGAAATTGACCACTTGAAACATTTGAGCTTGTTTTACACAGTAAGTATGCCTGCATAAATATAATCTGGTTAGAATTAAAACCGTACCTTGGATATGGAATGGTACCAGTATGCACAAAATCAACTTTTTGTGTTTATTTATCTCTTTAATAAATGCAGAAGAATAGTTTGCAACAGAATTAATTTCACATATTTCAAGTTTTTTTTATAAGCAAGATGCCTGAATTGTTCCTTTCAAAAGTTGTTCAGGACCCTTCACGTTAATTTATATAATGAGGGAAATGCAAAGGACTGTTTCTCGGATTGAGTTTACAGCACAGGACAAAGCCATTTGGCAATATATACACATGCCTGTTTAGTTTGGTATTTGTGCATTTCCTTTGAATGAGACACGTTACAAACCACAGAATTGTACGGTACAGAAGAGACCCCTTGGCCCATTGAGTCTACACCAATAAAACTACTCTAAGTCTACACTTGCCTTACTTTCCAGCTCTTGGCCCATAGCCTTGAATGTTATGACATTTCAAGTGCTCATCCAAGTACTTTTTAAAGGGTGAAAGGTTTCCCACCATACTACACTGCCTGGCAATGTATTCCATAGCTTGGATTGATCAGGGTAGTTCATTTGATTAAGCAAAACACCTGTGGTTAAATAGACCTACAAACTGACATGCTATTTTGTTCATGAATATTAAAATTTGCATTGTGAACTTAAAATGGATTTGTTTGCTGATTTTTTTTTCTTAGTCTATCATTGAGGTGAAGCAAGGAATTTAAGTTCAACATAGGGGCAAAGAAGGACAAAAGAATTTTTAGTCCAGCATATAAAGAATTTGTAGCATAGAGTGAGCCAGTTTTTTTTGTATTAAGTTTGTTGCAGTTTACAAAGTAAGGAGTTATTACCTTTTTGAGGTCCCGAGTTGATGAATTGCCATTTCTGCAAGTAGCTTTATTGATATGAGCTGTCTAAGAATTTGTTGTAATTCTTGCTTGAGGGTGGGTATATAGTCAAGTGATTGACCTTGACTGCAGTTGGTGTTTTACTACAGACTCGCAAAATAAACTGAAAATCTTATCCTTGGATGTGACACTGAGGTGAAACCTATTTTGCAAATATAATCTTTTTAAAGAGAGAATGCTCATTAATATGATGCCTTATCATATCCATGGGACATCAATATAACACATTTTGAAACTTAACAAATTAATTTCAGTGTTATTTTAAAGCAACCACAAGCTGCGTGGATGGGGGTAGAAGAAGACAGTTAAAATGTGGATTTTCAGCCTAAAATGTGCATATTTAGTTACTCTTTGCTGACAAAGGCCATGTTTTCTCTTCTGTACAATCACAACAAACAGCAAATTCGATTTGTATTTCCTTTAATTTTTACAACTGAAATTGAGGTGTTATGAAACTTGCATCTTTAGACCAAAAGAACTGTAAATTTTTATTTGTTCTTGGGATGTGGGCATCTGTTAGAATGCCTTTTATTTATTCCTCGCTCTTAATTGTCCTGAAGATGGTGGAGGGCTACCTTCTTGAACCATTGCAGTCTATGTGATACATCAAGAGTGCTTTTAATAAAGGAGTTCTTGGATTTTAAACAATTAACATTGAAGGAGTGGGGGAATATTTACAAGTCTGAATGGTGTATGGCTTGAACGGGAATTTGGCAGTGGTGGTATTCTGAAGTGCCTGCTGCCTTTGTTTTTCTAGGTATTGGAGATTAGAAGTTAGGAATGTTCTGTCAAAGAAACCTTACCCAGTTTCTGTAAGACCTCTTTTATAAATGGCATACACTGCAGCAATGCTGCACTGGCTTTGGAGTGAGTCTATATCTAAAAGGGTGAATATGGTTAAAATCAAGTGGGCAATAGTGTGGCCTTATATGCATTGGGGAGTGCTGCTTGCTTTGTTGCATTAGAGTGTGACTGGAGTTTGGTGAAAGAGGGAGGTGGTGATCAGTCCCTCCCTTTTGTCATGTCAAGCTATATTCATTTATCAATAACTTATAAATACTCAGTTTGTATTCTGCCAGGTCCACTTGGTTCCTGACCTCATTAGAGCCTTAGTTCAACCATGAATGAAAGTGTAGAATTCATGAAGTGAGAGTGACCGCCCTGGACATCAAGGGAGGATTTGACCAAGTATGGTATCAAGCAACTGCAATAAGATGGGAATTGAGTGGTATACTGTTCGCTGGTGCATGACATACCCAACATAATGGAAAGTTGTTCTGATTATTATCCAACAATCATTTCAGCCCCAGTATACCACAGCATGGGTACATCAGAAAATTGTGCTCAATCAAACTATCATCAGCTGCTTTGTTATTGATCTTTCTTCCATCACAGAGTCAGAAGTTCATTGAATGTGCAATATTCAGTTCAGTGCCATTTGCACCTTTTTTCTTTTGTGGGTAGCACAATGAACTGAGCAACTCTCCTCATCATCAGGTACATTTGGGCTTTGGGCTAGGAGCACAGATTGCCCTGGAGCACATCCTCAACACTTTACCCACAATGTTGTCAAAGCCCTCATAAGCCTTTGCTGCGTTCATTGAGCTCAGTCAGTTCTTTCTCACTTAGAATGAATCAAATTGGCTGAAGAGTGGCATCTGTGATGCTTAAGACCTCAGGAGGAAGCTAAGGGGTGTCATCTACTCATTGCCACTTGCGGAGAGTGGTTGTAAATGTTCTGTTTTGCACCCTTAGAAAGCTTCACTGTAGTTGAGCATGGCAGTGTTTGTGGAGCAACCTCCTCCGATCATTTATTTAATTGTCCACTGGTATTCACAGTTGGATGTGGCAGGACTGCAGAGGTTTGATATAAACTGTTGGTGGAGAGATTGGTTTGCACTATCTATAGCATGCTGCTTCTGCTGTTTGGCATGTATATAATCCTGCATTGTAAATCCGCTGGGTTGGCACCTAACTTTTTGGTATGCCTGGTATTATTCCTACATACTCTGCTACATTCTTGATTAAATCACAGTTGCCTCCTTGCTTAACAGCAGAGTATACTGGGCTATGGTGTTACACATTGTAGTGGTTTACATGTTTATAGCTATTGATGTTCCACAGCATCTCAGGATGCTCAGTGTTAACAACTAGATCCGTTCTAAATCTGTCCCATTTAGTATGGTGGTAAGATAACTGAACACAAATAGAGAGTGCCCTCAGTGTAAAGATGGGACTTTGCCTCCACAAGAATCAATCAGTGGCCACTCCTACCAGTGTTGTTAAAAATCATGTTGTGAGCAAACCTAGTTAAATGGTGTGGTAGTCATAAGGAAATATTAGTGTTAATAGAAATAATTTGGGCTGAATACAGAATTGCCCTTTTGGCACAGTTAATGCTCCTGTCACCGTAAAGTTTGAAGATGGTAGGATTACGCCCCGCTAAGACTTCAGCATAAACTGACCCTTAATCAAGTAGTACTGGGAGTATGTTATTTTGTGCCTCCCTTTAACTGAGGGTGTTAAATCACCATGTACATCCAGACTGGGGCATTCACGCAGTCATTCTGTAGAGGTTATCATATATCGATCACAATTCTAAAAACACTCAGCAGAAGTCAAGATTTCCCACACCTAAAATGATGTGCTTATTTCAAGAGCATTAAAAATAATAAAATATTTTGCCAGAACTGAATCTAATTGAAATGAAACGAATCAGCAAATGTGCAAAACAAATGACCACATGAAACATGAATAAGCAAATTGTATTTTTCACTGACCATTCAAGTAAATTCCAAGTATCTCTCTGCCTTTGAGATCTAATCAGCTGGGTTATAGGTTTTATATGTCTACTTCTGGTTGCCAGAGTTAAGCATGTGGAACAGAAATGCGTATGAAAGGGATGAAGTGACAAATGTTTTGGACAAGCAAGAATTTCCTTTTCCTATTTTAAAAAAAACAAGATTCAGATCAACATTGCATTGTCTGTGCATAGCTAGAGAATAATAGCATCAGTTGACAAAAGGCTCTGATGGCATGCAGACGTGGTTAAATGATTGCTTTGATATAAACTAAAATACAATCTCACATTTTATAAGTTAATTTATGTTTCATGTAATTTGTATTTATTTCCAGCCATAGTAATGAAGGTTGAATTGGAAATGAACTGTTGCCTGCATTTTATTCCAGCTCATTAACACTTCTCATCTAGGTGATTATTTATCGGTATATGATATTGGTTTCAGAAAATTGGTGATTTGGGCATTTTGGTGCCTGATTTGTAGAATTAAATTTGTTGAATCTTGAGGAATTCACCTCTATTTTATCTTTCCATATAGTACCTACCCGTAAAATTTATCCTAGACTTTGTGCTCATGACTTTTCTTTATTTGTATCCAAGAGGCCATTGCTACACCGTACAGGCCTGACTGGATTCCTTTGATCAAACAGCTGCTGAAGTAATCATTTTTTTTAAAAGAAAGACACCGTGATAATTGCAAGGACTACACAAAATACCTCGCATGCTTTAGCTTTTAGGAAAAAATACTATACTTATAAACTTATGTATCTGTTGAATTCTATCCCTGAGAAACTTTATTATTTTACACAAATGTAGGTATTCATCAGGTTGTTGTTATGCCTCCATTGATCTACAGTTGGCAGCTACTGGTTTGTTTAACTTGAAACTAACTTCAGTTTTAATTGCCCATCTTCCTTACCAGAAAGGTAATCAAAGCACCTATATTAACCAAGATGTTAGAAAAATCAAACATTGACTGTTTCATTGATATTTCTGTTCCTTTCTAGGCATTTCCTCAAGGAAAAGAAATTCAGTCAACCTCCCAAGTAGAAATTTCTTTCCATTCGAAATTGTATTTGGGATTCTGTTATGCTGAAAGCAAACCAAATTCATACAAGCAGGTTCAAATGTAAATGAATGCTGGCATTGAAATTTGTGACCCTTGTGGTTTGGGGTTACAGGATTCAACCACTGGAACTACTTTACCAGACTGTCAGGGGATCTTCATACCATAATACCATTTCAAAATGGGATGAAAAGTGGTTTTGGTAGCTGGGATGTACTGAAGTTCTTTTCATATGACATGAACGCCAGCCATGAATAACTTCATTGAGGTCAGCCTATTCTCTAGATCTGTTTTATAGCTTCTAGCTTGTTGTTAGGTATATACCATCACTGGGGGAATGGTGAAATGTAATAATTAGCAAGAGAATCTGTCCTGCAAAGTAAGCCACAAGTTGAATTTTAATGGAACTGGCTTTGAAACTTACCTTGAAACTCATTTATGGTGTCAATGTTGCCTTTTGGGGAAAAAAAACAATATTTTGATCCAGAAGCAGTTTTAGATTTAGCTCTCAAAATGGGCAGGAAAAGATGTAGAATTATAGAATCATAGCATCCCTACTGTGCAGACGGAGGCCATTTTGGGACAATTGAGTTTCAATTCCATGACCCTCTGAAGACCCTTTGAAGAAACCCAGGCAGACACTAGGAGAATGTGCAAAATTTGCACAGTCACCCAAGGCTGCAATCGGACCTGAGGTTTTAGCGCTGTGAGGCAGCAGTGCTGAGTACTGTGTCACTGTGCCACCCCGGTGTATTGGATTATATAGTAGAATTATTTATGAATATTTAAATTGCAAACCAAATTTTGATAAATTAAGGTGAAAGCTTTTTGTTCCGATCTCTGTCCATTTAAGCAATGTATTGAAGAGAAGCATAGATGAGGGTGATTAGAAATCAAAGGATATGTTCAGAGTTTTGTCCAAAAGATAGCTGCAAGATGGCTAGTGTGGAGTATAACCCTGAACCTAAAGAGCTGAATGGCCTACTTCTGTAAATACAAATCAGATATCGGAGCTACTGGGTAATTGTCAACAACTAAGTTTATCTAAAAAACACTGCTAATAAATGCTTGGAAATTTCTCCTCAGTTTAGTAAAATTTGATCAATTACTTTAACAATGTACCAATAGGCCAGAAATAGAAATGCCTGCCAAGCCATAAGTGTGACAATAACCCCATGTTAATTATGTGCATTAATTTTAGTAGAATATAGCAGACAGAAGATGTAGTCTTGTGGTGCAATGGTAATGTGCCTACCTCTGAGCCAGGAGGCCGGAGTTCAAGTTCTGTCTGCTCCAGAAATGTACAATGACATCTTTGAATAGGTTGACTAGAAAATATTTCAGATACCATACAGGTAAATGTATTGCCCAAACATCAACCACTATTCAGTGGAAGGCATTGCAGTCTTTCTCTTTTGTCAAAGTTTGAACCTCTACAATGAATTTCTCAGGGTTAGCATATCTTGGTGCAGCGTCCAGGTTTACATTCAACTATGGCGAGTGGTACTTTGATTTGTGTCAGGTTGATTGCTCAGAATGTTGCCTGCACAATGAGACCTGCTGCTTCTTGTCACCCAGGCCTGGATAGATGTTGCTTATCCTTTGTCAGAAATGATTTGTTGGCTATGTTGTTAGTGCCTTTGTTTTCTGTTCCTTGTCTGGAGCAGCTGTTCTGATTATTGAAGCTGGTACCCTCTTTCGACAATGTTAGTGGTGTTTCCATGCTGCTGAAGTACTGCATTACTGACCAACGAAAGAAGCATGCACAGTGATCAAAAAACGCTCATACTCTCTGCTTTTCAGATCTACCATTTTTCCATTAACCATCGAAAAATTAAAGCAAACACGTGTAAGTTAATATTAACTGCTCACTAGCTGTCTATAATGAGCATCTAAGTTGAGTTCAACTACATTTGGTCTCCCAAAGTTATATCTGACTAGGGTCTAATGTATTGAACAGTGTTGTATATGAGAATAAAATAACCCCCCTCCTCCACCCTCCCTTCCCCTAACTCTCACTCCCTCCCATACATGCAGAACGATACAAAACCAAATACATTTGAGCAAAATAGTGGGAATGACGAGGGTGAAACTGCATCAAACAAACTATAAACTAAGAAAACCTCACATTTATCACAATCTATGTTAAATTGTCAGAATACTTGGTTTTGTGTTGAATTTATGTGCTTATATTTTTCTTGCAGTTCATTTCATTCCTTGTTACTGCATCCCAACATCCCAATTCTTTGACAGATTGGACAGTTTGTATACAGCTTCAGGTTGATTCTAAAATTCACTTTTCATTTTTACAAGGCCCAAGTCCATGCATTCATAGTTGGACAAGCTGCAAAGTATTTGTATAGTTCCAATAAGAGTGTAATTCTCTTAACTAACTTGATAGATTGTACTACTACAAGTTGTCTTATCCATGTACAGATTCCATTGGGATACATCTCTCTTCCTATCATGTTTTAGGTTTTATCCATCAGGTAGGTACAGTAACTAACTACATGCAAGATGTTAAGTTGGAATTCATGTTCGGTATCTACTATGTTTAATTAATCTATTTGGTTGCACTACAGTATTTCAAAGTAAAATGTTGTCAGCTTGTGTAATGAAATAATTAAACGAGGAATTGTTCCAACCAAAACTAGAGGGGTGCACTAGTCTCACGACTCTGTGGGTCAAAACATACAATAGAAAATACTTACTCCTATTGCTGAGATGACCAATGAAAAATCTATGTCAGGTTTTAAACAGCAAGATCTACACAGTGATTAGTTTATTATCAAAACAAACCTTATTCACTGAAGATACCATATTTGGTCAACATGCACACAAAATATAAATGCTTATCCCTCTAAATATTTCCAAAACAGATAAGCGCGCACACCCACTTTGGGAAAAGAGAGAAAACAAAACAGGTTTCTCTGCAGTTATTGGCTTTCTGAAGAAAAAAATGATGGTTTAATTTTGACAGCAGTGGGATGAAGATTAGAATGTTCCAGAGTTCAGTGCCATAATGTTCAGGCACGTGTGGCCAAGCCTCTAGTCAGGCACAGTTGTCTCTTGAGTCTCTGGACACGTTTCGCTCAATCAATACAATACTGAGATGTTCTTTCAATCATTTTTGCTGAGAAAAAGAGACATTTTGTTCAAGTGTTTTTGTCTCTTTTGGCAAATAGATTCTGATTAATAGAAGCACTCCCATAAATATTGTGCCAGTAATGATGATTAACAGTTAACTCTCCATTTTCTGGTTCATTCCTCAGGGCAGTGCCTTGACCAATCTGAGCCAACCCGCCTGATTTAAAA
>NC_063354.1:6574418-6618874 GCF_021869965.1 Rhincodon typus
GACATCTTCCAGGACAAAGCAGATGCCGGATTGGCTCCATATTCACAAGCATTTACTCCCTCCACTGCCAGCACACAACAGCAGCAGTGTGTGCTATGTACTAAATGTACTGCAGCAGCTCTCAATGGCTCATTAGATAGTACTTTCCAAACCTGCGACAGCCACTATGCAGAAGGTCAGGAGCCGCAAATGTATTGGAATTCCATCATTTGCAAGTTCCCCTCCAAGCTATGTACTGTCCTGACTTGGAAGTATATCGCTGTTCTTTCAGTGTCAGTGGGTCAAAATCCTGGAACTCCCTCCCTAAGGGCATTATAGGTCGACCTACATCAAAAGGACTGCAGCAGTTCATCAAGACAGCTCATCATCAAATTCTCAAGGGTAGCTAGGGATGGACAGTAAATGCTGAACCCGCAATCGAAACCCATATCCCATGAATGAATTTTTCATGAATGAAATTTCCAAATGCAGACTGTTACCAGGCAGTGTAATGAGCATTTGTTCCAATTCAAACCGTATGTAGGTGACCTTTATTAAATCTGCTAGCTTGGTGGTTGATATATCTCAGTAAGCCAAGATCTTGTACGCTGTCAGATTGGCACCTTTTCAGATATTAATATTCTGAGCTGTCTTTCTCCCTTCAGAATATATTTCTGTTACTGCAGTAATGTGGTAAACAGTTACTGAAACACTTGATTAATGATTTAATCCTTTAAAATTTAACCTTTTTAGTTTTCAAAACTAGTTTTCAAGCAACTTGGATTTTTAGTTGAGTCCATGAGTTGTGATTTCTACAATATTTGTCCATTCCTTGCTGTAGGATTCTTCTTTGCCATTGCACAGTTTCCCCAGAGTAGTGACCAGGTGTGTGATGGCTGTGACTTGTATTCTAAATAGTCCATCCAATTGTGTCTGGCTTCTCCAATGTGCTTTCCTTGACTGGATCTGTCATCTATATTTTCCTATTTGTGTATTGCATGGATAAATTTAATTTTATTTTCTTAATTTATTAATTGATTCTCTCCAGGTAAACTTGTAGGTTGAGTCAGTAGTCAGGAAGACAAATGCAATGTTGGCATTTATTTTGAGAGGACTTGAATATAAAAGCACGGATGCAGTCCTGAGGCTTTATAAGGCTCTGGTAAAGCCACATTTGGAGTATTGTGTGCAGTTTTGGGCCCCATATCTCAGAAACGATGTACTGGCCCTGGAGCGGGTTCAGAGCAAGTTCACGAGAATGGACCCAGGAATGGAAAGCTTAACATATGAGGAACGTTTGAGGACTCTGGGACTATACTCATTGGAGTTTAGAAGGATGAGGGAGGATCTAATTGAAACTTTCAGAATACTGAATGGCCTGGACAGAGTGGATGTTGGGAATGTGCTTCCATTGGTAGGACAGACTAGGACCCGAGGGCACAGCCTTAGAGTAAAGGGAAGACCTTTTAGAACGGAGATAAGGAGAAACTTCTTCAGCCAGAGAGTGGTGAATCTATGGAATTTACTGCCACAGAAGGCTTTGGAGGCCAGGTCATTGAGTACATTGAAGACTGAGATAGATAGGTTTTTAATTATCAAGGGTATCAAGGGTTACGGGGAGAAAGCGGAAGAATGGGGTTGAGGAACTTATCAGCCACGATTGAATGGCGGAGCAGACCCAACGGGTCGAATGGTCTAATTTCTGCTCCTATGTCTTATTGGTTTTCTGATCTTTTTAATTAAAGAGAAGGTATTAATCTGATTGTGCCTGGGTAAACATTCAATATTCTTAACAATTTTTTCAATTTTTTTCATGGATATGAGCAGTGTTCACTCTGCCGTCATTTGTTGCCCATCCCTAAGATCTGGAGTCACTTGTAGGCTAAGGACAGCAGATTAATTTCCTTAAAGGACATTGAACCAGATCAGTTTTTACAGCAATCAATAATTATAATGAGCATCGTTACTAAGATCAGCTTTACGGTCCAGGTCTATTAATTAAATTCAAATTCAATCTGTTATCACAATTAGATTTAATACCACATCCCTAAAACATTACTCTGGGTCTCTGGATTACTAGTCCAGTCACAATACCACTATGTTATAGTCTACTGACTTCTTCACTAAGTAGTCATCTGAAAGGGGCCAGAGTTGCTGATGTATATAGAACTCTTTTAACTTAGGGTACTTTCCACCTCCTCGATCAGGTTCCTTACAGTATTTAACTGCCATTAGAACACTTTGAGAAGATAACAGTGCCATCTTTTTGAGACAATCATCGCAGGAACACATTCAGTAAGCTCCTCAGAATGCTATTGTGTATGTTCTTCATAGAGCATAATGTGGATTGGATTGCTTTCAGATGCCCTTCTGTCAGCAGTGGTGTGTTTTCGGAATGGAAGCTGCAAACGGTGTTTTTTCTTAAACACTTGAAGTGGGATTTTACATTTTGTAGTATGTTATTCTTTGGTTCTAATTTAAATCAATGTTTTAATTAACAAATGGTCAAATATTTTATTTCCAGGAGTCTTATAGGCAAGTAATGAAGATGAGACCAAAAGATTTATGGAAACGATTAATGGTAAAATTCCGGGGTGAAGAAGGATTAGATTATGGAGGCGTTGCTAGGTAAGTAATTATTAATATACCACGTGTTGGTTGACTTATAAGAAAATGCTGCCCCTCTTTTCACTGGACCCACTGCCACAAGCTGTGCATGCGATTTCTATTTAGTCAAAGGCAATTGACCAATGCTGCTGTAACAATTTATTAAGATGCACAAAAGTAGTACACGGTGACTTTTTAGAACTTTTTTCTTTAAGCTGAAATGTTAATCTGGCTGACTCTTGAATGGACAAGGCAAACAAAAATAAAGAATTCACTACTTGGGGAACTTCAGACATGATGCCCTACCTCCTGGGGCATGTGATGTCTCCTGACAACTAACTTGTATGATGTAGCTTGAAACCTTTATACAGACTGTGGTTGATCTGAGTGTACCACAACTTGCTGCAGCTGATAGATAAGTTTCTGCATTTTAATACTCATCATGGGAGACTTAAGGCAGCATTCATGCAGTGTTATATGGAGATGATCTTAACTACCAAGTAAATTATGAGTATTGTTATTGGCAAATTAATAACCGAGATGTTTGTATTGTTCCTTCTCCCAGTTATTAAATAGTAATTTTGCTCAGTGATTGCAGTTCAGTTTTAAATGGTTCTGTGTGCAGCACCACCTTGTGGATACTTTCTTGGACATGGAAATGTATCAATCCCAAATTCCACCATTTGTTGGTTCCTGTTGTGTGATGGAATTACGTAGTGCTTTTCACCTTAATTTGGATACGAATATCACTTTTGTCTCTCCTGTTGTTCTTGTAGTTGTTTCCTTCTACTGAAGGTGCTGATTCTTTCCTGGCATAATTTCATGGTGTTAGTCACGCGAGTAGTTATTCTTAATGCACAAATTTAATGGCAAATATTGGCAGACTCTGACTGTTTACGCGTGGATGTATCACAGCTAAACCTGTTGCTATTTTCTACAGACCTCCGTACCTCTGCTTCTTGGGGCAGTGAAAAGAAATAAGAATTCTAGGGGCCCTAAAACTCATCCCAATTACTGAACAGCAGACGAGAGTTTGCAACTGAGTACAGACTGAGGATCGAACTTGGAAACTTGCTGCTTTAGTTACTAAGGGCTGAAACATTTGCAGAACTTATAATTTATTTTCTTTCTGCTTTCCCCTGCACAGTCTGATTTATTTAAATTCTCTCCCTCCCTGAATTATGAACTGCTCAACTTAAACCAATGGGTGGGTTTTCCTGTTTAGTGAATTACAGTTAGTGTGATGAATACCCCTATACTGTCAGCAGGTTTAAAAAAGAGTTTGGTATTCCCCAGGACTGGCTGACTTTGTATTATTTTAGGTCAAGGTCTCGATCACTCGGTTAATGGTGGGGAAGGGGAAATTACATGGAAAAAAAGGAATTAGCAATAGCTTTATTACTGTAATTCTTAACACTGCACTAGCAAAATAAATATAGTTGTACATAAAAGTACTCTTGTACTAAGCCTGCCATCCCTTTACACTTCAGTTCCTTATTCTAATTTAGTTTAGCTTTTTTTTTTAAATGGTAGCATATTAGCAGTTATTATCTGATGCAAATATTTTTATAGTTTCTATCACTGCCTTCTTACTTCCATCATATGTTTTGGTTTGGATATAATGCTCAACCACAAGTGCCATTTGGCTTGCTTAAAATCTAGTCTGAATTTATCAACAGGTTAAATGCCAAACAGCTCAAGATTGGCTTGATAGGAAATGTAGTGCTTGTTTCAGTCCTGAATATATGTCGACAGGAAAAGGATGCTGGCCAATGATTGTGTTGATTGCCTGCTCTGAGTAATCTTATCTGTACCACTCTTGAGAAGTAGCCTTTGCAGTGTGGAGACATTTTACTTAAATTCTGCAAATAGTTGTAATGATTGAATAAAATTTTGTAAGGCCTAAATAATTTTTTACTGAAGAAATTTATGTTGCCTCCTTTTGATCTGTGCCATCAGCTTTTGAACTACCACATTCTCAAGTCATTTGACAGTTAGATACTGCTTCGACTGAGATTAGAAGGCTTTAAATGTTTTAAAAAGTGGAAAATGCTCTGACCTGTAACTGATTTCAGCATTGCAGAGCATTTGTGCTTCATATCCCTAAACGAGCACATATAACTATACTTTAATGATGGAAGAATATATTCTTATGTGCTCTCGTGTCCTCATAAAGCAAGGCTTCCTGTAACTTGCTACAAGATTACCATTGAATATCATAAATATTAAACAAAAGGTGTCCACTTCCTTTCTTGCAGGGAATGGCTTTATCTTCTGTCTCATGAAATGTTGAACCCATACTATGGACTCTTCCAGTACTCCAGAGATGACATCTATACATTACAGATCAATCCAGACTCTGCGGTCAATCCTGTAAGCAAAAGACTGTCTTTTAATTGATGCCCTTGTCAGCTCCACTACATAATTGTTTGAGTGATGATCTATTATTTTATAGTAAGATAAGAATAACCACTAGGCTGGATACCTTGTAACTAATTACTGCAAGCAGAGCAGTGATACTAACCTGAGAAAGTGGATGCAAAAGGAGCTGGTTTAATGATTAAAAGCCTACAGATCTGTGTGCACATGTGTGATTGCTTTCAGAAATGTACTCTGCCCAATAGAGTAATTAGCTGTCAATGGACGTAGGTTGAATGAGAGCATCCAGTGAGAGATCATATTTGAAAATGTAACTATAGTGAAATTTAAGGGATGAACACAGGATACTTGTTAAATTTCAAATGCATAGTTGTAATTTTGTGCAGCACCTAAACTAGGTTTTAAAAGTTGATGTTTCTGCCAACTGTTCATTTGAATTATGTATTTACAGCCAGCCTGGAATATAAGCTCGAAGTTAGAAAACTATGCATGAATACAAGTATGTTTTTGGAGCACAATGAAAATTCTAATTTTATTGAGGTAGCTGGTTAATAAACCTAACGTTTTTTTTTCCATTCTACTGATTATAGTTCCATTGGACATATGTTAGGTAGAATGGCAATCATATTGGGAAATATGGGCTAATGGGAGACTACATTCACCCAAAAAGAAAATCTATACCTAACAGAAGAACGAATTTGTGGCTGCAGCTATGTGAGCAGCAAGTGAAACCAAAGCCTGTCTGGGACAGCCTAGTAGATCACTGATATGCAACTTTACATTTAAGCATTTAAGGTTGGCTAAAGAATGACTTGTGGTGCAGAGAACTTAAAGAAGAGGGAGGAAGAAGAAACAAAACTGAGGCCAGTAGTTAGCAGTGTTTTTTAAATTGACATGAAGTTAATTGAACATTCTTATTAATTATGCAAATTTAATCCATACTTGGACTTTGGAGCAGAACAGATTTTTAAAACTCTCTGCATTCAACTGGAGACATGTTGGTAAAAATTGAATGGAGTTGCCCAGTCAGTTCATATGGTGAAAATATTGAATTACTTATCTAATATGTTAGTCTTTGACGTAAGACCAGAAGATTATAAGATGTAGAAGCAGGAGTAGGCCATTTGGCCCAGTGAGTCTGTTCTGCCATCGCTGATCTGATAGCCTTCAGCTCCACTTTCTTGATTTGTCCCCCTAATTCTAGAGTCCCTTTGCATGTTTCAGTCATGTCTCCTGTCATCCTCCCTGCAGTCTGTGCCCTTGTCCCCGAGGGAGAAGAACCTTATACCTATTGGGCAAGGGCACAAGATGAATCTCCTCCAAAGCTAAATTCTGGATCCAAATACCTTCCTCATTCGCAGTCGCACCCTCCTATCCCTAACTATGCATTTGATTGTCTCCTGAAATTCTCCCAGTCCCTACCCTAATGTGTCACAGTGTTTGCAGCTCAGACTCTAGCTCATGAACTGTGAGCCAAAGGTCCTCAACCAACCAATACTTGCTGCAGATGTAGCCACTATGGATCACACCGGTGTCACCTAGCTCTCTCATACTACAGCTGCAACACATCCCTTCCCAGCCATCTTTATTCTAACTAATTGTGTTGTTAAATATTTTGAAAGTAGATTTCCTAATTCTAGTTTTCAGATTTAATGACATCCCCTGTTATAAAGCACTTGACCAATCACAGAGATATGGAAAAAATACCTGTGATGTCACACTCTGGCTCTGACAGATTGAATCATGTTAAAGGGGCTCTCTGCTGCTGGTTTTTATTTCCAACTCTGCTGACATTTTCATGCAGGTCTGCTCTTCCAGTTATTTTCTGCCTTTTCAACATATGCCTTCGAGTTTTTTTTTAAAAGTACTTTGTCAATGAGAGATTCTTGTTGAAACTTGAATGTCTGGATCTTATTGGGGGAAAGAGTACATTAGGACAGGCACCTCTAGAAAAATTGGATGGGAAAATGTCTTATGTACATTTTTATTTTGAACTCATGTAAAATTTTTAAACAGCTAGGTTACAAAGGAATTGGATCAAAGTAAAGCATGACCATTTTTTGTTCTTTCATGTAATATATTGATGATAGGATTCTTTATCAAATAGATCTAACAAAATTTTAATTGAAGACAAATAACTTTAACTACCTTTTAACTTCTAATTCAAATTTCCTTCAAAATAGGAACACTTGTCTTATTTCCATTTTGTTGGTCGGATTATGGGGATGGCAGTGTTTCATGGACACTACATCGATGGGGGCTTCACTCTTCCCTTCTATAAACAGCTGCTGGGAAAGTCGATCACACTGGACGACATGGAGTCTGTGGACCCAGATCTACACAACAGCTTAGTCTGGATCCTGTACGTACATTGCTGCTCTACTCCTACCGCTTCTTAACTCCATGAAACAATTTCAGTAATTTGCTTTTAGACTCCATTAGAAGTTAAGTCAAATCAACTCAAAATGGGTTTGGATGGAGCAGAAATTGCTTTCAGGATCCCTTGAAGAAATTTGAACAGGCAAAGCTGAGTTTACACATGCCACTTCATCTATAGAGCCAGTGGAACAGTTGTGGACAAGAATGTGGACTTGAGAATATCCCATACAGGTGTATGCAATCGGGTGATAGTTATTTTGTCTCGAGTGCAATGTGATCATCTTTTCATTTTATCATGATGCAATTGAAGTAAAACCAAGTTTTAATCAACAATATGCTGAGCTTGATGGACTGTTGCAACAATCAATCTGGTTCTTGTTGAGCCCTTGAGACCAAGGGAAGAACAAAGCCATTTAGTTCAAAAGCAAAGATTTTTTTGATTAGTTTCTTGATGTAGTTTTGATTGGCAGCTCTGTTTGAAATTAATTCAAATTTACTGGGTCCTCATCATTATGTTGACTATTATCATCCTTTTTTTCCCAAAATCACTGAATATAATCTTTGAAGGTAATTAGTCGGGCCAGGTGACATCCATATCTGATGATAGAAGAGGAATAAAGAATCTTTACCTATGAAAATGTCCAGTCATTTATTTAATACAGTAGATGAAAACTTTTTTTTTCCATTTTTACATTAACTAATCCAAAATTGTATGTTGCATTACTGCTTTTGTTTGCATATTAGTGTTCAATGTGTGTTTGGTGGTTAACATCCAAGACAAAGTCCAATCAGTTATTCTGCTGCCTTCCAAACCTCCGGAGGATCTTTTCAAAGCATAAAACCAGTAGCTGAAACAAGCTGTGAAAAGTTCTTTGTTCATGATATATGGAGAGTATTAATTACGTATGGAAGTGGTCTGAAATGCAGTAACCAAAAAAAATGTAAATTTAATCAAAAGAGGTGAAGGGAACTATAAGACATTGTGACCCTTTTCGATTATGTATCAAATGCTAACTTTTTAAATGACGTATCCTATTTTGTATATGTCAGTTGCAAATTACTGCTTCACGAGTATAATCTGTTTTTGTAATTCTTCTCCTCCAAAATTATCCGTTGGAGCGAATATCAAAAGGAACATTTTATCTATTTTTAACTTTATTTTGTTTAAATAATTTCCTATTTATAACTTTTAAATTATCATGTTTTAAAAATACATTGTCTTTGTTATTTAATTATGCAAAATTAAAAACTACTTTGTAGCTTTTTTTTATTGTATCAGAATTTGAAATCTTCAAAAATCTGTTAGCTGAACCTTCTGTGCTCTAGCTAATAGTAATCCTGGAATGAACAGCATTTTTTGGATTGGATTAGGAAATTATTGTTTTTCCTTGTTAAAAACTTCAAACGCTGTTTTAGTTTCTGTATGAATTTGCAAAGTTTGAAAAAGGAGGAGCAATATTAATGGCATCTATGCCTTGCAGATTTGAGCAATCTTTATTCTGCAATATTCTACAAGCGCAGAAGCTTTTTGGCAAAATAGTTTAAATCAGAACAAAATTTGCCACAAATCTTTTTCACTAAATTTGCCACAAATCTTTTTCACTTAATTTGTCAATTCTTGTTCTGATTCTGGCAGTATTTAAGGAGAACTGTTAGCAAGACATGCACTGTTAAGAAAGTTGAAAAGTAGTGTGTGTTAACTATACAGAAGAGTTTGATGCAAGTTTCTCTTAGCTGAAAACCTTGACCTCTTTATCAGCTGATGATGCAGAATACGTACTAAACATAAAACGGTAATATTTTGGGGGCAGAAAAATTTCAATGATCAATTGTTTTGTTTTTCTGCTGTGCAGTGAAAATGACATCACAGGTGTCTTGGACCACACATTCTGTGTGGAGCACAATGCCTATGGAGAAATCATTCAACATGAACTAAAGCCAAATGGGAAAAGCATTCCTGTAACAGAGGAGACCAAGAAAGAATACGTTCGGTAAGAGAGACAACAGGTCTGTTCAGCTTACTGCTACTTTATGATTCTACTTCATGAAACTTTAATTCAGTTAGCAAAATAGTTGACAACAAAATAGTTTGGTAAGAGATTGGATTTCTTGGTTTATATTTGCATGGCTAGATGCAGGCTACAATTTACTATGTTTTAAGATAATGTAAGCAAGCTACATGTATCAGCTGAACAGCTGTCTTCAACGTGTAGTTGATTGGGGCTATATCAGTCAGTACTATGGATTGAGTACCTAGAGATTTCACTGAGTCAACTGAGCCCAATCTACATTTGTTGCAATTATTTTACTTCTGATCCATTTCTGCAACATTTTAGGACATAAGCTGATAGTGAAACAGAATGAATAAACAGGTTTTCTAAAAAATCTGGAGACCACTATTGTTTAATATTAGCCCCAAAATATGGAAAGGATAAAATACATTGCTGTGTAATAACCCATGAACACTTTATCTATGTTCACCTTATCATCCCTGTTTCTTCTCATCTATGCTTTTTTAATTTTAACTTAATGCTGCTTCCTGGCTGCTTCCTGTCTCCTATCTATTAAAACTGTTTTTGCATTGTTAAATTATGAAATGAATTGGGCATGATTCATAGGATTCGGTTTCTGTTCAGTGCATGCTTTTACCAAGAAGTTGATTATTTGAAAGCTTTGTATTCATAAAAGTTATAGAAATATATTATTTGATGTGTCATGAGGCATAAACAAAGTCAATTTCTTCCAATAGTTACAGTTAATTTTTAATCTTCATTACATCTTGAGTGGACAGCCTGAGGGGTTTTATCCAGTTTCTGGCCTTGAATGTTAGCCTGTCCCCTTTGCTCCCCAAGCATTAGTGTATCCCTCAGCATGTAACTCTGGACCTTGCAATGTTCCGGTCTGCAACCCTCAGCCATGGACAGTTCTTTATCCTGGAAGGCCAGTTGGTTTTGAACATGTCAAAGAGCATCTTTCATGGAGTCATCTAGCCACAATTAAATTTTATCTTGGCGCATATCCCAGGGAACAATTTGTAACACAGAGTTAACGATGTCATGGAGCAGTTCGGCTGAACCTTGACGAAAATCCCTGCATCTCTTTTTCCACACCTCCTTTGCCATGGAACATCCTGGAAAGACGTAGACAAGGGCCCTTTTCCCACTGTAGCCATCTGGAGGGCAATTTGCAGAGTAGGTGGAACTCCAGCAGATGGCACAGGTAGATAGCTGTAGCTAAATGGTAAAGTATCAACGTCTGTTCAGTTTGCTTTCTACCATCTGCTACTATGATACAATATTTCTTAGGAAATTATTGACTGATAATAACAATCAATCTCAATCAAATAACAGATCCAGAAATGAGGTGAAGAAAGTATCCAATGCTGGAGAGTTTTGTTGGCTACAGATCTAAAGTCATCTGTGCCTCCCAAACATGCTATACTTAGCATGTGTCAGGTATTAAATCACAGCCATGCCTGTTTTTGTCCTAATGAGTGCACTTTTCAGCAGACATCCTTTGATATTGGGGGGAGAAAAGACCCAGAAAATTCTGGAAATGCTCATGTCTGACAGCATCTGTGGAGAGTGAAAATGAATTAAATCTTTGTGACCATACCTCATGCTTTTGGATCATTTGATTGTGATCAGAAGCAGGAATCTGCCCCTATTCACAGTCCTACTATAGCAAATTCTAGAAGTCACCGACAACAGGTTATAGTCCAACAGGTTTATTTGAAATCACAAGCTTTTGGAGCATAGCACCTTTGTCAGGTGGTGAGAGAGAAACACCCAGACACAGAATTTACAGGCAGAGAGATCCAAAGATTATGATCTGCCGTTCTTTCGGGATCTTCTCTGCTTTCTTGCATTTCTGCAGAAACTTGATGTCTGTGTCGATATGCGCAATCTTCTTTGAGCTGACAGTTGGTGGTGTCGATGGTAGCCATGATGTCGAGATGCCGGTGCTGGATTGGGGTGGACAAAATCCGAAATCCCACGATATGAGGTTACAGTCCAACAGGTTTATTTGAAATCACAAGCTTTATGAGAAAAAGCAGAGAAAATCTGAAAGAACTACAGATCATGATCTTTTGATCTCTCTGCCTATAAATTGTGTGTTGGCGTGCTTCTCTCATATTTCGCCTGACAAAGGGGCTACGCTCCGAAAGCTTGTGATTGGACTATAACCTGGTGTTTTGTGACTTCTGACTTTGTCCACCTCAGTCCAATCCCGGTACCTCCACATTATGGCAAATTCTAGTCCCCCTTTTACTCTCTGGCTAAAATCAACTAATTCAGCACTAGTCAGGACTTAAATTTGGTATCTTTAGGTCCATGTGACTCAGTTTTACATTGACTTTAGCTACTGATTCAGCTAGGAAGCTCACTTCTTTAATCCATTGAGTGCAAAGGCTAAAACACTGTTATGGTTGCAGCAAGGACTCATTGTTTTGCACTGATAGGAAAAGAGCTGCCAAAGGTGGATTGAGTCTGTTTGCAATTCAGACAAGAGCCTATCCTAATAGATTAACCTTTCCACAAAGGTTACCACTTCAATTGCAACAGTAGAGTCCATGTGAAACACACTGACTTGAAGAAATATTTCCTGTTGTAGGCTATATGTGAACTGGCGATTTCTGCGAGGTATCGAAGCACAGTTTCTTGCTCTGCAGAAAGGATTCAATGAGGTTATCCCACAGCATCTGCTGAAAACATTTGATGAGAAGGAGTTGGAAGTGAGTACTAAGTTTTTAACCTAATTTAGTGAGATAATGGTGTTGCAGACACGTGTGCTCACTTTTCTGAAGGTATTCAATCTCCTGTTTAAACTTAAAAGGGACCTGCTTGAAATGGATTGATTTTTACATTTGATGGTGAAGTGGTGTATATCAATAACTTCTGCATTGCTGTTATTGTATTGGTACATGAGATTGTAGGTTGATCCATGCCTTTAAAAACTGCAAACCTTGATCATTTTAAATTATTCACCAAGGAATGCATGTGTCATTACTCTGCTGTCTCTGAAGCTAATCACCAATTTTATCCAGTCTTAATGGCCAGTATAGTATTTAAGCCTTCATGGTACTTGACCTGTATTTTGTGATTTTAACTAATATGAACTGGGATTGAAGATGTTTTTAATTTGTTCATGGGATGTAGGTGTTGTTGTCCAGGCCAGCATTTATTACCCATCCCTAAGTGCCCAGAGGGCAATTCAGAGTAAATCACATTAGTGTGGGTCTGGAGTCACATGTAGGTCAGGCCTGGTTTGGAAAGCAGATTCCTTCCCTAAATTATATTAATGAACCAAATGGGTTTTTTATGGCAACCAACAGTAATTACATGGTTGCCATTAGACTAGCATTTTATTCCAGATTTTTATTGAATTCAAATTTTGCTATCTGCCATGGTGGGAATTTAAACCCACATCATCAGCACATTAGCCTGGCACTCTGGATTACCAACCCAACAATGCTGCCAAAGCACCATCACGTCCCCTTTTAAAGCTGAAGATTATAAAGGTCTCAAATTTAAATGTTACGTTATTTTTAAAGTATAATAGTGGAGGCACCCTGACTCTGAGTTATATCTTTGATTGAGGATAAAAGTCCACTGAAAGTGCCCACATTTATCTGTGGTCTTAGCTGAGTTAGTTTATCTCAACTAGACAGCCATAGAGGTGAAACGGTTGTGTTTGGGAAATTGACCCAGATTTATTAAAAAAAACAGGAGCAGGAGAATTGCAAGCCTGCTCTATTATTTGAAATCATGGTTGATCTTCACCTTAATTCTACCTTACTGCCTGATCCCCTTTTTTTTGATTTTCTTAACTGTTCAAAAATCTGTCTGCCTCAACTTCGAATATATTCAAAGAATAAGCACTTGTATGCTTTTGAGTGAAGAGATCTCTCCTCATCCCAGTCGTCTAACTACTTATTCTAAGATTCTGGCTCCATTTCTAGACTTTCAGTCTGAAGAAAACAGCAGTGACACAGTGAAAATTTTTAAATGACCAAGGTTTGCAAACTACAAAGGCACGGATCAACTTATGACCTTCTCAACGTTGACCTTTAAAGCCTTTCGGAATCCTGTATGTTCAAATCAGATCAACTTTCGGTCTTCCATATTCCAGATCTCTCAAACTCATCCCACTTTAGGGGGTGGTGATGGTGTGGAGGTGTTGTCACTGGGCTGGTAATGTTTTGGGAGCATAGATTTAAATCCAACTGTGCCAAATGGTGGAATTTTAAATTCAATAAACCAGGAATGAAAAGTTAGTCTGGTCTAGCCTACATGTGACTCCAGACCCACAACATCGAAGAAAAAAGCTGAACTGCAGCGATGAGTTTGAGAGTGACTCCCCTTAATATCAAGGCAGTTTTTGACCGAACATGGTATTAAGGGGCTCTTGCAAAACTGTAGTCAGTGTGAATCAATGATAAGCTCTCCACTAGGTTAGAAACAAAAAAAACTGCAGATGCTGGAATCCAAGGTAGACAAACAGGAGGCTGGAAGAACACAGCAAGCCAGGTAGCATCTGGAGGAAAGCGGCAGTCAACGTTTTGGGTATAACCCTTCTTCAGGACTGGCAGACTGGTTGGAGTCATCCTAGCCGAAAGGAAGATGGTTATGGTTTCAGCCACAGAAGATCACAGCAGGAGTTCTTCAGGGTATTGCCCTCAGCTGCATCATTAATGACCTCCCTCCCCATCATAAGGTCAGAAGTGAGGATTCCAGCTGCTGATTGCATGATGCTACCATTCACAATTCCTTAGATACTGAAACAGTCTGTCTCCAAAATTCAGCAAAACATGGATATTATCCGGGTTTAGGCTGATAAGTGGCAGGTAACATTTTCACTACACAAATGCCAGGCAATGGCTATCCCTAACAAGTGAGAATCTAACCACTGTCCATTGCCATTCAAAATCCTTACCATTGCTGAGTCCCTCACTATCAACACTCTGGGGGTTATCAGTGACCATAAACTGAACTGGACCAGCCATTTAAATACTCTGGCTATAAGAACAGATCAGAAACTTGGAATTCTACAGTGAGTAACTTGCCTCGTGTCTTGTCAACGCCTATCCATTATCTATAAGACACAAGTCAGAAGTGTGATGGAATACTCCTCACTTGTATGGACAAGTGCAGATCCACCGATGCTCAAGAAACTTGACACTATTTGAGATGAAGTGTCTTGCTTGTTTGGCATCCCATCCACCATCTTAAACATTCTTACCCTCCACTGCAAATATACAATGGTAGCAGTGTGTGCCATTTATGAAATGTACTGCAGTAACTCACTGTCCTTTGACAGTGCTTTCCAAACCTGAAGGGATAAGGGCATAAGATGCATGGAAGCACCACCACCTGCAAGCTCCCCTTCAGTCACATTGTAAGACACAAGATAATTTTAAGCATAGTTTCCTTCCTTGAAACCCTATTGTTCCTTCACTCTCACTGAGACAAAATCCTGGAATTCCCTTCCTTTCTAACAGCACCAAGGACGTCAACTACAACAGTTTAAGGTAGCAGCTCACCACTGTCTTCTCCAGGACAGTTTAGGGATGGGCTGCGAATGCTGGCTGAGCTACCAAAATCCACATCGCAGAAACCAATTGTTATAAAAATTCAAGTTAATCTTTCTTCAGAAGCCTACTTATGATGCCTCTACTGTTAATCATTGTGCAGCTACTTCTACTAGAAGTTATTTGTGTTGGGTAGTTGCAAGGTAATGTCAGAACTTGGTGTTATCCTATGTAGCCTGTTCTACCAAAGCTGACGAGTAATGCTGCTTGAGCAAGTCAGGGCAGCTATTGCGTGTGAAACATGGCTCAGTAAGAGAATTGACATATAAAGGAGCGCAAGAAATAAAATTGGTAATAACAAAGGTTCAACAGTGCATTCAAGGAAACAATCCTGAAGTAAGAAAGGAATACTTCTAATTTATCTATCTTTTTTGGGATGCCATGAGGCAACCAAAGTTCTTTGCAGACATAAAAACTAATTATAATAAAATGAAATGTCAAAAGCTAAAGTAACATCAGCAAAGATTGTTTATAGCTCTGTGATATAGTCTGAATCATCATAAAGTGATCTATTAAAGTTGTGCACAACTTTGAAGAAGCAAGCAAAATTTATGTAGGTTCATGGGACAAAGTATAGTTACAGCATTTAACTTGCATTAAGTAACTAGGCAATGTTCTGGAGAGGGAAAGCTGTCTCCATGTGTTAATTTGGCATGTTTTGTTGACTCTTCCCAGCTAATTATCTGTGGACTTGGCAAGATCGATATTAACGACTGGAAATCAAACACTAGGTTAAAACACTGTACACCAGATAGCAATATTGTTAAGTGGTTCTGGAAGGCAGTGGAGTCTTTTGATGAAGAAAGGCGAGCCCGATTACTCCAGTTTGTAACAGGATCCTCTCGAGTGCCTCTGCAGGGTTTTAAAGCATTACAAGGTGAGTGTGATTTTGAGGCTGCGTACAGTTATGTACTCTCAGTAAAACAAACAAAAACATAAGCTTGATTATTTCTTTCTACCTATGTACCAGTGTGGACAGGGTAGAAATATGTACCATCATGATGACATTGAGGTGAAAGAAACCATTGGTTTACAAGGCACGTCATCTTTGGAGTTATATATTGTGAAACCAAACACTTGCTAAGATTACGGCTTATTTTAAGTATATTGATATTTAAAATGGTCTTCATGTTACTGCAGGTGCAGCAGGTCCAAGGCTCTTCACCATTCACCAGATTGATGCCAGCACCAACAACCTCCCCAAAGCACATACCTGGTAGGCAACCATACCTTATTTGTGTTTTTACTGTCTGTTAATGTTTGCTTTAATATCTCTAGAATTCAAAAGAAAGCTAGAGAATGGAAATGAAAACATTAATCCATTAAAATGGAGAAATGATCAATCTAACATAATTAAGAAAGATCATATCTTTGTGAGTCAGCCCAACCCATTCCATTTGTTCCAGACTTGGCAGGAATTCATGAAAGAAAGAATGGGATAGTCTTATAAATGGAACCTGTCATTAATAATTTTCTGTCATCATGCTGCAGCTCTTTCACTCTTTTTTTTTACCCTGGAGTGAACAGATTACAGTATAATGCACTTGAATGAATGTTATTGCACACTTTGTTTTAAGATTTACATCTGGCCATTAAAGATTATGAATACAGCCTAAGAATGTTACAGATAATAAGACAATAATAAAAGGAGTCCTTGGGGGGCGAATGTACAATCCTATCAAGAGACTTGAGGAGCCAACTTTGAGACAATGCAGCTGTGCACATGATTTACAACCTGTTAAGGAACTGGATAGTAAAACATGTTTCTTGACTGTTTTCTTCCTAGCTTTAATAGAATTGACATTCCTCCCTACGAGAACTATGAAAAACTCTATGAGAAGCTGCTAACAGCCATTGAAGAGACTTGTGGGTTTGCTGTGGAGTGATTGTTTTGTGAATCATGGGACTTCCGTACGCACCTGTCAGTGAGGGCTTTCTCCTGCCGAGGTTCCAGCAGTGCTTGGAATATACAGGATGTCTTTCCCTTACCTAGCGACAGCACAGCAAGAGGGATTGGATGATTAGGGAATTTTGAGGAATTTGGTCACCTGGCATTTGCCACGAGACTATCAGCTGCTAAACTAATATCTGGAAAATTACAGACTGCTAACTTTTTATGATTTGACCAGTTAGCAGTATTCTTGATAGCGTTTCTGACTTAAAAGACTACTACAACAATTTTGACATCTGTCTTAAGCCCATCTACTCCTTACTAATGAATAATACCCTCATGCGTCATGATGTAGACTGCAGCAATCGGTACAACAAAACCATTGTTGGGCTGATGCAACTATACCATCATTGCACCTTTTTTCCTACTGGTCATTCATTTGGTAGTGAAGCATCAAATTTACAACAGTGCAGTAACTGAGCTATCATAAAGTAAATATTCCAAATGAATTCTCAAATGGAAAATTGGCTTTTTTTTATTTTCAGTCTTCTTCCTGGTGTATTGCAGACTTGAACCGACGTCTGTTAGGCAAGTTATTTTTGTACAAAATCATCACAGGAGAAACATTCCACTTCATTTTGGCCAACTCAGCCATAACCACTTTTCTCCTACCCCTCCCAAAATGACAGGGAGGAATCTTTTTATGAACTGCATATTACCAGCCAGCATTGCTAACTGGGAAATTTTCTTTTGTCATTTTTCTTTTGTTATTGCATCAGTTATATTACATGACATGGGATAATTACTCCATTTATAGTATATTAAAAGCAACAACACTCTACAATGCGATGTTGGTTTATGCTCTCAGAATGTTTTCTAACATGAAGTGTGTGAGTATATTCCATCTTTTATTAGTTATAGCTGGGCTGAGACAAACTTCATTGTATAGCCAACAATTATTAAAGCAAAAGTTAAATATATAAAATTAAAGAGCGTTGTCCTCGGTTATGCTTTTCTATCCATTGATGAATTATGACTTGTATATTAAATTGAGGCAGCTCAAAACCCCGCATTGACTTTTTTTATAAAGAGTTTGAGATTTTTTTTTGTAATTTTAATGATAGGAAATGTTCTGCAGATCCTATCCATTCACGTGAGTTTTAATATATTTATAACCTGTTGACATTCTTGTCAAATAGTATTTCTGTACTGGGAGCACCTGTTGATACAGCATTCTTATTTTTTTTGCCCTGCACTGCTGCCTATCAATTGCAAAAGCATCATCCAGCAGTGAAGTGTCCTGCAATGGTGCTTTGTACAGTCTTGGGTGAGGCATATATATAAATCTGAGGCTAATACTGTGACTATTACAACTTTTAAGTTAAGATACAATTAACTTTTATTTTAAACCACTTTTTGCACATCTTAAGACTTTAGTTCTGTTTGGTTTGTTGACCTTTCTCTCCCCTCGCCCCTCCTCTTTCCTACCAATCCTAAAAGGTTAACAGCTGACATCCCATTACCAGAACAAAGTCTTCAATGGACATTTACAGCCGTGTTCTTCTGATGAATGTCCAATGCACACGTGGTCTATTTTCATGATCTGTTCAGAACCATCCATAACACTACACCTAAGTTTATCAATAATGGATTTAAAAATGGACTGCGTACCGAGAAGGAAAAGCTAAAATCAGCAATTAGAGTGTTGCTCTTGTAATAAACTGCATGCTTCATCATACAGCCAATAGCTCCTAGCATGCGCCCATGGCTTCACAGACTTGAAATATGCTGAATAAATGGAATAATATGTTATAGCAGACAGGAGCAGTTCACTGTATGTAACACTTATTGGTTAATAGAATATTGTCTACCAGTTGTTAAAATCTTTTTTTATATAGATGTAATTAGTTTACAATTAACCCCTTGGCTTTACTTCCCAGTTCTTAAAAACACCATATTTTATTTTGTTTTTAGGTTTTTCTCATTTCCATTTTATTTTGTATTTATTACAGAGTGTTTTAGCGTCGTTAACACATTGTATTTCACTCCCGCTGTTACATGGGCTTTAATAATTAAAAAAAAACTGTATGGAAAACAAAACTTTGCGTGTGTACCCATGCAGAATGAGCAATAAAGTGTATGCTGTTTGCACCCTCACAGCATAACCAGTTCAGTTTATATTTGCCTTCTGTCTGTTAATGATTGAGTAGTTAAGTCATTAAATCAGTATTGAAAAAGTGATATCCCACTACTGTTGATCATAAAATTTAATTCATTCAATTGAATCCTAACCTAGTGTGAATTTTAGATTATTACATAATTGTACTAACTTGTCAACCATTTAGAATAGAAAAAGAGTCCCAGCTTTAATCTAAATTCTGGGCTATGTTGACTAATCTCAGCCAATTTGGAATTGGAGATGTTCTACAGTGCAATTTCAGTAACCTTGATGAACAGTTTCCACATTTGATCACTGTCTAATCCTGGTAAGTAGGCATCAACCTGCAGGACTTGCCTGAATTTAGGATTAAGTTCTGCATACAACCCAAAAAGCTCTTCTTTTAATTTCCTTGGCTACGTTTGTTTGTTTGCAAGGTATTTATGACTAATATACAGAAAAGACAGACTGCATGTTAAAATATTCTCAAATATATTCAGTCAAGGTTGACAACCCTAATATCAAGTTAAAACAATGTGGTGTTTGTTAGGTTTGTATGCTTATGCACCACACCTCCTGACCTACTTAGGGGAACCCCTACCTGAGCATCCTGAACCAAAAATACCTGCTCCATGAGACAATAGCATTAAAGCTACCTACAGATTTTTGTATTGAATTTTTAAAAATCCTTAATGGCACAATATTTTTTACAGGAAATGTGGCATTATACCATACTTGAAACTGTGTTAGATGTTTTAAGTGCAAATTGGTTTTGCCAACACTTCATGAATGAGATCCCTTTAAATAATTTTGTAATAATGAATGGGAAAATGATAATATTCAGAAATACTTAGAATCCCAAACATCATCTGTATTGTCAGTCTATTCATCCCACTCTGTGTGCAGACCCAGAAGCACTCTCCAATTGGTCCCTCTTGCTGCTCTTCCCCATGACCTGCAATTGTCTTTTGAAAGTTACTACTCGATACAGTTCTGGCATGCTTTCAGATAATACATTCCAGATCAGATTATTTTTATGCAGCAAGTCATCATACTTCCCTGGCTTTTTGCTGAATATTTTAAATCCGTACTCTTTTATTATCAATCCTACTGTCTTGCCAAGGCGGATCATTTCTGTTGTCCCTCACCCCCTCCATATTTATGAACATAGCAACAAATATTAAGGAAAGATTAAATGATGAGGAGAATAATTCCAGTTTCGTCCGTCTTTCCTCAAAGCCAGTCTCATTCCCAGTGCTAAGCTCCCCTGTACCCTCCTCAACTGGTTCTGCCATCTTCAAGAATGAGAAATTCCTTTTGTAATAATGACTAATACACAACTTCTTATCAGTGGTTCTTGAAAGGTAGACTGTGAAGAGATGTTTGAATTAACAACATTAAACTGCAACCAGAATGAAAAAACATTTCATTGCATATGATAAAAGTAACAAAGAATTGGAGTGACTTGAAGAATGATTTTCTCTTGGGCATCAAAATGTTTGTTTTGTTTTTATTGTCTGTTAACTTGAAGTTACTTCAAGTACAGTTCACATTTAAAGAATTGTTTAAAGTGCTGGGCATGTTAAATTAGGAGAATCACCAAAACTAGAGAATAGCTAAATTTTTTGATTTCAATTGAATCTAATTCCGCACTGTGTTTTCTAAACACGTTTTTTTTCCCCCATAACGTATAAAGCCACCTTATTAAATACTTCTGTGAAACTGCCTCTGAAACTTCTTTGGATGCTCTGTCACTGACCACTACAGTAAGCAAACAGCAAAAAAGACTTCTGGTCTATCAAACCAGGTTTCACACTGGGATCTGATTTGTGCAGTATTACTAGCAGTTGGGATCATAGCAACAGGTACCATTGAAATGGAGTTGTGTTTGAACATTTTATTTCTGCCATTAGTGGCTTACAGGCTGACATGCGCTTTGTTTCTGGTCTTTTTTAAAAGGACATGGTCTTGAGAGATGGCAGCATTGCTGCAGTATTCATCATCCTGTGGTGGTGAGCTATATTCTTGAACACAACTAAGCAACTGGCTAAGCATTTTCATAGGGCAATCAACCATATTGTGGGTCTATAATGCCATCCTTGCATGGTCTGGGCTGCATGGAAGACAGTAATCCTACTGTAATTGTTCCTGTCCCTTAAAGTGATTTTGAGGACAGTTGGCCCAGAGAAAAGCTTTGCTTCTCTTCAAACCATGCAGTGGGATAGTAATACAGTCCAATACAGAGGTTGTACTGAAATGTTTGTACAGATTACAATGGGAATTTGAAACAACCTTTTGCTGCAGACTCCAGACAGTGGCAAAAATATGTCATCCCTGTTTATACAGTTATTTCATATTAAGTAAACAATGCAGCGGTGTATCCAACCTGTGACCCTTGAAGTAAGTGCGGCCAGCTCCCTATCTCTGAAGTAGGAAGCTCGAGTTCAATTCCCACCTGCTGCGGAGGTATGTAATAACATCTGACCAGGTTGATTAAAAATATCTAAACCCAATTAATAGAAAAACTGAGGCACTATTAACATTAATGCAATTTGGAATGAGTACGATTCAGGTTCTGCTGCATAACAAACCTAAAACACAAAGATCACAACAAGAATTTGTTTTTGCATGCCAAAATTTAATAAGTTTGTCTCAGGACATGATCATGTAGAAAAGTTAGATCAATAGAACTGCCTTTCCTCCGCTTGTAAATATGTGGGCAATAATCCACTACAGGATAAAAATGTACAAAATAATTTGAATGGAATGAGCTTTACAGTATTAGTGTCAAACCATCTTGTAAACATTGATGCATACATGTAGAACTGAGTAGCAGCAGGCAATAACAGTAATCTTTTAACATGAGGCACAACCAGTCTGCATTTCAGGATGCTGACATTGTAGAAAGATCTGCTCACTGATTCAGGATAAGCGGAGTAACTATTAAAGTAGTATTTATATTAAAATCTCCTAAGCTACCATTGTACATTGGAAAATGTAAAGTGATGCAGAAGCTAGAGTCTATACACAGTAATCATCTGTTCCCACTTAAATTAACTCAAAAGGGTCATTAAAAGAGTGGTCTGGATTTCAATATGGATTCTGTGCTCCAGTTGAATTAATTTTCCCTACTATGTACAACTGTTCCATTTCTTTTCCTGGTTAAATAAATGCATGAGGTTTAGGAAACTATAGTTCTTTGATAACCTGAGCTCTTTTAATCAGATACCCAAGAGCTCATTCCTCAATAGTGAATATTTATAATGGTGTTTTACTGTACTGGAAAGATGCCATCTGGAGTTGCCGCTGTATTCTCTCTGCTTCCAATTCTCTGAAGTACACATCATCATCCTCCTGTATTATCATTTCCTGGAGTTCACGAATTTCCTTTTCCATCTTTGCACGCAATTCTTTCTTCCATTTTTGGAGTGCCTAGAAATTCAAGTAGTGTTAGAAGTGAAGATAACAAGTTAGGGATAGTAATTTTCATCCGAAATCTAAGCACAACTAATTTGAGTCTATGTTGTTAATAGCAATGTAATTCAGCCCATTTATATTGGAGCAATGACTCATTAGTTGTGCAACATTACAATAGGAATGCAGCTAACAAGGAGTTAGAGTTTGAAATAAGTTTTTCAAAGCAAATAGCAAGGTGTAGACATTTCTGTGCTACTCTCGGACAAAGGATTCTTCCATCAGTAAAGTCACTACAGTCCCAAAGCACCAGAGGGGTGCTGTCTAGAGAGAGAGATGACTGGCAGTGGTTTAACCCCAGGGTCACCATGCCTCAGGAAAGTGGAGAGGTTGAAAAGGAGGCATGTTCAAGGTCACCTCAGCTTCAGCAATTCCATCTGCGCAGTTGGCGTCACTGCATTGCAAACTAGCTGTTCAACCAACTGACTTAAATGCAATGTTCTTGCAAACATATCAAGTGCTTTGCAGTTTCTGACAGAGACAAAAGACAGCAAAGTCATAGTTTGCAAGTTTGCTTTGTGTTGTAGATTTTAAAAAACACGGATTCTTTCAGGGAACACTGGTCAGAGCAGAAGAAAATGAAGTTACCTTGTTTTGTGCAGCCTCCCGAAGGTTAACTTTCTGCTGCTCCTGCGCCAGAGTTTCGGCCAACATTAAAAACTAGATTGAAAGTAAAGTCTTTTTTTTTGTCAGTTCATAATTAACATGTTCAACGTCTTAACACTTTAGGCAAGAGATTGCTTATTGCTAACCATAAATTACATCTAGGACAGATCAAATTAAGTAGCAAGTTCAGTTGCTAGTATAATACATTAAGGGCATTTAAATTACGATAAATCACTCAAAAGAATTTATTCTGCAAAGTGACTGCTTGGTATCAAATATACTGGATTGATTTTTCTCACCAATTTACCTCTTTCTAGGGCAAGGCCAGTCATGCAGAGAAACAACTTTTAGCCATTAGCTCCTCTACCAATTTAATGAGCCTTGGCATAAAGGCAGCAATCTAGATTGGGGCCTGAACCTATGATTTTTTTTTCACTCAGGCTTGAGCAGATAATCCAGGCTAAGAGATGCCTTTCGAGACCCTGTGACCCCTTGAGTAAGCATGAAAGATATACTATGATACGATTTAAAAGAGCAGGTGATTTCTTCTAGGGTCATAGCTAATACTTAAAATTACCAGATGATTTATTTGTGACGTTGGTTGATAGTTACATGGCTGTTTGTGGAACCTTGTGGTGAAAATTATGTACTGTATTTCTCCACATTACCAAAATGCCTGCACTTCAAAAAGTACTTGACTGTCCTACTGTGGTACTTTGGGAAATCAGGTCTTGACAGGCACTGTATAATTGCAAGTTTATTCTTCAATGTTAGACATATACTGTGCAATAGTTTCTTGAAGTAGTAAAATGTTAAAACTAGGTTATTGAAAGGTTCCTATTTTTCTGTATTCAAATACCTGATCTCTATAGTAATTCTCCATTGACTGCAACTCTTCCTTTTGTCGTTTCTTATACTCCTGACGTTTCTCTTTGGTGTAAGTCTTCAATTCACGTAATCTCTGTTTCTGAATCTCCAAACCTTCTTCAAACAGGGTTTTAAAAATCTTTAGAATTAGGAAAATAACATTAGGCCACTTCCTACGGACAGAAATAAGTTACTGCGTATATCTGCATTAAAAAGCCCCCTGATTATACAGGTGTTTTTCAAAGAAAATTCTCCTCCGATACAAACTTCCTCTGATGTTCATTGGAATACACGTTCTGCAAAGTACATTTTGGTTTGACACTTCATAAAATGAGACCAGCACTTTAAATGTTTTAGTGTAGTCACCAATAATTATGTACTATACGGTGCCTTAAAAGGTAGCAAAATGTTCCAGCTTAGAGACCTTCGTTTGATAAATTATGGTAAATAGTAATGATTGGGAAAAAACAAGGAAGTGACTAGTTTAAAAACAAGGAAAAAAAATGTAGGATGAAGAGGAACAAGAGAAAAGCATTTTGGCCAATACCACAGATAGTCTTAGTGATGAGTATTGTGTGCAGTGTGGACTTAAGCTCAGGATGGAACAAAATGCTGATGTCACAGCTTCGCGACAAGGGAATCATAATTGTAATTAGAGGAGATTCAGGCACATTTGGGGTCACTGTAGTTAGGAGTGAGGGAGGTAGAAAGTGTAAAGACATCAATTGAATAAATATAGAAGCTAGCCCCAAGCTTTTTAAAAAAAAGTGTTTGGAGAGGGACAGTACCAAGATCAGAAATTGAACAGAGTCCAAAAATAGAGTACAGCAGAATTGGCTGCATGGAGCTAGAAAGAGAAGAAATGTCCGGCATTGAGACACTGACGACAGCAAAGCCAAATAACAGCAATGCCAAAAAAAGACTTTTTTGAAGATTCTATTGTAAATTGTTGGTCTGTAAAACATAAGGTGCCAAAACGCCTCCAATCACATGGCCCAGCTAAACTCTGGATGTAGGTTCCCTGGGAGGAAATGCTTTGCTCAAGCCTTTCCCCCGATGTGTGAACACAAAACTCTCAGCCTCACATCAGCAATGCTGCTTGCGCTGTAAAAGAAGTATGAGTGTGACTTGCCAGATGCAGTTTTGTCCCATCCACAAATAAATGTGTTAATTCAGAGAACTATGCAGAACAGGAAGTAATTTTCCCATTGGGTTTGCCTTACTCTTTCTTCTCGAGTCCTTGCTCGCATCATTTTTGCACGCAGTTGAACGTGGTAATCGTTATAGTATTTCTTGGCACGGGCAATTTGCTGCCTTCGCTCCTTCATCTTGTTCTGGGCAGATTTCTGCTGCCGAATTCGTTCCTTGAACTCTTTCTGAAGGAGAAGTGAAAAGGTAGGTGGTTTGGAAGAAATCAACGCACAGTACCTCAAAGAGCTACTGGATTAGATATGTAAAAGAAATTAGATACGTCCAGGGCCAAACAGAATATTAGGTGGGGAACCACAGCTAGAATGATCACACAGCCAAAACAGACTGCCTATCATAGTAAATAAAACCAGCTTGGGACATAGAGTATTGAAGAGTCAAAGTAAATAATAACAGTTTCACTAAATAGTATTTTTAAAAAGTTAATTTCATCCTTTATCAAGCCTTACCAGACGCAGATTATGTTCCTGTTCCTTTTTAATGATATTAATTAAGAGATCATGCTTTTTCTGGGCTTCTTCAATCTAATAAGAAAATAAAAAGCAGTCATCATTGTTTAGCCTTAGGAGTTTGCTGTGTACGCTCAAATGGTATCCCTGCAACCCAGTAATATCTTTAAAACATTGAATATAGAGCCATATTACCCATTCCTCCTCACCCCCAACCCACCCTCCAAACACACACAGGCAGTTTGTCAGTCCATCAAAAGCAAACAAAAAACATGATTATCTACAACATGATAAAAGAATGAGGCATGAGACGCCACTCACTGCTGACTGCAGCTTGGCTTGGCTCCGGTCCCCATCAAGACCAGACTTGATCAACTGTTCTATTTGCTTAAACTGCTGCTTCCACATCCTATTCATAGCATGTGGAGAGAGTGGCAGATAAGGAAACTCTTCCAATAATAAAGGCAGAAGGTCATTATCTTGTATCTTCACTGCAAAACAAAAAAGTAACAACACTTAAATATCTAACTAGAGAAAAATACAAACAATAGAATATATATCATCTGAGTTTATTCAAACATCACAGCCAACTCTTGTAGGTTAAAAGACAGGATTTTGGTCAGTGTCAGATGGATATAACATTGATTGTGTGGCTCTGAAGTGTACCAATCATGCACTAGATGGCAGTAAGCTGCAACTGCCTCCAATTGATGGAGTCCAGCACCAGAGGGCAGCAGTACATCTTATCCCAGTGCTGCCGAGAACTTGTTCACCTGGACAGCCCCCACTTATAGCAGACACAATGCAAGCCTGGACCTCTTGAATAGGCTTGCAGCCATCCATTTCTAGTGAAATAAATCTGTAATCGTGTTTAATCCTTCTTCACAATCTGAAGTGTGGAGTGATGTTGGCTGTATACATTTAAACAGCCAAAAAGACAACCACATCAATTATGGTTCGTGTGTGGAATGAACTGCGAAAGGAAGTGGCAGATAGTATTAAAAGACGTTTAAGTACGTGAATAGGAAAGGTTTGGAGGGAGATGGAGTTCAATTTGGATAAATGCGAGGTATTGCATTTTGGTACAACAAAGAGAGGCAGGAGTTATACAATTAATGATAGGGCCTTGGTAGGGTTGTAGACAGAGGTATCTGGGGCTTCAGGTACATAATTCTTTGAAGTCTGTGTCACATATAGACAGGGTGGTTAAAAAGGCGTTTAGCACGCTTGCCTTCATTGCTCAGTCCTCATGTTGAGGTTGTGCAGGACGTTTGTAAGGCCTTGAGGAAGTGGTGGATGCAGACACAATTACATTTAAAAGACACTTAGCTAAGTACATGAAAGGTCTGGAGGGATATAGGCCAGAAGCAGGCAGATGGGACTAGTCTAGTTTGAGATTATGTTTGACATGGACTAGTTGGACTGGAGGATCTGTTTCCATGCTATCTGACTCGTGACTCTATAAAAAAGAAACCATGGTTGGAATGATACTTTGCAGCTTAAAAAAAACCTTCCCAACCATCAATTGTTTTATTTTACTTTTTGTATACAAATGCAAAGGACAGTGAAAGAATTTTTATCAATTTTCAGAGGGAATTGAGAAATGAATAAATACCATAACAGGGCTATCAAAGGACGAATAAATTGGATAATTATTTCAAATCAGTGGGGTTGGAGGAAGAGGATTCAAATTAAAATATCTTACACATCATCAAAATACACTAAACAGCACAGCTGAAAAGATGTCAAAGAAAAAGTTTGAAGAAAATAGAAATAGGGGATTGTAGTGGTAGTGCCCCACTGCTTGGCTAATAGTTCCCTGGTTCCACCTGCTCCAAAGGTGTGTAACAACTCTCTGAACAGGTTGATTCAAAAATAAATTGAAGAATAGAAACAAGAAGTATTTTGTAATAGGAGTGGAATTTGCAAGTAACTAAGATATGGATGAATTCCTTCGCAGTAGTGGGATAGCATGTATTTTTATTGCCCATGCATCACAATCAATTAATTATTTCTACAACTTGCCTGTATACAAGTTCACAAAAATTAACATGTTACATTTGGGGCAGGATGGCGGTTCAGTTGTTAGCATTGCTGCCTCACAGTGCCAGGGACCGGAGTTCAGGCGACTGTGCGGAATATGCGTATTCTCGCTGTGTCTGCATGGGTTGCCTCCAGGTGCTCCAGTTTCCTCCCACTTTGGAGGAGCAGTGTGAACTTGATGGGCCAAATGGCCTGCTTCCACACTAAGGATTCTATGGATTTCACATTATTTCATTTGAGGTCCATCTTGATTAATTTGAAATTTGATCTCCTAAATCCCCTCTCCCACTTCACCTTTTCACAGTCCTCAACTGTCTCCTGTTTCCATGGCTGAATTTAAAAAATACATTATTCCAGACATTCATTATATCCCAGCTCTCCCATTTGCTGAAATGTAACTCTGCAAACTTTGTTGCTTCCCTGCAAAATTATGGCAGTTTTTTTGCTGTCAAAGGTTCAACATTCTATTCCAGAATTCTCCCGACTTGCTTCATCTCTGGCCAAGCCCAATGTTTGGCCGCTTCTTTGATCACCAGCCCAACAGACTCTTTCCTTGGCACCTGCTTAGCATCTGTTCACCTTCCTTTCTCCTTTTCATGAACTACTTAGGTAAGCTCTTATGCTAAAGAAACCATATTAAAGTGCATGTTATTCATGGCTGTGAAGACATCCATAGCCAGTCCTCCTTGGAGTTCAACAGAATGAAACAGTTCAAAACACAGGTTAAAATTACTACTGTAAATACTAGGGCAAAGTTCAAAAGGGTTGTTGGGGCTAATTTATCCAGTGTATTTTGGCTCAATGCTAAAGGTTCTGTACAATTATCCTTAGTAGTTCCACAAATTAACATTTCTCTCAATCACAATTTTCCACTCAGCAGAAATCAAGCTATTTCTTTGAATTCTTACTAGGAGTTGCTTTCCTTGGCTTTGTCACTCCTGTACGTGTCCACTGGCTGTGCTTCTGCTTTTGCGGTGTGGTTTTTGCAGAATAAACTTTTGCTGGCTGTGGAGTTTTTGGAGTTTCTTTGAAGATATTTTCTTTACATTCTTGTTCCTTCATAACAGATGTGCAGAACAAATGTAAATGTCAAGTATACAAAAGGAATAGTCTGCTTATTTTTATATGGAGTCTTGGAGCATCACAGAACTCATCACATAACCAATTATATTGAGTTAATACAAATAGAGACAAATAGCAATGAAGAATTAAACACTGGCAGGATAGTCAGGAGTCAAAAGAGCTATGTGGATTTTGTCATTTGTTACTCATTATGTCCATGAATTTAAGAAATTACATTTGGAGACCATTACCAAGTTATGTCCTTGTGGGAAGGAAATTTTCCATCGATATCCAAATTAAAACTCCATACACCCAGCAGTGTGGTCGATTCTCATTTCCACTCCAAAACAGCCTAGCAAGCCACTTAGTTAAATAGACTCAGGCAATAAATGCTCATCTTCCTAGGTGATGCCCACAGTATTAATTATTTTTTAAAGAAAAAGCAAGCTCTGGCCTGATAATTACTAATCATCTTCACTAAACATTTAGAAAACAAAAATCAAATCAAGATACATTTAACACATATCACTCACTGCTTTCTTGACACTTTTTTTCTCTTTTTCAATTTTAGATTTCTCCTTCATTTTGTAGTTCTCCAGTTCTTTTTTGTAAGAGTCACTCACTGCCTGTAATGAGGCAAAAGGAAAGAAAAACTCAAATGTGTGTGCACATCACTATTAAGTGTTTGACTACAAGATGTTACCATTCCAGTTGATAGTAATAGAGGACAAGCAAAATCCCAGGAGTGAAACAGGACTGGATAGGCTATAAATTTCTACCATTTGATTACTACTGTGATCAGTCACTGAACATAGTCACAAGATTCTGCCAGTGTACTTTTAACAAAAAGAACAGAAAGTGTATCACATTACAACTGAACATCACTAAGGTTAATTCGGAAAGATCTTCTCAAACAGCAAATAAAAAATTTTCAACCCTTTCCCCACTGACAATTCCCATTAAAGACACGCAACAAACGTGGTGAAGTTTCATGCCCATTATTCTATTCTTTTTTATTTAACTGAGGAGTTTGCATTTTCCTATTGTGACTTTCTGCATCTTAAGCTAGATGTAAATCTGCCTCTCCAAGAAACAAATGCACTGACTTAAATCACTGACTCTTAAAGCAACTGGACAAAACCCTACAGTTTTAAAAATAAATATGTTGAGGCTGCTAAATAGCTTCACTTCTGGTCTTTGGTTCCTTTTGTCTTAAAATCACAACTTAGTAAATGCTTCAGCTATTATCTCAAGGTAGTTTGTCTAGTCGTTTAGCTCAAGTCACATGATTTCTTGGGAATACTTTGACCCACTCCTAAAAGAAAAGTTCCACATTTTAAACAGCTACCTTCACAGAACTGAAGATATTGCAGATCCCAAATATTATAAACCTTCACTGAACAAAATCATGAGGGGCAGACGGGAAGAACATTTACCCCTTGGTGGTGGGATCAACAACCACAGGGCACTGATTGAAGGTAAGGGACAGGAGATTTACAGGTGATAAGAGGAAAACCATTTTCACCCAGAGGGTGGTTGGAATCTGGAACTCGTGGGCTACAAGGTAGGTAGAGGCAGAAACCCTAGTAACATTCATTGTATTCAAATTTATACTTGCGCTGTCAAGGCATACAAGGCTATGGCTAAAGTACTGGAAAGTTAGATTAGTTAGGTGGTTGATTTCAATTGGCACAGAGTCAATAGGCTGTAGGGTCTTTTTCCATCCTGTACACTTGTATGGCACATCACGTGGAAAAAAAATGTTAAAAAGGTACCTTTAAGATGCATTTATCATTTGTATCAATTTCCTCATCACTATTCCAATTTTACATGCAAAGCTATAACATTTACAAAGCAAGGTATCTAAATCATAGAAGATCCGAATCTTGCCAACTCATTACCGCACCATCCTAGGCCCCAAATACACCTTCCAGGTGAGGCAGTATTTTATTTGCACTTTGAATATAGTCTACTGTCTTTGCTGCTTGCAGTGCAGTCTCCTTTACACGGAGGAGACCAGATGCAGATTGGGAGATTACTTCATGAAACACCTCCACTCTGTCCACAGGAATTATGCCAATCTTCCAAAGCCTTGCCATTTCATTAAACCACCTTGTTCCAATGCTATCCTTTCCATTCTTGGCCTGCTACAGTGTTCCAATGAAGCACAATGCAAGCTGGAGGAACAACACATTTTCCATTTAGCCTCTAGGACTCCATAGTTTATTTCCACAACTTCAAAGTATGACCTCTGTACTCTATGCTCCTACATTCCATTACCTTGCTCTGGCTGAGTCTGGTTTGTGGTTTGTTGTGGTCTACTCAGCAGAGTAAACCCATTCTCTCCTTTTCATAGTTAACATTTACCTACTTTATCCCCCTCTCTCACTACTACTTCTCTCTTCCCATCCCCCTCCAGATACAGCCAGACTTGTTTCTCCTACATTCTGTTTTTAGTTTGGTCTAAGCTGAAGTATTGCATTCACTTCTGGGTATCATATCTCTGATGATCTGAAAGTACTGAAGAGGGTGCAGAAATGATTTATGAGAATGGTTTGAGGAATTTCAGTTATGTTGGCAGATTTTAGATATTCAGGCTGGTTTTCCTTGAGGAGAAAGCTGACAGGTTTATTGATTTATTGTAGTCATGTACTGAGATAGTGAAAAAGTCTAATTTTGTGTGCTGTACAGGCAGATCGTACCATACAAAGTACATCAGGGTTGCAGAACAGAGTACAGAATACAGTGTTATAGCTGCAGAGAGAGAGAGAGAGCGAGAGAAAGCATGGAAGAAGTTGTTCTTGAATCTATTTGTATGTGTATCAAACTTTTGTACTTTCTGCGTGACAGAAGGGGGTGGGAGAGTATAACCGAGATGAGAGGGGTCTTTGATTGCATTGGTTGCTTTCTCGATGCAGCAGGAAGTACAGTTGGAGTTAATGGATGAAAGGCCAGTTTATGTGACGGACTGGACTGTGTTCATGACTCTAGTTTCTTGCGGTCTTGGGAAGAGCAGTGGCATACTAAGCTGTGATGCATCCAGAGAAGATGCTTTCTGTGGTGCATTTACTAAAATTGGTAAGTCTCCTTGTGGACATGTCAAATTTCCTTTGCCTCTGGTGGACCAGGACAGATTGTTGGTGATCACACCCAGGAACTTGACACCCTCGACCATCTCCACCTCAGCACCATTGATGCAGACTGGGGCATGTCCTTCACTCCACTTCCTGAAGTCAATGACCAGTTCCTGAAGTCAATGACCAGCTCCTTCACTTTGCTGACATTTGAAGGAGAAATTGTTGTATTTACACGATGCTGCTAAGCACTCAATCTCTTTCCTATACTCTGTTAAGTGATGTGAGATCCAGCCTACAATAGTGGTGTCATCAGCAAACTTGTAAATAGCGTTGAAGCAGGATTTGGCCACACAGTTGTGAGCGTATAAGGAGTATAGTAGGGGGTTGAGTATGCAGCCTTGCAGGGCACCGGTGTTCAGTATTACAGTGGAGGAAGTATTGTCACCTATTCTTACTGATTGCGGACTACGGGTCAGGCAGTCGAGGATCCAGTTACAGAGTGGGGTGCAGAGACCTAGGCCTCAGAGTTTAGAGGGAAGTTTGTTTGGAATTATAGTGTTGAAGGTGAAATTGTATTTAATAAGTAGATCCTGACATAAATATCCTTGTTATCCAGATGTTCCAGGGATTTCTTATGTTCTTATACATCTGGATATAAATTGTCCCATTGGGAACACCCAGCATGGGTTCATGAAGGGTAGGTCATGTTTAACTAATTTGGTGGAATTCTTTGAGGACATTACTTGCATGGTGGACAATGGGGAACCTGTGGATGTGGTGTATCTGATTTCCAGAAGGCATTTGACAAGGTGCCACACCAAAGACTGCTACATAAGATAAAGTTGCACGGTATGACAGGTAATGTATTGGCATGGATAGAGGATTGGTTGACGAGTAGGAAACAAAGAGTAGGGGTAAATGGGTGTTTTTCTGGTTGGCGGTCAGTGGCTAGTGGTGTGCCTCAGGGATCAGTGTTGGGACCGCAATTGTTTACAATTTACATAGATGATTTGGAGTTGGGGACTAAGTGTGGTGTGGCAAAATTTGCAGATGACACTAAGGTGAGTGGTAGAGCAAAGTGTGCAGAAGACACAAAGTCTGCACAGGGATATAGATAGTCTAAGTGAGTGGGCAAAGGTCTGGCAGATGGAGTACAATGTTAATAAGTGTGAGGTCATCCATTTTGGTAGGAATAACAGCAAAATGGACTATGTTTTAAATGGTAAAAAATTGCAGCACGCTGCTGTACAGAGGGACTTGGGTGTCCTTGTGCATGAATCGCTAAAAGTAGGATTGCAGGTACAGCAGGTAATTAAAAAGGCAAATGGAATTTTGTCTGCCATTGCTAGAGGGATGGAGTTTAAAAACAGGGAGACTATGCTGCAGCTGTATAGGGTCCTGGTGAGGCCACAGTACCTGGAGTACTGTGTGCAGTTTTGGTCTCCTTACTTGAGAAGGGATATACTAGCACCGGAGGAGGTGCAGGGGAGATTCACTCGGTTGATTCCAGAGTTGAGAGGGTTGAATTATGAGGAGAGACTGAGTAGGCTGGGATTATACTCATTGGAATTCAGAAGAATGAGGGGAGATCTTATAGAAACATATAAGATTATGAAGGGAATAGATAAGGTGGAGGCAGGGAGGTGGTTTCCACTAACAGGTGAAACTAGGACTCAGGGGCATAGACTCAAAATAAAGGGAAACAGATGTAGGACTGAGGTCAGGAGGAACTTCTTCACCCAAAGGGTTGTGAATCTGTGGAATTCCCTGCCCAGTGAAGCGGTCGAAGCTACCTCGCAGAATGTTTTTAAGGCAAGGCTAGATAAATTTTTGAACAGTAAAGGAATTAAGGGTTATGGTGAGCGGACGGGTAAGTGTAGCTGAGTCTCAAAAAGATCAGCCATGATCTTATTGAATGGCAGGGCAGGCTCGAGGGGCCGGATGGCCTAGTCCTGCTCCTAGTTCTTACGTTCTCATGAATGTCGGGCCAGGGAGATGGTGTCTGTTGTGGACCTGTTGTGCCAGTACGTGAATTGCAAAGGATCAACACAATTTGGTATCCTGGAGTTGATGCAGGCCATGACTAACCGCTCAAAGCATTTCATAATTATGGAAGTCAGAGCCATTGCGTGGTAGTCATTGAGGCATGCTGCATGACTTTTCTTTGGCATCAGGATGGTGGTGGCCTTCTTGAAGCAAGTGGGGACTGCAAATTGTAATAAGGAGGGCTTAAAGAAGAGGGGTACAGATATGGTTAATGGTAGTGTTTTTTCCCTAGGATGGCGGATTTCAAGACTGGGGGCATATTAAGGTGAAAGGAGAGAGATTTTAAAAATTTGCCCCTCATGTCTTTAAAGAGGGTGTTTTACGTGTGGAATAAACTTCCTGAGGAAGTGGTGGCTGTGGGCACAATCACAATGCCTAAAAGACATTTGGAAAAGTACATGAATAGGAAAGGTTTGGAGGGATATGGGCCAGGAGCAGGCAGGTGGGACTAGTTTAGTTTGGGATTATCTTCCACATGGACTGGATGGACCGTAGGGTCTGTGTCTATGCTATATGTTTCTATATTTTATATCTGCAAATACTCCTGCCCAATCGGTCTGCACAGGATCTGAGTGCACGGGTGGGGACTCCATCTAGTCCAGTTGCTTTCGGTGGGTTCCCTCTAACGACCTAAAGTCTGCAGTGGTGAACGTGGGTACAGGTGCATCTGAGCTGTTGGGATAGGTGTCATTGCTCACTTTGACAGGTCAGTGAAACATAGGGTACATTGAGCTTGTCAGGTAGGGATGTACTGTTGCCTGCAACTCTGTTCAACTTTGTAGCCAGTTAATTCATGTATGCCTTGCCACAAACAAGGTGTTCATGTGATAACAAGGTGTAGAGCTGGATGAACACAGCAGGCCAAGCAGCATCAGAGTAGCAGGAAGGCTAACGTTTTGGGCCTAGACCCTTCTTCAGAAATGGGGGGGGGGGTTCTGAAATAAATAGGGAGAGAGGGGGAGGCGGATAGAAGATGGATAAAGGAGAAGATAGGTGGAGAAGAAACAGACAGGTCAAAGAGGCGGGGATGAAGCCAGTAGAGGTGAGTGTAGGTGGGGAGGTAGGGAGGAGATAGGTCAGGCCAGGGAGGATGGACAGGTCAAGGGTGCGGGATGAGGTTAGTAAGTAGGAGGTGGGGGTGGGGGTGGGGCTTGAGATGGGGGTGGGGGTGGGGCTTGGGAGGCGGGGACGAGCTGGGCTAGTTTTGGGATGCGGTAGAGGGAAGGGAGATTTTGAAGCTTGTGAAGTCCACATTGATACCATTGGGCTGCAGGGTTCCCAAGCGGAATACGAGTTGCTGTTCCTGCAACCTTCGGGTAGCGTCGTTGTGGCACTGCAGGAGGCCCAGCATGGACATGTCGTCTGAGGAATGGGAGGGGAAGTTGAAATGGTTCATGGTTGGTCTGGGTCTCAAGCTTATTCAAAATTATTAGTGGTCTGGACAAATTAAATAGGACTTTTTGCTGATACAGGGGCAAAGTTACATAAGTGAAAATAGATTGTCATAGTGATGGATTAAATGAGATCAGAAGCTTGTCCAGAGGTCAAATGTGATAAGCAGACCAATTAAAATGTGGACTAGTGCCAGAGCGAGAGCTGGAGTCAGCAGTAATGAAGCGAGTTTGGAGTAGTGATCAAAATAACGGCTTTAGTTGTCCCAATATTTAACTGAAGAGCTCTGCTCATCCAATACTAGATGTTGCACAGCAGGTTGATGATATCAATAGTGGAGTCGTCGAAAGGGAACAGTGAGGTTGAGATTTGAAATCAGCACGTGTGAAAATTATTGTTGTTTGTTGCTGTCATATTGTCCAGAAAATCTTTTTGCACTTACAAGCGAATCAAAGCAACAGAAAGAATTAATTCAGCCCAACAAGTTCACTCTTAGTTGATACAGTGTGGAGTTGGAGGAACACAGCAGGTCAGGCAGCATCAGAGCAGCGTTGACGTTTCGGGCCTAGACCCTTCTTCAGGATGGGGAGGGGGAAGGGAGCTGGGAAATAAATAAAGGGAAGAGGGGTGGGGTTTGGGGGAAGGTAGGTGGGATGGCGATAGGTGGATGCAGGTAGGGGTAGTGGGGATTAGTCAGATAGGTGGGGAAGGAGATGGACAGGTAGTGTCAGGTCAAAAAAAGTGAGGATGAGAGGGAGGGTTGGACATGGGATGAGGCTGGGGATGGGGAGATTTTGAAACTGGTGAATTCTATGTTCAGACTGTAGGCTGAGGTGGAATATGATTGAATCAACATTATTACAAAAGGTTTATGCATGGAAGGTCCAATATTCTCTGCACTCTTTGTTTCATTGAAAATTTCACATGAAATGACCTGGCACCACAGACTGCCTAACCACAGGAAATAATCCAGTTTTCCAAATTAATTCCTGGGATATGAGAGTTTTCTTGGGAAGGGCAGATTTATTTCCACTCCTTAACTGCCCAGGTTGGTGGTAATGGTTTCCTGGATTACCGAAGTAGGTAGTCGAGGCTTAGGTACCCCAGTCACTCGGTTGGAGCATACCAGGCTTTTGACCAACCAATCCTACAAGTTTTATAAACTGCAACTCTCATATTTATCCACATGTTGCCTCCGTGAACTCATCGGCAATATGCAGTGTTCTGTTAAATATGTAATTTTTTCAAACAAACTTACATGCCTCAGCCAACATTTGATGTGAATAATATTCAGGCAAGTGACAGTTCTTTTTAACAGCTCACCTGAATGATACATGTTCTAAAATGTAATTTGTAATCTTCATTCAGCCTCTAGTACTTTGCTCAATTCATCTAATAAATTTCAGAACTGTAGACCAATTTTGATGTGACACCACTAATCATGACTGACCCAAAACTGCACCAGTTTGGGAAAACGTGGCTAAAAATAAAAATGTCTTAAAACAAAATCACAGTACACTTGAACAGAACAAAAAAAAAGTTCTTTAAATGTGAAACGTGGGAATCAATTAAAAGTGCAAAGGCAACTAACATTCAACTGGACTGGCTAACTGCAATGTGGAACCAAATAATAACTTCTTTGATACAACATAGTTGAATATTTCATTCCTTTACATAACTAATTTGGTAAAAGTTGGTGGAAGTTCAGAACATTCATTCTATTAATAAATGCACTGTTTACCCTACAAAAAAATGTTAGCTTGAAAGGCTGTTAGTTGAATAGATTAATATTTCCATAGAATCCCTACCGTGTGGAAACAGGCCCTTCAGACCAACAAGTCCACACCAACCCTCAAAGCACTTGACCCAGACCCAGACCCATCCCCCTATAACCCACCTAATCTACACATCCCTGAATACTATGGGCAATTTAGCGAGGCCAATCCACCTATCCTGCAAATCTTTGGACTGTGGGAGGAAACTGGAGCAACCAGAGGAAATCTGTGCAGACACAGGGAGAATGTGCAAACTCCACACAGACACAGTCACCCGTGGAATTGAACCCAGGTCCCTGGTGCTGTGAGGCAGCAGTGCTAACCACTGAGCCATCATGCCGCTCCTGAAGCAGGAATGATGAATAGGATGATTTGTTGCTTTTCAAATGGTTCTTAAAAAAGGTCAGATTTATTTTTCCAAAGTGCAACAAACTGATTTCAGCTTGCTTAAAGATAGTCCTTTTACCTTTGCTTTCATCCTCTGCTGGTCCATTTCTTTTTGCAACTCTCTACGAATTTTCCTCATCTGTCCCTTCGAGTCTTTATTGACAGCATCTTCAAACTCAGCTTGTAGAGTACGTCGTGGTGGTGATGGAGAAAGAGAGCGGGCACGTGCTGGCTTCCTGGTTTGTTTTGCTGCATTACAATGGATTGAAAGAAAATCAGACAAGTACTTATAAACATTTGCCCAAAGGGACTGATTTGACATTTATTCATTGTTTTGATACCGTTCCTGTATGAGAACAATGTTCCTTTCGTGATCTTTGTCACTTAAATACTGTCATTTTTAAACTGGCCTAAAGACAACAAGTTGATTATAGCATCTCAAGTACTTTTATTCTGGACAGAATAAATGTTTCCTTACTTGTTCCAAATATCTAAATTTGATACTAATTATATTTCATTCTACTTGACGTCTCCAGAATTCAAATATATAGGCTAAACATCAGAAGGTAAATTATGTGTTTTCTGCAAGGTACAGCAGGTATGCCACTTCCTTACGTTAAAATAATTAGGTCTTGCTTTAACATGTAAAACTCCAATTTATGTTGCAGCATGTGGGCCAGAAGAGTTTCAATGCATCTCATTTCAGACGTCAGACGATGTTGGCCTGCTAGATCAAATGTGTTTTTTAGATTGATTCGAGCAGTAGTTTAAACCTGAAAGTGGACACTCCACACTGTTTGGAGATGGTGAGAACTGCTGATGCTGGAATCAGAGTCAATACAGTATCGAGCTGGAGGAATACAGCAGGTCAGGCAGCATCAGAGGAACAGGAAAGTCAACGTTTCAGGTTTATACCCTTCATCAGGACTGGGGAGGGGAAAGGGAGCCTGGAAATAAATGGGGTTGGGACTGGGGGAAGATAGGTTGGATTATGATAAGTGGATGCAGGTAGGGGGTAGTGGAGATTGGTCAGTGGGAAGAGTGGGGTGGATAGGTGGGAAAGATGGACAGGTTTTGTCAGGTCAAGGAGGTGGGGATGAGAGGGAGGGTTGGACATGGGATGAGGTTGGGGTTGGGGAGATTTTGAAACTGGTGAATTCTATGTTGAGGCCATCGGGCTGTAAGCTCCTGTGGTAGAAAGAGATGTCGTTCCTCCAAATTGCGTGTGGTGTCATTGTGACACTGGAGGCAGCCCAGGATGGACATGTCACCAAGGGAGTGGGAGGGGGAATTAAAACGGTTGGCAACTGGAAAGTGTTGTTGATTATAGCATACAGAGTCCAGATACTTTGCGAATCAGTCACCGAATCTGTGCTTGGTTTCACTGCGGTAGAGGAGACCACTTCGGGTGCAACGCCTCTAACAAACCCCATCCTCCTAGACACCACCCCACAGCCTCCTATCCTCCTTCAACCTCATTATCTCCAACTGCCGTTGCAATATCAATCGCATGAATATCTCCATCCCTTCACTCACTCCAACCTGTCCCCAATGGAATGCACGGCCCTCCGCTCCAACCCCAGCTTCACCATCAAACCCACTGATAAAGGGGGTCCTGGTGGTGGTATGGCATACTGACCTCTACATCGTGGAGGCCAGGCACCAAACTGTCTGACACCACCTCCTACTGACCCCTCGATTATGACCTCACCCCTGATCACCAAACCATCATCTCCCAGACCATCAATAACCTCATCATCTCAGGAGACCTCCATCCACAGCCTCCAACCTCATCGTTCCCCAACCCCGCACCACCTGTTTCTATCTCCTTCGCAAAATCCACAAACCTGACTGCCCTGGTCAACGCATTGTCTGTGCCTGCTCCTGCCCCACTTACCTCAACTCCGTTTTTTTCACCCTAGTCCAGGAAATTCCCACCTACATTTGGGATACTACCCACGCCCTGCACCTCCTCATCTTCACCATGGACATCCAGTCCCTATACACCTGTATCTCCCACACGTATGGCCTAAAAGTCCTTCGCTTCTTCCTCTCCTGCAGATCCAACCAGTCTCCCTCCACTGACACCTTCATCTGCTTAACGGAACTTGTCCTTACCCTCAACAACTTTTCCTTCAACTCCTCCCACTTCCTACAAACTGAAGGGATAGCTATGGGCACCTGTATGGGTCTGGGCTATGCCTGCCTCTTCGAAGGTACGTGGAACAGTCCTTCTTCTGCTGTTATAGTGGCACCAACCCTCACCTCTTCCTCCACTACACTGACGACTGTATTGGCACTACCTTGTGGTCCCATGAGGGGCTTGAACAGTTCAACTTCACTAACACCTTTCACTGAAACCTCAAATTCACTTGGACCATCTCCGATACGTCCCTCCCCTTCCTGGACCTTTTCGTCTCCATATCCAGTAACTGTCTCAGCACTGACATCTATTTCAAACACACCAAGTCCCATAGCTACCTTGACTACACCTTCTCTCACCCACCCTTCTGCAAAAATGCGATCGCTTACTCCCAATTCCTCTGCCTTCACCACATCTGCTCCCAAAATGGACTGTTACACTCCCAGACATCCCAGATCACCTCCTACTTCAAGGGCGGTAACTTCCCCTCTCCATTGATTCATAATGCCCTCAACTGCGTCTCTTGCATTTCCCACACTTCTGCCCTCAAACATCCTCCTCCCAACAATAATAAAGACAGAATCACCCTGGTCCTCACATATCACCCCACTAACCTCCAAATCCAGCGCATCACCCTCTGCCACTTCCGCCACCTACAATCCGACCCCACAACCAAAGAGATATTTCCCTCCCCAACCTTACCTGCCTTTCTTGGGGACCGCTGACTCCGCAACTCGCCTGTCTGCTCCACACTCCCCATCAACCCCACCACATCCAGAACCTTTTTTTGCAACCGTAGGGAGGTGCTACAACTGTCCTTACGCCTCCCCTCTCACCTCTGTCCAGGCCCCAGACAATCTTTCCAAATCTGAGAGGGATTCAGCTGTACATCCTCAACCTGGTGTACTGAATTCGTTGCTTCCGATGTGGTCTCCTCTATGTTGGTGAGACCAAGCACAGACTCGGTGGCCGATTCACGGAGCATCTGTGCTCTGTACGCTATAGTCAACACCACCACCTTCCGGTTACTAACTATTTTAACTTCTCTTTTTCTCTCCACTCCCCCCGTCCCAACTTCCTTGGTGACATGTCCATTCTGGGCCTCCTCCAGTATCACAATGACACCACCCACAAATGGAGGAGCAACACCTCATTCCACCTCAGAAGCCTACAGCCCAATAGCCTCAACATACAATTCACCAGTTTCAAAATCTCCCCACCTCCAATCTCATCCCATTTCCAACTCTCCCTCTCATCCCCACCTCCTTGACCTAACACGACCTGTCCATCTTCTTTCCCACCTATCCACCCCACCCTTCCCCCTGACCAATCTCCACTACCCCATACCTGCAGCCAGCTATCACCATCCAACCTACCTTCCCCCAGTCCCAACCCCCTCCGTCTATTTATTTCCGAGCTCCCTTCCCCCTCCCCAATCCTGATGAAGGGTGTAAAGCCAAAACGTCAACTTTCCTGCTCCTCTGATGCTGCAACATGCTGTGTTCCTCCAGCACCACACTGTATTGATTCCACATTGTTCATCATCTCCACACTTTTGGGGGTTGGTGGGGGGTGGGGGTTTGGAAATCATGGTGGTTGTTACGTCATATTCACAAAAACATCTTATGAGCAGTGGGAACAGTATTAGCAAAGTAAAATACCACGTGTAATCCTGCAGTACTCAGTTACAACCAGCAGAGGTCTTCACGGAGTCAGCTGAGCATAAGGTTGATGAGAGAGTTAAGAAAAAGGTGCCTACAGATCAATTGCAAAATTGTTACATTCCCACATGTTCCAATCAATTCCATATCCACACGTTTCTTTCAAAAGAGAATGGCAGCAACTAAATGGGCCTTACATTCAGAGAACATTTTCTTTGCAATTTTAGTAGCATGTCAAAATGTGCAATTATTTATATAGTGAAAAGAAAAAATTTACGGACACCCAGTAATCCCCTCAAAGCATAACTGGGTTTATGTTTTACATTAAGAAAATTTTGCTGTGCATAAATTTGTAACGATCACTGATGATATCAAACTCAGTTGGAACTGTATTGAACCCAACAGTGCAAGGAGTTGACAAATGGTTGCTAGGTAACATTGCAAATAAGGCAATATTGTTAGTATTTCACTTGTGCCCATTAACTTTAACTATTTGTGTCAGAATTTTCATCTCACCTGTTCCAGCCTAAACAATAATACATCAAAATTTAAAAAACCAAGACATTTTGAAATAAACTAATGAAGATTCTCTTCAGAAGCAGTGAAAATCTTCAAAATTATGATGGAAGTTGATAGAACATAGAATATAGAACAGTACAGCACAGTACAGGCCCTTCGGCCCACCATGTTGTGCCAACCTATTATCCTACTATCCTGCATACCCTACATTTTACGATCCTCCACGTGCCTATCCAAGAGTCGCTTAAAAGTCTCTAAAGTATCTGACAGGATCTGACAAGCATCTACAGTATCTGATAGGGGTAGACAGAAAATGTTTGCATTTGTAGTGGACACCAAAAGTTAGAGTCATAAATAAAAGATGGGCCATGTGTTCTGCCCAAAGGCAATTCCTTAGTTCATTATCTGATGACAATAGTTACTAGTAAGTCTGATAGGGAATTCAATAGAAGTTTCTTTACCATAAATGCCTGAAAACAAGAAACTCATCACCACAAATTGGTTGAGGCAAACAGCAGAAATACTTTCAAACACAAGACACAATAGATGCACATGTTGATGGGATTAGAAGAGGAGGAATGGAAGGACACTAACACAGACCATTAACAGTCTCTTCCTCGACAAAAGCAAAGCAGTGCACACCATCTCAAAGATGCACTGAAGTTAATTCACCAAAGCTCTTTTGACAGCATCTTCCAAACCTATAACTTCTCCACCTAGAAAAAGGGCAGCTTGGAAGCACCACCACCTCCAAGTCATTCATGATCCTAACCTGGAACTTCTCTAAAATCTGGGAACTCCCTTCCCAATAGCACAGTACGAAGGATATATCTAACCCTATCGCCACTCCACAATGGACTGCAATGGTCCATGAAGATAGCTCACTGTTCCCTTCTCAGGGGCAATAACTGCTGCCCTGACCAGCAACACCAGCATCCTGTCAACGAATATAAAAGAAATAGATGGGCCAAGTGTTTCCGTGCTGTACATACTATGAAATTGATCTGGACTTGACTTGTAGCTTGGACCTGCTCCAAACTTTATCTCAAATGCAGTTTAACAAGTTCGAGATCCCTCACCAGGCAAATGCTGAGCTCTTCTATATTCTGTGATACTGTCACTGTGTTGAGACAATTTATCTTCTTCTTTGAAATTATGAGCATCATAATTCTCACCCAGGGCTTGTTTCAGCATCTGTTAACAAGATAACATCAGTCAATTCATAGATAGCTCAAGTGACGATTCATAGGATTCTAAGAACTGTATGAATCATGGAATAATGTGGCATCAGAAGAAGAAGTCATTTGTCCTAATGTACCTTTATAATTAAACCTCCTGTAAATTTTTCCCCTTTAAATAAAATATGTTTGGTTTTGCAGGTTACTACTGTATCTGCTTCCATCACCCTTTCAGACGGCATATTCTTGATCATAACTCACCGCTTTTAAAAAAAGTCTAATCTTTCTTAAAGAGAGAACTGAGAGCAAACTAGTGAATAACAAGACAATAACAGGCTCTTTATATATTAAAAAGGAACAAGGTGAACATAATTATATAACTATCACTAGGGAAACCATTGCGGCTCAAGGTTGATAAGTCTCCTGGACCTGATGAGTTGCAATGTAGGATATGAAAGGAAGTTGTTACAGACATAGTGGATGCACTGTAGTAATCTTCCAAGAATCCTTAGATTTTGGAGAAGTCCCAGATGATTGACAAACTGCAAAAGGTAACAAATTTATTCAGTGAAGGAAACAGACAAAAAAAAAGGTACTACAAGCCAGTTAGCTTAACATCTATCATCAGAAAACCTGTTAGAGTCTATTATAAAGGATGTAATAGCAAAGCATTTAGAAATACATAATGATGATCAAGCAGAATCAGCGTGGCTTCATGAAGGGGAAGTCATGCCTGACAAATTTGAGAGTTCTTTCAGGTGGTAACAAGCGGGATAAAGGGGAACTGGGGAGCATTCTAGGTTTAGACTGCGCTTAGAATATCATGAATAGTTTTGGTTGCCTCATCAAAGGGAAAATACACTTGCATGGTAAGCATTCCAGAGAAGGTTGAACCCAGATATGGGGGGATTTTCTTAGGAGAGATGGAGTAGGTTGGGTTTGTACTCATTGGGAGTTCAGAAAAATGAATGAGAGAAGACCTTATTGAAAGATAAGATTCTTAGGGGGCTTGGCAGGTTAGGTGCAGCGAGGTTATTGTCCTTGCGGGAAAATCTAGAGCCAGCTATCATAAATCTCAGTTAGGAGTTGCCCATTTAAGACAGTGAAGAAAAAATTTGAGTGTAGAAAATCTGTGGAATTCTTAACAAGCCAGCCTCAATGGCCCTCTATAGCAAAATACATCCAAGACTGTGACAGATTTCTAAGCAGCAAGGCAAATCAGGGTATAGGGATAAGGCAGGAAAGTGGGGAGGAGGATTAACAGATCAACCACAATCTCATTGAATGGCAGAACTGTATTAAATGCACCAAATAGTCGACTTATGTTCCTAAGCTGTTTTGATTCGTTGCTTTTTTTTTGCTACTGAAAACAGGTTTTACTCTTTCTCTGTTAAATACCTTTCTGACCTTTAAACACTTGTAGTCACAATTTTCCTTAACCTTGTTATTGCCAAAACTGCAGTGTCACTGGTTTCTCAGTACAAGAGAATTTGTTTTGGTGCCATTCTAGTAAATTATGAGCAAAAACACTGGAAATCGGAAATAACAGAAAATACTGGGGGGGGGAGGGAAAAAAAAAAAAAA
>NC_063354.1:6618974-6677069 GCF_021869965.1 Rhincodon typus
AAAAAAAAAAAAAAAAAAAAAAAAAATCACAGGATTGATAGCATCAGCAGAAAGAGATACAGAATTAAATGTGAGAGTCAAAAGAGGATTCTTGTTTGAACCCATTCTATCTCCACAGCATCTGCAACTTACCTTAGTGTGATGTCTAAGGCAAGAATGCTACAGCTGAGACAATCACCAATTCATCAAGCTTTAACATATGCTACTCTTGCATTCTGTGCAAACAATCCTGTCTGTATGTTTTCTGGCCAATCTCAGCTTTCGAGAAACAACAGATACTGCAATGGATAATATCCATTATGCATAGCAAAAAAAATAAAAACAAGCTTTGGAACCTGAAAAAAAAGCAGTAAGAGCTCAATTTCCGATTTTATGATCCTCAATGGGACTTACATGGGAAAATGGAATCATGCAACCTGTCTGGTGAGCAACATTTTATACAGCAATCGGACTCAAGGAATTGAACTCTCAGGCAGGACCGTTACTTTTCAAATATCTGAAGTTAAAATTAACTTGTTAATGACAATCATCTTCCAGCCTTCTGAATCCAAACGTTACCATATCAAGTTGGTGCAACTTTTGAGACAGCTGCTCAGACATCTCATGCAGCTCCTCCTCTGCAAGAATATTCCTTATTCTTCGGCGAGGTAGAGGTTCATCTCCAAATAAAGTGCATACATCACCTCGATCTCTATGGCTACTATAAAAAGTAGTTGCAATTAGAAAAGACTGTAGTCTACAACTTTTACACATTCATAAGTCAATTTTTAAGCAATGGACAAATCAATTCCTACCACTTAGCATTTGACTTTTTGGGATTCTTCCACTCATAAGACTGGCATGTCTGTAGTTATACAATTCTTTGCCTTTATTATCTTATATCACCATCACATGGAAAACAGTGACAGAACTGAACAGTGTCAGCATGGGATTTACAAAAGGGAATTCAAGCATGACAAACTACTGGAATTTAGACAGGATGCAAGAAGTAGTGTTGATAAGGGGATGCGTGTGGAAGTGGTTTATTTGAACATTCAGAATGCTTTTGGCAAGGTCCCACATAACAGAATAGTGCGCAAAATTAAAAAGCATGGAATTGAGGGTAGTGTACTGACATGGATAGTGAAAGAACTGGTTGGCAGGCAGATAAAGTTGGAATAAATGGGTCTTTTTCAGTGGCAGGCAATGGCTAGTGGTGTACCACAGGACTCCGTACTTGGAACACAGCTGGTCATAATATTATTAAAGATTTGGAGGAAGGAACTAAAACGTAATATCTCCAAATTTGTAGACAACACAAAGTTGTGTTGGAGAGAGAACTATAAGAAGGTTCAGAAATGCTGTTGTGTGATTTGGCCAAGTTGAAACAGTGCAAATGCATGTTAGATGAAGTATAATATGGATAAATGTGGGTTATTCATTTCGGCACCAAAAACAGGAAGGTAGATGACCTGAATGGTATTAGATTAGGAAAGGGGTAGGGTGCAGCAAGATGTACAGTGTCCCTATATACCAGCCACTGAAAAACAAGCATGCAGGTACAGCAAGTAAGGTGGCAAATGGTTTGGTGACCTTCATTGTGAGAGCATTGAGTCTTGCTACAATTGTACTTGGTCTTGGTGAGACTACACCTGGAGTAGTGTGCAGTCTCATCAGAATGAGGATGGTCCAGCTATGGAGTTAGTCCAACAAAGGTTTTCCAGACTGATTCCTGGAATTGGCAAGACTGACATATGAAAAGGGACTGGATGGGCTATATTCATTGGAGTTTAGAAGAAGGGGATGGGGAAAAGTCAGTGGAATTGCTAACTGGTTCTGTCCAATGCCTCTTACTGATAAGCCCTCTCCAACAACTGCTGTTGAGGGAAAGAGTTTGTGATTGGAGGAGTTCCATAATGAGATGGTGATAATGAGGAAGTTACTGGGGGAACCAGAACCAAATGCTGACTCGGGTTGTGGGAGTGGGAGTGGAATAGAGGAGGAAGTCGTGGCAGTGGGAGAGGCTTGAGGCAGAATAAAGTAGGAAGTGAGAGAGAGAATAATGGAGAATGCAGCTACAAAGGACAGAACAATCTGTTCAAGTATGCACGTATGTGTGATAGATACACATTAGCTGCGATCTTACCTGTTGGCAGAATGTGTTTTGGGCGATGGTTGTGCGTGGAGAAGTTTGTCAATTTTTTTTGTTAAACAGACTTGTTGTTGATTTGTGCCTGCTGTTATGTGGCAATTTAAATACTGCGATGTCTAAGGAATTAACTCCCTTGTCTTGTGGCTTTAGATTTAATGGAGAATTGATAATTGAGGATTACTGATTATGTATCTATATGAGTCAAAATACCCTGTATGTGAACACAAATACAGACTGTATTACCTAATAAGAGTTAGTGACAATAAAACCCAAAAATTAACCTCAAATTGAGAGTCTCTTCTGCACATTTAGATGGACATAAACATTATTTTCTCATAACATTATTTTGAACAATAAGGGAGTGAACTCTTTTGGTGCCCTGTTCGATATCTGTTCCTTTATCAACATCACTAAAATGCTTCACATGAAAAGTTATTGTTTATGGTACCTTATCTTTGGTAAATTAGTTGTAGTTACCTACATTAACAAGTGTGACTAAACTTCAACAAGTACTTCACTTGAAGCACTTTTGGACATTTAGATGTTATGAAATGTGCAACATATAAAGGCAACTATTGGTTTTCATTTCCCCAGATTAATTTGTGAACAGTATTGCAAATTTAGGAAATCAAACATACAGTGAAAGGGAACTATCCTCATTCCTGAAGTCACGTTGGTTGCATGAGGACTCCCAATGGTTAGTCTCCCCATGTTCCTCCAAGACTGAATCCCACTGGTCAGTTTTACTCTGCATGGTCATTAATCTGATGTCCGGCTGGGTTTGAAAGGCAACACGTTTCTGTACGTTGTCAGAGTTCTGTAATACAAGAAGTAACAAGAAACATCTCCAAATAGTATTTACTTAGACAGTTTTATTATGGTTATAGCTGTAACATGTTCTTCAACTTGAAACATGGCAGGTGGGGTTCATGAGAGAGGGCTGGGCAGAAGATTCCAAATTCTCAGTGTCCTGAGCACAGCGTGCAAGTTTTTGAATGATCAATATAAAATAAAATAAAAAAAAAATCAAATCAACAGGCTGATCAATGGTATTTCCAAGGTTAGGTAAAACATTAGTCTCCTCACAGACATGGCATCCAAACCATGAAGGAATTACACAAAAACAACCAAATTGAGAAGTAAGTAAAAATTTTAAAAAGGTTTTAGTAGTGCTAACCCCGAGATGGGGAATGAAACAAGGTGAGAAAAAGACCTAACTAAACAAAAGTTGGCAAATTCACCCTGCTTCTGAATCCATGTCAATCAAAAATATTTCAGATGATGAGTTACTTATAACATTCCATAGATAATCCAATTATGAATCCTTCTACATCAGGAGAAAAGACTAGTGGAAGAAATACAAAAGAAGCATAGGATAGCTGCAACATTTGGACCTAATTCAATTGCTCCAGCAACATACAGGATCAGGAGATAGTTTTTATTTCCAGCCAATAAACCATTCCCAAAGTAACAAAAAAGGAGAGAGAACATAATAGAAACACTCAGGCCTTGCAGCATTGGTGGAATGGGAAGGAGTCCAGCATCAGTTCATTCAGTATCAAAACTGAAAAAGGTACATCGAAGGAAAGAACGACACAAAAAAAAGGAAGGTTTTCCACCCCGTTGAAAACCTGAGAAATGAAAGTGACAAAAAGAAATGACTACACAAGGCAAAAAATGTTGAGAGCACAAGAAAAGGATGGATCCAAAACTAGTAAATGATAACAGCTGAACTAGTTCCAATGAGTTGCCATAAGGTACTTGAAACATCAACTCTGTCTGTTCACAAATGCCGCCAGAACTGCTCCAGCATTCTGTTTCAGATTTCCAGCATCCACAGTATTTTGCTTTTATATCAGCACACCTACTACTGGCATATGCTATCAAGAAAAATGGTAGTTATAATCTGAAATTGTCAAATTTAACATGGAATTTACATAAAGTCTGTTCAATCAAAAGATGAGGTGCTGTTATAACAGTATATGGGGAAGAGGCTCAAGTGGGAGTAAATTGGAGAATTAAAGTGGCAACCAATAACTCAGGGTCATGCTTGCAGGCTAAAAGGGGGCATTCAGCAATGTTCCCAATGTATAGGGCCCGAATCATGGACAAATACAGTACATTGTCCCAACTGAATAAAAAGGTACAGTTCACTCATGTTATTTGTCTTTGATAGTCCGATAGAGCAGTTCACTAGACTAGAAGTTCACTACAATCCCTACAGTGTGGAAACAGGCCCTTCAGCCCAACAAGTCCACACCAACACTCAAAGCATCCCACCCAGACCCATCCCCCTATTACCTACCTAAATCTACACATCCCTTAATACTACGGGCAATTTAGCATGGCTAATCCACCTAGCTTGCACATCTTTAGATTGTGGGAGGAAACCAGAGCACCCGGACGAAACCCACGCAGACATGGGGAGAATGTGCAAACTCCACACAGACAGTCGCCTGAGGGTGGAATCAAACCCAGGTCCCTGGTGCTGTGAGGCAGCAGGGCTAACCACTGTACCACCATGTGGCCTTAAAAAAAAGGTTCTCAATGTAGTTATCCTCCATTCCAACAGCCTCCCACCTTTTACCATTTTGTTTAACAGTGCAGTCACCTTTGCTTGCCCAAGTTTAAGTTCACATCTGCAACCCCTAGAAATCGTATCACTATTATTGAACATCTACATGATTGGGTTTATCCATTCCGTCATTTTAGATACAAAAGGATCTTCTTTTAAAAGTAAACATCTTAGCTTTTCCCTGTAGTTCAGATTCCGAATCTCATGTATCTATAGGCTGCATTTGCTGCTACTACAATTGCAGTCACAGTGACAGTTATGTCACTGCCAGCAACACTGCAGGTTGCTGCATATATCAAACAGCAATATATTACGTGTTGGTCAATGACTGCCACACACCCAACCGTTGCTCCTCACTTATTACTCTACTTACCTCCCACTTGTTGCCTGCTCTCAACCCTTTAGCACTCACTGCCTCAGCCCTTGAACAAAGGTGTCAACAGGATGGCAAGCGAGACAGCAACTGGGCAACGGGTGCACAGTGACATCAGCAGCACCAACTTTTTGTTTCAGAGCAGTATGCGTGCACAATGATGATGTCAACAACATGAACTTCCTGTTCCAGTGCACTGGCAACAGATAGTGATACAACACAAAGCACGCACACAACAAAAAACAGTAAAATACAGAAGCTTAACAATGTTACAACATCCTGAAACTATTAAAAAGTGCAATACTAACTGCTATAGTTGTTTCTGCAATGTTCTGTGATTCTTGGTGCTTCGTTGCTCCATGTCTTGCAAATTGTGACTCCTGCGGTGCCACTACTTTTACGGAATCTACCAAAAACATTAATTTGAATAAGGTAGTTAAGCAATATTTAAGATTCTGTTCCCGTGCCTTCAACCCGTGATTAAGTTACATAGAGACACATTTTCAAATTTGCCTATTGTTAGCTTATCTCAGCTCAGCTGATGGGCAAAACAGTACAGCTGGGCTCATCTCATGATAGGGACATGGAACCGATTCATCATCTACACCTCCTGGAGAAGACAAAGATTAAGAAAAATACTGCAGATGCTGAAATTCTGAACTACAGACAGGAAGTCCTGGAGAAACTCCAGTCTGGCAGCATCTCTGGAGACAGAAACAAGAGATATGCTTCAAAGCTGACATAACACTTCTTTGGAAAAAAGGGAACAGGAAAAGTGATGGTCTTTATGCTGTTCACAAGGTAAAAAATGAACAGATGAGAAAGGTGCCCAAGACAAAGAAAGTAGGTTTCAGTATTAGAAAATTAGGAAAGAAAACTTGTACAAACAAAGTACTTGGTTGGGGATGGGGATGCTACATCAATACAGGAGGACAGAGTTCATGAGCAACTTTCGCAATTTCAAGGGGAGGCTAAACCTCATTGGAGACATTATGGTTATAAACAGGTCAGCTGCTAGTTTGTTTGATTTGTTTTCTTAATCCTTCACGTTGCATTCAAATGACTTTGCATTTCATTTGGACACTTGAAAACTATACACATTACCACCATCTTTAGCTGCTGCACAATGAACTAAGTACTTGATCACTCCTACCCTCTAAGAGTTTAAAATTCTTTGTTCCCTCCCATTGCTACTTGCTTAAACACCTACATTTGTATCCTTTAGTTCTGATGAAAGATCCTCTTGACCAGAAACTCTCGTTTCTCTGCAGATACCACTCGACTTGTCGAGTACTTCCAGCAAGTTTAGTTTTTGTTCCCCTCAACCTAGTGTTTCAATTTGATCACTTCTTGTTCATCTGAACACCAATGAGACCTTTCCCCAGAAGACAAATCTCTCTATCCCAGGAATCAGCGGAGTGAACTTTCACCAAATTGCTTCCAATGCAAGTATATCCCTCATGTTACCGATATTGTTAACGGCAGTGCAGATGGGTTCTTAAAGTCCCTGTACAGTTATGGAAACGCTGCCATGCTTTTATATTCCATCCCCTCTTACAACTAAAATTTAAATTTTTCTTCCTAAGAGGAGATGGTGAAATGGCGATGCCATTCTGGTAATCCAGAGGTCCAGGCTATTGGCCTAGTTTTTTTCTTCATTTCATTAATGGGATGAGGGCGTTGCTGGCTAGGCAGCGATTATTGCCCATCCTTAATTGCCCAGAGGGCAGTTGCGAATCAACCACATTGCTGTGGGTCTGGAGTCATGTAAGCCAGACCAGGTAACGATGGCAGTTTCCATCCCTAAAGGACATCAGTGAACCAGATGAGTTTTTGCCCACCAATCAATAATGGATTCATAGTCATCATTAGATTCTTAATTCCAGATAGTTTATTGAATTCAAATGCCACCATCTGCCGTGGCGGGATTTGAATCTGGGTCCCTAGAATATTATCTGGGTCTCTGGATTAACAGTCTAGCAATAATACCACTAGGCCATCGCCTTCACCTTTGGGTTCAATCCCACCATGGCCACTGGTGGAATCCAATAGCTAATCAATAGTGACCATAAAACCTATATTGTTTAGTTCACCTATGTGGAATGCAATCTGCTATCCTTACCTGGTCTGGCCTACATGCAACTCTATACCCTCTGCTTCCAAAATGGCATAGCTAAACAGGACCTGACATTGACATGGACACTGGAAATGACAACAAACCTAGCTCTATCAACTTAAAAAAAGTCCTCCTTATTGGGGCCCTGTGAAAATTGGAGAACTGGCCCACAGTCTAGCGAAGCATTAGCCTAACAATCATTGTCCCAGTCATCACCATTACATTAAAAAAAAGTCCACAGTGGTATGCAGTCTGCAGGGAGTTGGCCTGGGTATCCTCAACATGGTTTCTAGACCCATGGAGTGTCATGTCATCAGGTCAAACGTGGGCAAGAAATCCTTCTGGCAATTGCTACTTACTGCCCAGCTTTTGGCTGGTGAATCAGTATACCTCAATGCTGAACATTTTTTTTTTAAAAAGCGCACCCTGGGGACTTCAATGTATTTCACCATGAGTGGCTTTGTAGTACAGCTGTCCCTTGGGTAAGGCTGAGTTGAGGCAATCAGGGAACTCATTCAATGAGATCCACCTGGCCCCCCCCTTCCGATCACTACAGCACCTTACATGACTCAGGTACTGAAGCAGTTTATGTCCAAATGTGGCAAGTCCTGGACAATATTCAGGCCTATGCCAACAAGTGGCAAATTCGTACCTGCAAATTCCAGGCAATGACCATTTTCCATAAGAAAGAAACTAACCATCACCCTTTGATTTTGATACTATTAATATCTTGGGATTGCTATTGACTAGAAACTGATTTGGATTAGCCATATTAACAGTACCTACATCAACATGCCAAAGGCTAGGAATTCTGCAGTGAATAACACTTCCTAATTCCCCAAAGCCAATCCACCATCAACAAGACAAGTCAGGGGTGTTGTGGAATATTCCCCCAATACATTTGCCTGGATGATGTGAAGCTCTAACACTGCCAGAAGCTTGACACCACCCAGGACAAAAGCAGTCTGCTTGATAGGCACCACATCCACAAACAGTCACTCCTTCACCACTGAAGCTCAGTAATGGCAGTAGTACAAGATGTAATGCAGAAGTTCACCAAGGTTTCTTAGGCAGCACCTTCCAAACCCATGGCTACGATTAATCCAGGAGACAAGGGCAGCCGATGCATGGGAACACTGCAATCCCGTCTAAGCCACCCACTAGCCTGACCTGGAGATATCTGCTTCTCCAGGGTTGCAGGGTCAAAATCCTAGAACTCCCTCCCTAAAAGCACTGTGGGTCTACCCACATCAAAACAGACTAAAAGTGGTTCAAGGCAGCAGTTCAGCACAAGGACAGCAGCTGTTTACAATATATATTAATGACTCAGAAGAAGGAAGCAAATGTACTGTCGCCAAATTTGCACATGACAAAAATAGGTGGAAAGGCAGGTTACGAGAGGGATACAATAGTTTACAGAAAAATATTGATAGGTTAAACAGGCAGGCAAACGGCTGGCAATTGGAGTATATCATGGCTTTCTAAAAATATAGCTGAATGACCTGTTGAGTGTTTCCAGCGCTGTTTCAGAATTATCTGTAAATATTTGCAGACTAAATCTGGTATTCTAATCTATGGAACAGAGTACTCCTGTACAAATGTGATCAGGTGGTGAAGTAGCAAACAGGATTCTCACCTGGGGATAACCTTGATGGTGTCATCTCTGAAGGAATGTTTTCATGCGCATCTGGAGCCTTGAGAACAAGGGAATTTGGGATGTCAAGGAACAAAAAGATTATTTAGCATATGCTTCACTCAAAAATTGCAAGATATTAAGATGCAATTAACTAAAAGATAAGCACCAAAGAGAATGTCAGTACTCTCAGAACCTCTGATCTCACTAAATGCAGTTTTCCCATGTTCATCCAATCACAAAAACTCTTCCACATTATGACATAATCAAGAGGCAAGTATTAAACTCAAACCATGTTTACAAATTCATTTTTCAGAGCACTAAACATTTAAGAGGTTTATTTTTTGCATTTATTTCCAATGAGGCATTATTACAACGAGACATGCTATTCTGAATTCACTTTATTCTTAAACTCATCCTTTGTATCATTCTACTTATCGGATATTCTTTTCAGCATTTTCCCATGATGTCTTTTAAGTTATCCAAGAGCTCTGATTCACTAAGTAGTCTGTAGACGGTGTAACAGTTAACTGCGACAGCTTGATTTGTTCATTGTTTCCCCTTTAACTGTTCTTCACTCATCTCGAATGCTACTAAAAAAACTTTTTTGTTTATGTTTCAGCTCCTAAAGTGTTACGCCAGATATTGTTATTCTTTTTACAAACTTGTTGGTTCACTAGACCAAAGGAATGGTGTTGATTTTGACATTGAATGAGAGCTATTAACACCGTTGATCAGAGGGGTGTCAGGAAGATCAGGTCATTGCAGCAGTACTGCTGCACAGTCCCAGGTTATTTGTCCATCTGGAAGATTTGGTCAGTGCATTGAGTATAGGAGTTGGGAAGTCATGTTGCAGCTGTACAGGAGATTGGTTAAGCCACTTTTGGAATACTGTGTGCAATTCTGGTCTCCCTGCTATAGGGAGGATGTTGTGAAACTTGAATAGGTTCAGAAAAAGATTTACAAAAATGTTGCCAGGGTTGGAGGGTTTGAGGTACAGGGAGAGGTTGAATAGGTTGGGGCTAAATTTCCCTGGAGCGGAGGGGGAGGGGTGACGTTACAGAGGTTTATAAGATCATAAGGAGCATGGACAGAGTAAAATAGACAAGGTCTTTTCCGCAGGGTGAGGGAGTCCAAAACCAGAGGGCATAGGTTTAAGGTGAGAAGGGAAAGATTTAAAAGGGATCTATGGGGCAACTTTTTCATGCAGTGGATGGTGTGTGTATGGAACGAGCTGCCAAAGGAAATGGTGGAGACTGGTACAATTATAACATTTAAAAGGCATCTGGATGGGTAGATGAATAGGAAGGTTTTACAGGGATATGGGCCAAATGCTGGCAAATGGGATTAGATTAATTTAAGATATCTGGTCAGCATGGACGAATTGGATTGAAGGATCTGTTTCCATGCTGTATATCTCTGTGACTCCAAGTCTTCACGTATACTCCACTTTCTTCAAATGTTGAAAGGAAAAAGCCATCAATTGGTAGAACAAAATGCATTTCTTTCCCAGTTTTTTATACCTCAAATAATTAAACTTTTTCTCCCCTAAACCATCCCTACACTTGGTACTGTTCAAAGTAATAACTGATGTAGTGCTAAGAAATTGATGCAAAGAAAAATCTTTTTTAATCAATGGATTACAGGAATTAAGTTTTCATTAGTCTATTCAATGTAGGAACTCATAGTAATCAGGTTAGTGTGTCACGTTCCCTTTTCGACAGCCCAGTAAAGTCCTGTACTCCTAAACCAAAATAGTTTGTGCTGTCCCTTTGTGAATGACTATGGTAGCTGAATTTTAATTAGCTTAATCAGCTCAGGAGCTTAGGACAATTATTTTGATGTATCATGCTCCACATCAGAAGGCGCTATGGTCCCGATCCAAAACATCAACTTTCCTGCTCCTCTGATGCTGCCTGGCCTGCGGTGTTCCTCCACCTCCAAACTGTGTTGTCTCCACAAAAACCATGCCTCACGTACATCTCATCCATTCATAGTAAATGCTGTGGGACCTGCTATTTTGCTTAATTTGAAAATTCTAGCATGTGTTGTCCGTCACCACCCTTCTTTTTATTTTACTCAGTGTGAAAATTAAGAAAGGTGCACAAGTCAATATACAGTGAAAGCTACATTTACTGTGGAAGCACAAATGTTTTGGTATTTAAGAGGAGAAAGCTTAATGCAGGATCCACAAATATGGTCTGCAAATATAATTAATTACATCAAAAGTACATTCAAAACTTCAGCCTACTCACATTATGGACAGTGGTTATTTGTTTGACTTTCTGCTCTCTTGCAAGAACTGGAGTCCTTCTCTGAATAGTGGGTTGGTCTTTCTGACTAACCATTAACATTGTATCAGAGATAGACTGATAACCGATTAGATGTGCACCTTGGACTGTAGACCTATATTCAGGAGGGTGGTAAGGAGACTGCAAGGGAATGGCAGGTCGAATGGGCTCCCCAAGTTTCAGAGCATTAGTGATTGATCCAGTGGAATGATCTATGGAAGGCAGATTATCAACAGATCCTTTAGAACAAAAGAGGAAAAGATAATGTTATTTTAAAAAGTCTAGTACAAAAGCTGGCCAGAGGCCGTTTAAATGCACTACTAATGGAATATTTGCCACAAATGGCATCAAGTTAAACTGTGATTCTCCCAAGTTTTTGAGTGGAATATTCACATAATTCATCAGGAAAAATTATAACATGTAATATTGAGCCTTGTACATTATACATGGCCTTTCAAAACCAATTTTTCAGTGTCATCAGATATAAAGGTTGGACATTTTCAGCAAGGTCATGGGTGCAGGACAGATTGAAATGGATCGTCTTCATGAATCATCAAGATATCCAGAACCAGTGCCCTATACTGGGCTTAATAGTGACACTAATGTTTTAGCTTGAGCCCCCATAGGAGAGGTTTTGGTAATGCTGGCAATCAAAGCTACCTGCTGCATTGGATAACTGGTCTGAATCCCCATATTAATCCACCAACAGCACAACAGTATTTCAGGAAAAAAAAACGTTTGGAACAAGCAGTCCAGGGCACATCTCTCACGATGCCAGTCTTGGACCAAATTTTGATATACAGGTTATTACTTCAGCTTCTGAGAGGACCATTCTTGTTTTTGCTCTGGCTTGCTATTTCTGCATTTCTGAGAAGTTGAGAATTACCTACATTGTGAAATTACTGCAATTGTACAATATTATCCAATGAAAGCCAGAAAATAAAAAAGTTTTAAATTATGTCAAATAGCTTCAATGGTAAAAACCAGAAACAAGCAGCTTGTGTGAAACACACATCATGCTGCCTCAGGTCTAGCACTAAAGAACTTGAGCCATCGCTAATGAGTTCAGGTGAATAGATTTAAACTGAATGATAATGTTTAATTTTTACTTCATGGGATGGGGGAGAATAAACAGAGCTGATGTTTCAGATCAATGACTTTTCAGGAGAACGGAAAAAATTTAGAGATTTTACTTTTGTTTTGTACCATTTTATACTTCTCCTTCACCTGCCACCTCCTCATCTCAGTCTTTCCTCCCTTTGCCACCATTTCCAGCCTTTGTACTTAGCTTAAAAGCTCATTGTATCTTTTTCCTGTTTTATTAAAAGACTGCTGACCTGAAACATCATCCCTTTCCACAACTGTTTGTCACTTGTATTTTCCTTTCAGGCCACATTTTTAATTTATTCATGGAATGTGTGCATCACAGGTTAGGCTAGTACTTATCGTTCATGCCTTAATATCCAGAGGATAGTTAAGAGTCAAACACTTTGCTGTGGGTCTGGAGTCACATGTAGGCCAGACCATGTAAGGATGGCAGCTTCCTTCCTAAAAGGACATTAGCGAACCAGATGATCTTTTCCAACAATCAACCATGGTTTCATGGTTATTGTTCTAGACATTTACTGAATTCAAATTCAGCCATCTGCCATAGTGGAATTTGAATATAGATACCCAGAAATTTACTTGAGTCTCTGGATTAATAGTTTAGTAACTAATACTACTAGGCCATCAATTCCCCATTGCTCAGAAGAAAAGGATCAGGCTGCACAGTAAGGGGGGAGAAATTGAGGGAGTCATGGGATACAAATTCAGAAGCTCCTAGTCAAAAACAGTTAGAGCAGTCTCCCAAAAGGCATAATTATTTGTAAAAGAAAGTCCAACTTTCTCAACCAGCTAGAGAGCACTATTTATAAACAAATATTTTGTTTTGACTTACTTCCTGGTTTCATCATTTCTTCCCCATTAGTGTCAGGTACAGATGCAGAACCAAGAGGAAAGGAGCAAGTTCCATTTTTCCCTTGGTCCAATATTTCTAACTTTTGTTCTGATTGCTTGACATTCTGATGATATTCAGACAGGTCTCAAGAAAGCAAAAAAGACAAACAATCCTTAAAAAGGGCAAAATACAAATTTATATAAAAAAAAACTTTAAATTGCATTAGAAAGCTCCAATAAAAATGTAGTAATGGAAATAGACAGAGCATTTTTTAAAATTAAATGCAATACAGCATAACTAATGTAACCACAGGCCACAATACTGGATTTTATTGAAAGAGAATCAACAATTACCTGCACTCTTTCTATGGCTGTATGTACAAGCAGATTCACCAAGCCGGATAAGCTCATTGGTGGATTCAGATCCAGCTCCATCCCAGGTAGTAGCAGATGATGATGAGCTAGACCAGTTTAAAAAAAATATATAAATCATTTTTTAAAAAGTGAGAAAAATCAGATTACAGTTTATAATTGCATGCAGGTTTTGACAACCCATTTAAAAAATTGGCTGGGGTGAAGAACATTAATAGGCGCAATTGCAAAAAAAGTTTATTTCGATTTATCATATATGTAGAACAACTCAACTTATTCCAGTCAATTAATGTTTTGATGTCACCATGCCAACATTAATTACAACATAGGACTGCTTTGTAGTTATTCTTAGAACCAGTTCTTTTTTTCTCTCCCCAAATTCTTTAATCGGATGTGGGCATCATTGGCTCGGTCAGCTTTTATTGCCCATCCTCAATTATCCTGAACAAGGTTTAGCAAGCTGCCTTCTTGAACAGGTGAAGTCTTTGGAATCAGTACATGAACAATATTATTAAGAAAGGAGTACCAAGATTTTGAACCAGCACTAGAGATCACCAAAAAGATCATTAATAATAAACAAAGAATTGTTGATGTCAGAACAAAAACAGAAATTGCTGGCAAAACTCAGTAGGTGAGAGCAGAGTTAATGTTGAGTCTGTTACTCTTCAGACTTTTCAGCTCCAACGTAAGGATGATGTATGGCTTGGGTGGGAACTGGAAAGTATAGTTCTACCCCGCAGCTACTGCCTCATTCTTCCAGGTTGCAGAGTTTGCAGGTTTGGAAGGTGCCTAATGTGGCTTGGTGATTTATCTAACTACATCTTGTAGGTGTTACACATTGCTGCCACTTTGCTGTGGCGGAGGGAGTAAATGTTGAAGGTGAAGAATGGTGTGCCAATAAAGCAATCTAGTCTTAGATGGTGCTAAATGTTGTTGGAGCTGCACTCTTCCATGCAAGTGGAGAGTGTCATGGACCAGACCAAACCCCCTCAAAATATATTAATATGGCAGCCTAGACCCCAATTTTTTCTTTTTTTTTAAAAAAAAGGGGCAAATGTAAAGCGTTGCATTCTGGATGCAATTCAATTGGTCAAACTACCAGGGTTGAGGAAAAACACACTATTCTTACACTATAATTAAAATACAAACAAAAGGAAGAATTGGAGTAACAACTGTATTGGAAACTTAACAGAATAATAGATTATTTAACAAATAAACAGCTACTATTCCAATGCAGAAACATCCCATAAACACACCACTGGCAGAGGCAAATTCAGTAAAATAGATTGTCTCACAGGCAATGTTTCTACAGTCCAGGAGGAAAGAACATCAAAAGAAAACTTTAGCAGAGACACATACAGACACTCCAGACATGTTGCTGTAAGAAGGAGAGAAGTATAGCAGCTTTCAAACCCCAACAGCTACTGAAAGTTAAACTAAAATCCTGGTCTGTGGAGCTTCACCCCACCCCTTCATGCTGTTTTAATTGTTCCAATTTTTACAAAAAAAAAAAAGGCCTCACAAGTGGTTTACTTTATTGTCTTGGAACAGAGCGCTCTCCACCTTGGAATCAATTTCCCTTCATAAAAAGAAAAACAGGACAAAATAGATCTTAAAGCCATAGTATCATCACAAGAATATCCCACCATACTCATAACTTATGCCTCATGGACAGATTTTGGACACAAAGTTACCTACCACAAGATTTCCAGCCTCTGGTGTAGCCACAGTATTTAGATGGTTAGTTCAGTTCAGTTCACTAGCTCCTTCCTTTAGTGGTACAAGCAGCCCAATAACTACACATGCGACAATAAGGTCTGAGGCACATTTTTACAAGCATACTTTAAAGTCATTGTTCAAGATATATCACCTCCATTATGTTCATTCAAAATAAGAATCAAAAATCTTTGACAAAACACAGCAGCCAATTTGCAAAACAGTTTTTCTTTAAATTAGCAGTGCTGGCCAAGATAGACGGTGTGCAGGCCTATAATCCTATCTCCCTTTTAAGTAATGTCATAAAAATCTTTTATATCCAACTGAATAGGTAGGCAACGGGAGGACTGTGCAGCCACATTGTCAGTCCTTTTATGTAATGCAAGTGAGTATGTAAAAGTTAAAAAGGGGCCATGCATCCAAATAAATCACCCTTTTTTTTTCAGGCCCAAAACTTTAACTTTGACTTTTTCTTCACAGATGCTGCCAGACCTGCTGAGCTTTTCCAGCAACTTCGGTTTTTGTTCCTGGTTTACAGCATCCGCAGTTCTTTCGGTTTTTACCCATTTTTTTCCTTCATTGCCTGTTGCAGGAGTTACAAAAGATCTGACAACACAGCATTCACTTAGTGCAGCATTTTATGTGGCAGCCTAAGTTGTGTACTCTTGCCTTGGAGCAGGATTTGAACCCTCGAGTCTCTTAAATATTTGAGAGAATACAACTGAGCTCATACTGACGAAGAAAGGTCACTGGACCCAAAATGTCAACTGATTTCTCCCCACGGCTGCTGCCAGACCTGCTGAGATTTTCCAGCAATTTCTGTTTTTGTTTCTGTCAAAGCAATTGTTCATCGCTTGCTGTACAGAAGTAATGAATTCAGGAAATAATATATTACTTAGGTTCACTAAATTCAAAAAAATAGATCCTACACTTTTGATGAATGTGCTCCTGGATCAGGTACCCTCTCTTTGTACAAGTCCCCAAGTTCTTCTTGAAGTACACTTCTTATTACAGATATTGCTTCACTGGACAGCAAATCAGGATCACCTATTTTAAAAATACAAGATTAGAGAAAAAGTTCAGATTATAATTTTATTTACCAAAATAAAAAATGGTTTCATTTCTTTTTTTAAGTTCTCTCTGGCATTTTTTTCCTCCTCTCATCCTAAAAGCATTTGTCTTCATGTAGTATCAGTCATAATTCAGTACTTCAATCGGTTAGTAGTCACGAGCCTTGACAAGTTAACTGACTGTATGGAGAATTCTAGCTGAGACTAATGCTTCCTCATCAATAAGGTACACCTCTTAAAGTTTAGCCAGTTAACTTACAGCAAGAACCAGGTCTACATTTTCCACTTCTTAAGCAAGACACATGCCAATTGTATCATCTCCTCTAGTTTCAGCAGAGACTAGAAACATCAGTGTAGACTGAAGATCAGGATTTAATTTCCTGATGTGACAGTCTGTCTGTGCCCGCATCTGCTGGGGGTTTTGGAGGGCTGGTTGCCATGCTGGCCAGTAGATGATAACTGGAATTGGAGCCCAGAGAGTGCGAGAGAGCAAAGAACAGTTCAGCAGACAAAAAGGAAGGAGTAAAACGGTCGGCCTGGGAGAATCCTGGTGACCATTAGTGGTTGAAAATGGGGTGTTTGTGGTAGCAGCCTACGTGATGACAAGGACTGCTGCTGGGTGTTAGACAAGGACATGGGAGAAGGTGCTCAAGCCCTAAAATTGTTGAACTTGATACTGAGTCCAGAAGGCTGCAGGGTTCGCAAGTGGAAAACGGGGTGCTGTTTTCCCAGCTTGTGCTGAGCTTTGCTGCAGCACCTCAGCCAGCCTGAGACAGATGTTGGCAACAGAACACAGTGGTGTGTTGAAGTGGCAGGCAACCGGCAGCTCAGGGTCATTTTTGTGGACAAAAAGTTTGCGTTCTGCAAAGCGGTCATGCCGTCTTCACTTGGTCTCCCCAATGTACAGGATACCACATCGTAAGCAGCAAATACAGTAGACTGATTGGGTGAAGTGCAGGTAAAGTGCTGCTTCATTTGGAAGTGTGCTTGCAGCCTTGGATAGTGAAGAGATTGGAAGTAAACGGTCAAGTGTTACACCTTCTGTGTTACGAGGGAAAGGTGCCATGGAGCCGTGCGGAGGTGTTGGGAGTAGAGGAAGAGTGTACCACTGTGTTCCAGAAGGAATGATCCCTGCAGAAAGCTGACAAGGGATGGGAGGGAAATGTGTGGCTGGTGGTGGCATCCTGCTGGATGTGGCAGAAATGGCAACTAATGATCCTTTGGGAGGTGAGTGCTGATGGGGCAGTAGGTAAGGATGAAAAGGACCTCATTGGTAGTTGCGAGCCGACGTTCGGCAGATGGGTCAGATGCAGCTGAGAGCCCTGTCAATCACAGTAGTGGGGAATCCTCAGTTGAGGAAGAAGGTTGACATTTTGGTGGCCCTCTTATTGATATTGGCATCATCGGAATAGAAAGAGTCATAGAGCTCTACACTTTGAAAGCAGAACCTTCGGTCCAATTCGTATTTTCTGACCAGATGTCCTAAATTAATCTAGTCACATTTGTCAGCATTTGGCCCATATCCCTCTAAACCCATCCTATTCATATACCCATCCAGATGCCTTTTAAAATGTTATAATTGTACTAGTCTCCACCATTTCCTTTGGCAGCTTGCTCCATACACACACCATCACTGCATGAAAAAGTTGCCCCATGGATCCCTTTTATATCTTTCCCCTCTCACCTTAAACCTACACCCTCTAGTTTTGGACTTACCCACCCCGGGGAAAAAGACCTTGGCTATTCACCCTATCCATGCCCCTCATGATTTTATAAACCTCTATAAGGTCACCCCTCAGACTCTGACACTCCAGGGAAAATATCTCCAGTCTATTCAGCCTCTCTCTCTATAGCTCAAACTCTCCAATCCTGGAAACATCCTTGTAAATTTTTTCTGAACCCTTCCAAGTTTCACAACATCCTTCCTACAGCAGGAAGACCAGAACTAAATGCAGTATTCCAAAAGTGGCCTAGTCAATGTTCTGTACAGGCGCAACATGACCTCCCTTGATTACAAAGTTAGGGTTGGATCCGAGAGCACGGAATGTAGCCAGTTCTGAGGAAGATAGGTTGGAAAGGCAAGGTGCAGGTGGGGGTGGTGCAGAAAGAGGGCAGTGAAATTGAGGGGAACAATGTCATGTCAACAGGTTTTGATGAACAGGTTGAGTGCAGGTAAAAGGCCAGAAGGAGGGGTCCAGGTGGAGGGAGTGTGTTGGAGGCAGGTGAAGTGTTCTGTGGGATGGGGAAAGGACTCTTATTTGAAGAAATGGGCACCGAAGTGAACGCAATGGAAGAAAAATTAAACCGAAAGAACCACAGATGCTGTAAATCAGAAACGAACACAGACATTACTGGAAAAGCTCAGCTGGTCTTGTAGCATCTGTGGAGAGAAATAAGAGTTAACATTTTGTCACTCAACCCAAAACATTAACTCTGATTTCCCTCCTCAGATGCTGCCACACATGCTAAGACTTGTCAGCAATTTCTGTTTTTGTTGTTGCTGAAGAAAAGTTCAACGTCATGTTGTGCCTGAAATTTATTAAGGTAGGGGTGCAGAGGGATAAATCTAAGATCTTTGAGTACAGAACATTCAGCATTAGAGAGAGAGGTCAGTGTGCATATGGCAATGCTTGGCACTTTTCCTTTTATGAAGGAGGCTGCCTTGCACAGACTGTGTACAAAGTAAAATTCAGAACCAGCTAAACTTAAAAAAAAAACAGGTATTAAACACCGAAACAAACAGTTTTGTTTTAATTGCAATTCTGAGGTATTGCTGACTGGGTCATCCTCAGTTACCCTTAAGAAAGTTGTGGTGAGTTGCCTTCTTGAACCTTTGCAATGCACATGTAGGTATACCCGTGGTACCTTCAGAAGGCAGGCCAAAGTTCAGATTTACATTTAAGTTGTCATAAAAGTGGGTTGTGATCAATGACCAAAACATTTTTCAAAGATTAGTCAAACCAGGAAGCTTGTCATTCCACTGAGTTTATTAAAATTACATTTACTTACCGTGCTGAGAGGAAGCCTCACTTATCTGTTCTGTGAGATATTCTAGCAAACCATCAAAGATTTCTAACAGATTCCGTATACTTTCTTTGTCATTCTGAATAATATTCTCTCCTGAGCAAGAGAAAAGAAAAAAAAAAAGCATAAATTTACACAAATTCTTTTAGGCAAATTAACTTTGCGTTACCCTTAAGTTATGCCCATAATTCTGATACTTCGATGCAACTGAGGACAAAACATTGAATAATTGTTTGTTCCAATTGTTGCAAATGTTAATAACAAAGGGCCTGAAAATCAGAAAGCAAATTCTGAACACAGCTCTTTACTCATGAACATTAGATAAATAATCCATTGTCTGTATTCAATTAAAGCTGTGGGAACTGTGTTTCTCCCCCAAATCATGTTTGCCATTGAGGTTAAGCCTTATTTATTACTGACCAGTTATATGCGACAAACTGATCTGTAAGTAGTCCAAAGCCAATGAATCTATCACTGCCTGTACATTATGGACATCATCTTCCTGACTTTTGGGAGTAGCTATGTAATCTGTAATAGATTTAAAAAGTTACATGTTACAACTTTTCATTGAATATATTGCACAGCATAATAAAACTTTGAGATCACTGTGGTATTAAACAGGATTTATTACAAATTAATTATCAATTATGACTTACTTACCTGGGACCTTTTCACCAAGAATGGCTTCGTAAAGGGCAATAAATACACCTGCATCACATTCACAAAGCTTTGTCACCCTCTGATTAATACAGCACTTGCGAAGAAGATTATTGGCAACAGTAATCCAATCTAGAACAATGGGTCAAAGTAACAAAATTAGTATACCTCACAAAATTTGTGTTAGGCAGTGAGACAGATTAATGTAAATAACAAAATAGCATGTATAATCTTCCAAAGAAGATGCAGCTCATTGAGCCAAGAGTACTTTTATTTTAAAAAAAAACTATAATGACACTTAATAGGCCAGGATTAAGTAAGAATGTATTGGTTTGGAAGCAAAACAGAGAAGATCTACTTGACTAATACCTGGAAAGGGCACATTGTGTTCAAGGAAGGTTGGTTTGACAAGGCTTGTATCTGCCAGATTTAGAAGAGTGAGAAGTGACTTGATTGAAATATAAAAAACTTGAGGCAACTTGACAGGGTGGATGTTTCCTTTTGAGAGAGAATCTAGAACTAGGGACCATCATTAAGATAGAGATGAGGTGAAACTTTCTGAGGGTTGTAAAGTTTTTGGAACTTTCAAAGATGAGGGAACAGAAACTCTGTATAATTTTAAACACTGAAGTGGATAGATTCTTTTCAAGCGAGTGGGTGAAAGATCAGAGGTAAATGGGAATGTGGAATTGATGTTCTAACCAAATTGGCGATGACCTCATTATATGATTGAGCAGGTCCAAAGAAGCCATATTGCCTAATCCTGCTTCCAACTTGCAGCTTTATACAAGTTCAAAATACTACCATATTCTCCTTGTCGATTTTTATGTTCCTGATGTTGTCCAGGAATTCCTGTGCGAAGTACGTGGAGTGGGTCGATCCATTGGTGTGATGTTTTAGACTCTGTTTTAACTCCCTGGCTAGCCTGTGTGTCAGTGTGCCCAGCAGGGAAACTATGGGTTTGAAGGCGATGTCAGAATAACCATGGGTTCACCCATCTCGGGACTCATAGCTAAAGCTGTTATGCAAAGACTGGAGCGCACAGCCCTCCCCCAGATCCAGCTTAAACTATGGGCTAGTTACTGGACGATACCTTCGTGATCATTAAACAAACAAAGTTAGAAAAAACACTCACCACCTTATTAACAGCATATTCACCGGGATCAAGTTCACCAGGGAAGAGAACAACAATCAACTCCTGTTTCTAGACGAATGAACAAACAAACAACGGGGAATTCCTTACCAGCGTTTCCAGAAAGACTATGCATACAGACCAAATCTTGAATTACAACAGTAAACATCCCAGCGTCTACAAACAGAGCTGTGTCAAGACTTCATTTAAACGAGCAATAACTCACTGCAACACCTTGGAGCTGCGCAAAAACGAAGAGGAACACCTATATAAATCGTCTTTGCAAAAAATGGTTATCCTAACAGCTTCGTCCACCGATGCCTGGCAAACAAACAACCCAAGAAGACGCTATGCCACCTTATGTTAGAAACACATCAGAACTGACTACAAGAGTCCTACAACATTTTGGAATAAGGATAGCACACAAACCAACAGCCACACTTCACCAGCTACTCTCAAAGATGAAAGACCCCATACCCACATTGAACAGGATGAATGTGATATATAAAAATACCATGCAGCAACTGCGAGAAACACTACATAGGACAGACGGGCAGGAAACATGAACACCAACTCTTAGCACAACAACACGACCAATTCTCCCTCATTTCAATACACTCCGACATAGAAGGACGTCAATTTGACTGGGACAAAGTTACAGTACTAGGGCAAGTGAGACAAAGACAAGCATGAGAATTCCTGGAGGCCTGGTTTGCAACCACCAATGCAATTAACAAAAATGTTGAAACAGAACCCATCTGCACACCACTACGGTACACCAGAAACAAGACTGCCAGCCATTACAGACAGGACCATATAAATTCAGAGTGGGACAGAACAACAGTGCTTTAACAGGGGCTACACAGTATCAACAATGTCACCTAGAAGGGAAACGAAATGTTTGCACAAAAACCAGTTGGCTCAGCGAAGCAACCAACAACTCCAACTTAGCAACAATGCCGTCAGCTTCTTTGTCCACATCATTAATGTATGACTTGAATAGTTATGGTCCCAACATTGACCCTTGCAGAACACCACTAGTCAAATTTCTTCAAATGATTAGAGTCGTGTTCTATGGACTAATGATTATGTCACAGTTACGACTTATTAGGTAATAAAATCCAGTTCGACTGGAAATGAGTCAACATTTATATAATGCTTTCCACAAGCACTACCAGCCAACTATCAGCTACGGATTTTGGCAAAACTCTGGAAACAGATCATCTCTCTGCCCTCAGCGTTCATGAAATAGAGCCTTGGCATGTGTTGTAGCCATCATCTCATTAAAGTGATCAGAAACCTTTAGAAGTTGTTAATTTTGGGTCCTGCAGAACATTCTCATTATACTTATAAGGATATACACTTGATTAGAATACAGTTGTAACAAGAAAATATAAGGAAGTGTGATTTGTTTCTTAATTTGTAATAGCATTACAGACATATAGCATTGAAAAAGGATAGCAGGAGAAGTGGGACAATGAAAGAGCCAATTGATTAAATATAATGAAAGAATTGCAGAAATAAAAGAAAGATCAAGTAGAGGCCGCAAGGTTCCCAAAGGAATCAAAAATCAAAGATTGCTTGGGTCTTGTGTGTACACTCTCAAATACTAGTTGAGAAAAAAATTGGTGTTTTGGTTTATGTAAAGTTATAATAAAGGAATACGATCAGATAGAAGATGTAGAATAGCAGTGCCCAAGCTTTTCAAATGTTGGCACTGAGCAACAGTTCAATCTCGCTCTTCCTCAGGTCAGCAAAATTCAGAAACATAAGGATTGCCACAATATAAAATTAAGCTTCGAAAAATTCAAAGGCAACAAATTGGTAATTTAGTTAATAAAAATCACCATTAAAAATACAAAACAACAAACCTCATTAATAAAGCCAAATCTTGCCAAACAATAAGATGTAGAGGAGAGAGAAAGAGTGAGAAAAAAAAAATCAGCCCCAATACTTGATCACCGGGGAGGTGGTGGTGGCTGGGACCAAGCACTGGGCGAGGCACACACTGAGCAGACCTAGGTAGAATTGACATGAAAATGGAGGTTGTAAGTTGACTTTCAGCATAAGGTTTGCTCCTCTCATCCTGCTTTCCCTCCATCTTTTCCTTCTCCTGTACTCACCCCTTTTCCCTCTTTCTCTCATCCCTTACCCATCCCCCATACCACTTCTCTTTGTCATTCTTTGCACACATTTACTTCAAAAAAAATCCATGGGAGTTTGTAATTCAAAAATTTCCATAATCGTTATCCCATCAAACATTTTACACTGGAATAGAAAGTGTGCAATTTGTTTTTCATTCCTCTCCACTGCAACAGCCTCTCCCCTGGGATACTTTGATATAATCTGGTAAAACAGATTTCTGAGTAAGGATTCCCATTCTACCATGTGCGTACAAGCACAGGGTTCAAACTAATTAGATCATCAATTAGTCAATTGGAATCTCAGTATCTTGACCGAATGGACCAAAAAAAAGGATGCAGTAATACAAATCAGGAGGGCAAAAAGTTAAAATCAATGTGCAATGTTTTTGGGAAAGACAAATTAATAGGAATGACACAGCAACCTGACTATCGATCCTATTAAACCCTTCTACCATCACAACCTGACATTGTTCCTCTACACAATCAAACTCTCACTGCCTTCTCCCTATGTTGCGGCACATGCCCTTCAAGCCAAAATCTCCTTGAAAGCCTTGTATTCCCAAACATGGCCTGTGAAATCACCAGTACAGCTTCCATGCCTCAGGCTGTTTGCAGCTGCCAGTAAGGCAAACGTCAGGCCACATGAAATGCTTTGGCAGGTTGTGCACAGCACGCAGCGCAAAGATAGTGCACCCCCAATTAGAAGACACCAAAGATGTGGTAGTGTTTCAGTCCAGGGGTGCAGGTACTTTATAGAAATTCTAGTAACAAGGCATAAACTGGGTAATAATGCTGGATTATACTTTGTAAACTAGTGATATACTGCTACGCCTCAAATCTCACATATTGAGAAAGATTGTATGACTGCCACGGATCACTACTTATTCATTGGCTACATAAAAAAAACATCAAAATGAAGAGCTAACTAAATTATGCTCTAGGAGGCCAGCTGTTTTTCAATTAACCAGTAATTTTTCCACAAACGAGCATGCATTAAGCATTTATCCTGCCTAGTTGCTCAACACTGCACTTCCAAAAGAATCTATTTGTAAGTCAAATTATTCTATCTCCTTGAACATCTAGATCTGACATAAAATTGAGCATCATCCACACTCTAGTACATAAATGGGTAAACATTAAAACTTAATTAAAATCCCAGTGATCTTGGATTGTTAAATTTTCTGGAGTGCTTCAACTAGATTTGTGTGCACTGTTCCACATGTAGATGCCCTTTGGTGGTCAGAAAGCAGCCTCTATTTGCGGAACTATTAATTAATGAACTTTAGTGTCTGCCTAAAATGGTTATGTAATTATTCCTGCCTAAAGCTATACACAGCTTAAGAATCAAGTGACGTGTTGTTTAATCTTTACATTTTGTAACATCCTGATGGGTATATTTAATACCAACTGGACACATCCACTTTAGAAGAGCCCATCTATTGGCTTCAAACACAAGCACAGTTTGACAATGGACTTGATGATGAAAATCAGAGAGTATGTTTGCTGGTTAGTGTGACTTTTGCACTCATTCATGGGATGTGGGCATCATTTGTCAAGCTAGAATTAATGCCCATCCTTAGTTATCCTTTGAAGGTATTAGTGAGCTACCAAGCTGAACTGCTGCAATCTATTTGGTGTAGGTAGTCCCACAATGCTGTTCAGGAGCAAGTTTACACATTATATTATTGTAGAAGCCACATGTTCTGGCCTGACAACTGGTGTTTTCTGGTCCATCTGATCTACATCAGAGTAATGGAAAAAAACTAGGGAGAGTACACAGCCAACATGTTCCAATAATGACAAAAAGTGGGACCAACACATTCTATGAACCCTGGAGACCAAGGGATATATAGGATTGGCTAAAGAAAAGAAAGGCTTATGGCATATCAGGAGGGCTCAAAATCCCACAAGCCCTGGAACAGTACAGAATGTGCAAGGGAAATTTCTTCAGCGGGAGGGTGGTTAATCTGCAGAAGTCATTGCTGCTGAAGACTGTGGAGGCCAAGTCATTGAGTACATTTTAAGACAGAGGTAGATAGCTTCTTAATTAGTACTGTGAGCAAGGATTACAGGGAGAAGGCAGGAGAATGGGGTTAAGAAACATATCAGCCATGATTGAATGGTGGAACAGACTCAATGGGCCAAGTGGTCTAATTCTTCTCCTATATCTTATAGAAGACATTACTAGTGACCAGTCTTGAAGCAGATCCTAACCATTTACTCGACATTCATCCAACATTACACTTAAAAGTACTTCATTGACTGTAGTGCTCCCGAATTTGCAATTACAAAAGCTAATACATATGAATTTACTGAGATAGCAAGAACTGCAGATGCTGGAGTCAAAGATAACAAAGTGTGGAGCTGGAGGAACACAGCAGGCCAGGCTGCATCAGAGGAACAGGAAAGCTGACGTTTCGGGTAGAAATCTTCGCAAGGATGGAAGAGTGGTAATGGAAGCATTTGAAAGAACCCTGGGAAACAGAGCTTGGCTAGAATATGCTACGCCACAACCAAAACGGAAGGCGCAGTACCACACTCATCTTAGGCAAAGGCAAGAGGGAATAAAACCAATCGATTCCTTTTAAAAGGCTACTACTAGCTTCAACCCCCTCTAAGTAAAAGGTTGTTTCGGACATTACACCAATTCCTCTCTGTAAGTGCATTAAATCTCGGGGGTTAGGGTGACTGGTTGGAAAGAGATATGAGACTTTGCAAGAACTGGTATTAATAGGAAAGTATTGCATAAAGAATAAGGCAAACTGAATTGTAATTTAGTGTTGGACTGACAATCGTATTAACAAATAGCATTAGGGTCACTGGACTCGAAATGTTAACTGGTTCCCTTTGCAGAGATGCTGCCAGACCGGTGTTTCTCCAGCATTTTTTGTTTTAATTAAAAAATATGCTTGACGAGGACCTCCCCGATCATTATTTTAACCGATAACAGACGCCTCTAAACAAGCTTCTGGTTACCTTGACACTGTTGGTTAGGTTAGGAAGCTCGAGTTCGATTTATAATGACCACCACACGCAAATATTTTATATTACATTAAACGAATGTTTTCCTAGTGGAAAAGTAGACTATAGCTAAATACATCGTTGTGTATGGGGAGGGGGAAGCTAGAAATAAGATAATTTTTGCTTGACATAACTCAAATCATTTCAAACAAAAAGTGACAGTTAAAAGACGTGGCAGTAGACTTGATTAAAAATCAAAACACTGGGAAAGTTTGTTGGCAAAGTTGTCAGCGCGGCTGCTGGCCTACAATTGAAGCCGATTCGACTGCGACCGACCTCTCTCGTCCTGCTCCTCCATCTCCAGCGGTACGGAATAGAAATTCTCTCTCCTTCGACAGGACACACAACAAATGCGAAGTAAGAAACACTAATAGCTCAGTCACATCGGAGTCACAATTAATCAGTTTGTTGTCAGTCCACTGCCATAGCCCTGGACCCTTGTACATTTAAACCGTCTCCGGCCGCCCATTGGCTCTGGGCATGACGTCACCAACCGCCCACCCGCGGAAAATGTCATTACACCCAGCACCGCCCCCCGCCTTTTTATTTTTAACTCTTTTTTAAAAAAAATCACAAATACATATTCCCCCCCATCTGTCACCGGCAGCGTTCGTATGAATATTTATTATTTAATCATCGTCATTTTCGTTTGTTTCGTACCCTCGGTGTCGTTTAATTGACGTCACCCAGTCGCCATGGGGAAGAGAGTGCTCCCCCTCCTCGCTCATTTGTAATCGTCAGCGAGGCAAAGTAGGCCCTGTCAAATCGAAGATGGGCGATGAAGTTTCGTTTAAAATGCACTCTGCCGCCAGAAAGCTGGAACAATTCGATTCTTGAATAGTTGGGTAACGGTATGGGGAGGTTGAAGTGACAAAGGGGTCCGCACATATTTGGGTCAAGAAGCAGCTACGTAGATTTGAATTGCGGAGGGATATGCGGAATGAGTTCCGGGCTCCCCCTTGCCGGCTTTGACTAAAGGCGGACAAGGAACCGGCATTTTAGTTTCAGCTTCCAACCGGCTTCCTCCTTTTCGTCTATTCACACAGTCAGCTCCACGTCGAGCGTCAAGCATCTCGTTTGCAGTCCTTTCCTCCACTTTTTCGCGATGCCTGGTTACGATAGAGGCGATCGGAGTCGGGAACGTGGCGGGTGAGTTTGTGATTTTTTTTCCTTTTGCGAAAAACGCATGTTCAGTTTTCTATTAAGCTGCAATTTTTTTTTAAAAAAAGCCGGTTCCGTTCTGGAGGATGAGAAGACGCTGCCGCCACGCGCTCCGCTTAGACAAAATCCTGGCTGGTGTGGGGAGCGTGATTTGGGTTTTTTAAAAAAAAACGTATAAAAGCAATTTCTTAAAGGAACTTCAGTTTTTTTGGGAGGGGGTTCTAGCCAGTTAAATATTCTTCTAACTTGCTATTTATTTTGGTCTTGCCGTAGTCTGTTTTTGTTTATTTCTATATTTCGATGCTCTGTTTGACCTCGTGTTGCAGGTTTCTTCCTTGTACTGTATCTAAAATGGCCGGGAGATGCTGTTTTTTGGGGGTGGGCAAAGCTGATCATGGATGTTAGAGCTACCTGGCAAAAACCTTACAGTCTTGTGTCGACAGCCTATTTTTTTTTTTTTAAGTACACGTCTGCTATCGTCTTTCCTCTTTTTTTTTTTTTTTTTGTTTTGTTTTTGAAAAACGTAATTTTTTTTTCCTGGAAAAATATTACATTCCAGGTTCGGTTCGGGTGGACCTCGCTTCGGTGGTAGCAGGAACGCGCCTCCGCCCGGCAGGAAATTCGGGCAGCCGGGGGAGAAGCTGAGGAAAAGAAAATGGGACCTGGACGAGCTGCCCAAATTCGAGAAGAACTTCTACGTCGAGCACGTAGATGTGATGAACCGACCTGTGGTAGGACTGGCTGGCTTTTTTCTCCCCCCCACCCCTAGATATACTCGTTAAACTAAATACTGCTAGTACCGGACAAAATGGTAATCCTTTCACTTAAAGGAGACTATAAGGGAAACAATGTGCTTTGGCTTGGCAAAGGTGGTGGAGGATGTTGGGCTGACGTTTGTAGCTGATGGGGTCATTCTTGAGTGAGCTGGTGATTCATTCCTATTAGTCACTAAAGGGCCATCTTTGCCCGCCCACTGAAATATACATAACTGCTGAACAGTAAGGTTTATAGTATATTTTCAGCTAATGTTTGGTATCCCCCTGGTGGACATCATCTAACAGACAAGGGAAAATTACAGACATAAGTCTTTAGCCTTTTAAATGAGGAAGTATTAATCAATGCTGATGGTGGTTCTTGTACTTGTTTCAATGAGTTGAACTTGGGCAGATTACTACATCTGAGCTTTTGTGCCTATCAAGTTTTCAGTTTTCCTATTTTAGATACATAACTGGTGATTATGTATCTTAAACTGTAAACTGATTACTATGGGATCTCTATTGTGAAGGATGACCGACTGGAAACAAAAGCAGAAATTACCTGAAAAACTCTGCAGGTCTGGCAGCACCAATGGAGAGAAATAAGAGCTGACGTATTGGGTCCGGTGACCCTCCTTCAGACTGAAGAAAGCTTTTTCTGCAATCTCTGCTTTTGTTTCTGACTTTTCGTTTTGGTTTTATTTTATGGTAGGTTGGAACGCTCCCTAATTGACTAGGGTTGGGGCTAGATTTATGGATTGCACTTTTTTACATGACTGTTAAATGATGTTAAACTGGATTTGATGCTGTTGTTGATTGCAGCAAGAAATTGAACAATATAGAAGAAACAAAGAAATCACAGTAAAAGGACTTGCTTGCCCTAAACCAGTTTTCAACTTTGTCGAAGCAAGTTTTCCAAGTAAGTATGGAATACAAGTGCATTAGAGCATCTGTGACTATACAATTCAAGTTAATGAGGCAAAGCTGTGCTTTTATTATCAGTCAGTTGTACAGCAGGGAAACGGACTATTTGGTCCACACTGACTATGTTACCAAACTGAACTAGTCCACCTGCCTGTTCTTTCCTATTCGTAAACTCGGGAAGGATAATTTCTAACTTTTCTGAACTCTCCCTCCCTCCCTCTTAATAATTATCCTTGCTTTGGCATGATGGCCAGAACTGTATACAGTACTTCAAAAGAGGCCTCAACATCCTGTACAATCCCAACATGATAGGAGTTGGCTATACTCGGAAGTCTGAGCAATGAAGGCAAACATGCTAACTGACTTCTTAACCAACCTGTCTACATGTGACAAAAACAGAAGTTGCTGTAAAAGCTCAGCAGGTCTGGCAGCATCTGTGTAGAAAATATCAGTTAACATTTTAGGTCCGGTGACCCTTCCTCAGAACATGTGAACAATGTCTACGTGTGATGTGAATTTCAAAGAATTAGGTACCTGAACCCCTACACCTGTTCTACAACACTACTCGGGGCCCTACTGTTAATTCTATAAGTCCTGTCCTTGTATAAATGCAAAACCCCACGTTTATCCAAATTTAAACTCCATCTGCCACTCATCAGCCCATTGATTCAATTGGTCAAGATCTTTGAAATCTTAACTTTCTTTTCATGGCTACTCTGCTGCCAATTTTGGTGCCACTTGCAAACTTACTAGCCATGTTTGTGATACGCTGTTTTCTCTACGTAAAACCATCCCTAATCAATTCTGTCTCTCCAAATGCATGAAAATCCTATCTTTCAGAATCACTTCAACATACCCACCACTGATGTCAGACTTGCAGGTCTATAGTTTCCCGCCGTCTCCTTACAGCCTTTATTAAACAATGGCACAACATTAGCCACCCTCTAATGCTCTGGTACTTCACCTGTGATGATGGATGATACAAATATTTCTGCTAGAGGCCCTGCAATTTCTGTCCTGTATAATATCTTATTGTGGATTTTATAGTAAATGCTATCATGCTATTTTTAGATGTGATTTAGGGTGATGGTCAATACCTCATGCTGAGTTACCTGCAGCACTAAACTCTAGTGAATAATTATTGTGGCCGATGGGGAAATTTCAAGGGTGTGGTATGTTTGCTTTAATTACCAGATCTGTTGTGATCATTTTCTAAAAATTTTCTTCTGTTTCAAACAAATCTCAGCAGATTGAGAATAGAAGCCAGCTCACCAAGGAGGTTAACAATATTGACCACCATCCAATGTACATTGGAGTAATGTTGTAGGGAATGGCAGGAGGACAAGAAACACTAAGCTATACCCAAAATTTGAGCTGCCTGAAACCAGTTAATACAGGTTACAATGTCATTATTAACTGTTCAATTCCAAAGGATGATAGGAACAGCTCTTGAATGTTGGCAGCTGTCCTGTCAACGAAGTAACTTGGACAGTGACCAGTATTTAAGGATCTTGTCTTTTTCAGAGCCAATGGAAAATTTACTGTTAAAGGCAAAGTACAAACACTTTATTGCTAGGGTTAGTGAAAATGTTTGCAATTTAAAAAAAATTTCTGTTCCTCTGCTTGTTCTGTAGCATACGTATTGGATGTTCTCATGCAGCAGAATTTCACAGAGCCAACTGCTATTCAGGCTCAAGGTTGGCCTGTTGCACTTAGTGGCAAGGATATGGTTGGCATTGCGCAGACTGGATCTGGTAAAACATTAGCTGTAAGTATATTTATGCCCTGTTAACTTTTTGAATCATGTTTTTGAATTTCCATTCAAGTCCAGCATTTAACCTCCTGTCCCACACTTCTACTCTTTAATGCAACTGATGGTGGTGCTATGTTCTAGCATTTCTCATTGTTTTAAGGGTCATAGTGTATAGTAATGGGGAAGATTTGTAATTTGTGTGATGACTCCTTTACAACCCAAAGTACGTTTTGAAGTGTAGAAAATGCAACAGCCAATCTGTTCATAGTATGATCCCAAAAGAATTGCATGCGATAAAGAAACTTCTAAGATGCTATACATTGGCAGGACCTGAAATCCAACGTTTCCCTTAAATAGTATAGTGGTGTCTCTCTTGTACAATGTCTTTTGTTACATAAAAGTTTTCTAATTTGCTTTGTCAGGTGCAGTAACTTTGGCTATAAACTGTGTAAATCCTTGGATTTCAACACTTCAACTATCTTGCACCATCTCTGCATTCTTTAATGGTTTTCAATATGTAGGAATCTATTGTTTTTTTTAAATTTGATTTGTATTTAACGATAAGCCTCCACTGTCCTTGGGGTGAAGCAATTCCTCCATCTTTGTCCTAAATGACCCGCTCCTTGTCTGTGGTTCTAGTACCCATCTGAAGCTAGCTGAAGGGGGTTGCTGAGAATGTCTGTCTGTCTGTCTGTCTGTCTGTCTGGTACCCTGACAATCCAATTATTCACAGTTAATGATATTGCTGAACATTTTAACTCTAGGATTAAATCTTACCAATTTTAATTTCATTTATAGTACTTGCTGCCTGCCATTGTCCACATAAACCATCAGCCTTTCCTGGAACGTGGAGATGGTCCCATAGTAAGTGCCTTTTGTATTTCTTGGGTTACAAGAAGTGCTGGTAAACATAAATGCCAAAATTTTAAAAACTTGCTTTTTCTTTAGTGTTTGGTTCTGGCACCAACCAGAGAGCTAGCTCAACAAGTACAGCAAGTGGCACATGATTATGGAAGAGCATCCCGTCTAAAATCAACATGTATTTACGGAGGCGCACCAAAGGGCCCACAGATTCGGGATCTTGAAAGAGGTGTGTTTGCTTTGACTTTTAATATTTATAAGTTGCACTTCTCCAGTAATACTCAAAATCACCTTTTTGACTTTTTTTGTTGTAGGTGTGGAAATCTGTATTGCAACACCTGGTAGATTGATTGACTTTTTGGAAGCTGGTAAAACAAATCTTCGGAGATGTACATATCTGGTACTTGATGAGGCTGATCGCATGCTTGACATGGGATTTGAACCACAGATCCGGAAGATTGTTGAACAAATCAGGGTAAGTGACTCTCTTTTAACACCCCATGTAAATAATTTGCAAATAGTTTAAAATGGCTGACTGATTAGATTTAAAATGGCCCTGAATATACTAGAAACAAATGTCTACTGCAATTTCATAGTTGACCAACAGTGTCACTATAGAGCAAGTTTTAGTTGATTTTGAGAATCTGTTTTTAGTCCAATATTCATGTCTTGATGGAGTGAGGTGGGGAAGTAGGGATGGAAAGACTAGTGTAGTTGACTTCCTGGTTTCTTTTCTTTTTGTGCACTCAATATTATTTTCTTTCCTCTAAAGCCTGACAGACAGACCTTGATGTGGAGCGCAACCTGGCCCAAAGAAGTTCGACAGTTGGCTGAAGATTTCTTGAAGGAATATGTTCAGATTAATATTGGTGCTTTAGAACTTAGTGCTAATCACAACATCCTGCAGATTATCGATGTGTGCCAAGAGGTTGAGAAAGATGATAAGTGAGTTTACAAAATGTTTAGATCCATGACTGTCCAGATTACGTTCTTTTAATAAATCTCTGCCTCTGTATTGCCCTTTAAATTGTATGGGATGTCTAGGACTTGTATTATATCAGCAAATGTCTTTTTGAAATTTGAAGTTTTGGCTCCCTTACAGCAACCACCCAGGTGCTTTAGGAGACTTTTTTTATCAAATCCATGACCTCCAAATTCAAGGAAAGGGCATCCCTTGGTGAAGCAGGTCCTGATTGAAGCATTACTACTGGATTTCTCCTTCACTAGTGCATCATGTAATTGCTTTCAAGTGGAGCTTTAAGATGTGTCAAATAATGACCAGTGAAGCTGGCTTCAAAGCAAGATTAACTGTTCTTTGCACTGGTTCTTACCAGGTCAGTAGGAAAAAAAACTTAAAAGCCAATGACTTTAGGTCAGTTGCTTTGCTCTGCTCTGGATCATGCCAGCCATTATCTCTTAGGAGTAGGCCACCTGAGCCTAATTATGATAGTCCTGTAACTGTCAGTTGAATTTGTGGTTTGTCTTGGTGTTATGCAAGAATATTTGTATTTAGAACTGTCTCCATGAGCAGAAGTAGTAATGGAGCTAATTTTTTTGAGAATAAACAATCTAACTTGCACAGCACCGCTCTCATCCTAGGAATAAATCTTGGTGAACTCTAGCTCTGCAGTCTCCAATATACATAATCCTTAGACATGGAGACCAAACTGCACTCTGGTTGTGTTGTCACTGTAGCCCTGTATAACGGCAATGAAACAGCCTTATGACTGAAGAGCTACAGTAAATGGATGAAGGCCAGCGTGCTGTTTATCTCTATCTCTAGTTCTCCAGGAACAGCAATTAATGTGTTCCATGAGTATGTACAAATCCCTCTGATCATGAACATTTACAAACTTCTCACCCTGTACAAAGCAGAACTGCTGCCTTCTGACCAACCCTTCCCCATGTTATAGGACCATATGGTGTACATGGCTACAATCTATGTTCTTTCTATCTTTGTCTAAATGTCACTATATAATTCAAGCAGTCATTGCTTCTGCTTCAATTTCTAGGTTGCTAAGGTTGATGGAGGAGATAATGAGTGAAAAAGAAAACAAAACTATCATTTTTGTAGAGACCAAACGGAGATGTGATGAGCTTACACGGCGAATGAGGAGAGATGGGTGAGTAATGGTTAAATGTGCCACACTGCTTAAAATCTTGTAAGATGTTCTGTAACTATCTTTTGTCAAATAGTAAAACTGGCTAAAGTTGAGGTTGTTTCCTTGCTTGCCGAGCTGTCTTGTTTTCGTTCAGATATATTTGGAACAACATTGCTTCATTGGAGGCCTCACTAAGGAGGTTACCTAGCATGGTGAAGAAACGTCTGAACAAAAACAAGCCAGCTTGCTGAGCAAGTCAACAACCTCACCCACAACCTGAACTACGAGTCTTCGCTAAAACCTTAAACCAACTACAGTTTTACAAAAACATTTTGAGAGACATCATAGATGCAAAACTGTTCAACAGCTTCAGACAATGAATGGGTCCCAGCCCCTCTGTCCTTTTGCTCTGTCTGTCTGTAAAACTGACTTTCGCTAGCTTTTTATTCTTTTACATGTTAACTAGTGGTGATGGTAGGCTTCAGTGTTCCAAAGTCTGAAAATGCCCCTTGATGGACCAATATAAATGCCACAAGTCCACACCAATGTTTAAAGTGAGGTGTAAGCATCACTTTCTAGCCCAACATTTATTATCTGGAGGGCTGTTGAAAGTCTGGCATTGCATATAGATCAGAATATTATCCTGGGCTTCTAAGTTATTAGTTCAGTGCCTCTGCCACTGTCTTCCCTGCTCCTAAATTGTATGGATAGGTGGAGCAGTAAGCTTAAGCTATAGGCTATCTGACATTTCTCTGTAAGCTCTGTCTAGTTTAACAGGACAAAGCAGACCTGGGGGGAAGGTGTAAGAGACTGCAGTGGCTTATGAAACATCCTTGTAGGTTGCAGTTGAAGTGGATTTGAAAGATGTAGAGCCGTGTTAACATTTATCTAAATAAAAAGATTTTTGTGCATGTTTTAATCTCTTGTAGATGGCCAGCAATGTGCATTCATGGTGACAAGAGTCAGCCAGAGCGTGACTGGGTTCTAAATGGTAAGTGGTAGTCTAATTTGTAACTACTTTGTATTTCTGAATATTCATTGTCTTGACAATTCATTTCACTTTCATTTTCATTTTTCCCTCAGAGTTTCGGTCAGGCAAAGCACCAATCCTTATTGCCACAGATGTTGCATCTAGAGGTTTAGGTTAGTAATGCCAATTCAACTTCTGGCTTTTCTCACTTTATTCAAAGATTTAAAGAAAGTATATCGTTGCTTTCTTTAACATTTCTTTGCGTTTTTTTTCTAAGTTGTGTAAAGGTGCAGTCTTTGTGGCAGGGCCTAGGCATGACAGTTCGAGGACTCGAGAGGGGGAAGGAGGACTAATCGATGTGATCGGCTGGCAGCTACCCAGTCGAGTACAGAGATGCTGAGCAGAGAGCATTGTGTGCCAGTAATCTTCAAAAGGCGGAATGATCAACATTAGCCCGCCACCCTAAAATCCTGTTCTCACCCTGGATGACTTGAAGCACTTGCCACTCATTTTGTTAAATCTTTTGGTTCATTTTTGTTTACTTTTATTCACTCCCATTTTTGTGCCCTAGTTTCATTCCCCTTTTTTTGGTTGGCTAAATTTTGTAACTTTTTTTTAAACAAGTTGTAGTGAGTTTGCCCAAATAGCAGTGTGCTGAACAAGTGTCTAATTGTTAAACTTTGTTCAATGCTTCATGTTTATACTTTTTTGGAGAGAGCAGCATTAACATCAGTAAGATCCTCTTTAAGAAATTGGTGAGTACTGGCACAAGTTAGTGAAAGATTGGTGGATCCCAGCTTAGATAACACTAATCTAGCAGTGTAATGCCCTCATCTTTTTGAAGTTCCTCCCTCACCTAGTACATATTAGTCATGTCAGGACCTGCCAAACAGACATTTTCTCAAGTGAACACTGGCTTCTTAAGAAGTGCTTGCCTAGACGAGATGTCAAATGGAAAACCTGAGTAGGGAGATTTTGGGGATAAAGATGTCCATTGGGCTCTGTTTAATTGTAGTCTATTTTGGTCTTGGCAAGACGTGCAGTGTGGCCTGAATCCTGAGCTTCTCATGAATGTGTAGGAAGGACCTTGCCTGACTGTTCTAAGGTCCTGAATGGCACATGAAGAGGCAACAATGTACAAAGTGGCCCCAACTGTGTAGAAGCATCCGGATGTCACTTGATAACATGTGGGGAGTTCGCTGACTTGGGAATGGACTAGTGAATGCATACTCCCAATGGTAAGATATCAAAGTATCTCTCTCAGATTTTTGGGTTTTTTTTAAGGGGAGTGTGCATTGGTTTCTCTTCCCACAGTAGTATTCCCACAGGATTTGAACTAAGGGTTGTTTTAACATTTGCTTTACAGTCATGATGCTGCTGCTGGTTGCTCAATTGCTAACTCCTGTTTTTGATCTGACTGTTGTGGTGTGCATAATTGGCACCTGCTTTTGCAACACTGCAACACTTTACAGATGTTGAAGATGTGAAATTTGTCATCAATTATGACTACCCTAACTCCTCTGAAGACTATATTCACCGCATTGGGCGAACTGCCCGCAGTTCCAAAACTGGCACAGCTTACACGTTCTTTACTCCTGGCAACATAAAGCAAGCAAATGACCTTATCTCTGTGCTTCGTGAAGCAAATCAGGCTATCAACCCAAAGCTAATTCAGATGGTAGAAGACAGAGGTTCAGGTAAGTGTACTTGATTTTACAATGAAGTAAAACTTGTCTGAAAACTATCTAACCAATTTAGGTTATTAAATAGCAACCTTCATTTTCATGTAATGCTATTGATCAAGATGTTTCTGCTTCCAAAACCACTTTGAACAGGGATAGGTAAATGGGTGTTGGGCCAGAGTAAAAATTAGATGTGATCACTAACATTTTGGTCAAAGGTAGCTTAAGATGGTGGGGTTGAGAATAATTGCCATTGAGGTAAAGGGTGATGAATGATGAGCTGGTCCTATGAAGATAAGTGGAAAGCAATTCAAGCCAAATAATATTTGGAGGCTGGTTAAGACTTTTAGGGTGCACTGTCCCTAACTCTAAACCAGGAGGCCCAGGTTCATGCCCACCTGCTGTGGGGATGTACCTGAAATATTTTTTAATGTTTGCAACGTATCTACTAGCCTCCAATAGGATCCAGTTGAAATGATGGCTTTGCGAAATAATGGGGTGGGGAGAGAGGAAGAGTGTTGTTGTTTTTTTTTAAGGTTGTGTTGAAAGTTCATAAGTGTAGCAATCTGATACAGCCTCTGGGGTCATTTTAGAGCATGAATTTTTTTTGTAGAATTTGCATTTCAAGCTTAAAATCTGAAATGTTGGTCATTACATAACTGTCCTCGTTTTTGTTTTATACAGGTCGTTCCAGGGGTAGGGGTGGATATAAAGATGATCGCCGTGATGACCGAAGAGACAGATTCTCTAGTTCTAACAGGGGTGGGGGTTATAATGGTTTTAGAAATAGGGATAGCATGGACAGGGTATATGGATCTGGAGGCAGGGAAAATGGTTTTAACTCTCAAAGTTATACCGCAGCTGGACAAAATGCATTTGGTTCTGGAAAATTTGGCTCAACAAACAGCTTTGGAAGTATATCTCGGTTTGGAAATTCCTCCAGTTATCCAGGATCTGTGAACCAGGGAGCAGGTTCATTTGGCAGTCAAAGTCAAAATGGTTACAAGGCTGGTAGCAAAGTCCAGCAATTTGGAGGTAATCATTCTGGTCCAAATGCCATGCAGAGCAATGGCATTGGTCAACAGGCATCTGTGGGTGCTCAGTATCAGTATCCACCCCCACCTTTAATGGGAATGGGTTTCCAGGCACAGACTGGTTATCCTATGCCTCTTGCTTATGGAGGGATGCAAAAATAACTTATTGATCTAAATGTTGAGTTTTTTCATTCTCTTCTGACTTGTACTGTACCTTTTTGTTTTGAGGAGAGGATGAGAAAGTTCTTTAATATTAAAACCATTGATATTCCAGGAAAGACTGCAGTGCAGCAGTAGGATTGGTGCACTTTCCCCACTATTTAATTTTTTTATTACTTTACATTCCTTTGAAATTTTTGTTCATGGTTTTTCTAATAGAATGGCAGATTAATATACAAGTTTAACTTATGCATAAAAGTACCACAGTGTATGTAAAGATGCATGTCCTTCCAATAAGGAAGCTTGAAAGTCTTGGAGTTCTGTATCTATGTAACTGCCAAAATGTCATTTTAAATAAAAATTTAAAAAATTCCTTGGCTATTTAGTGAGCATGTTTAATCCAACCACATACACTTGTATTAATTTGTCCTGTATGAGTAGGTGGTACCTCAGTTTGTAGGTAGTCATGTACAATTAATTGTGCAATTACCATTTTCAACACTGGGTTTTTCAACAGAACTTCAAACAAATGCACTGACTGATACACTAAACGTTCCCTTGGATTAAACTAAAATGTCCTGGATTGGACCTGTGTTTACAGGATCTTGCATTGTTCTGGTTACCAACTCCACAGCAGTTGAGGGAAGAACTAAATTCAAGCAGAAGCTAACCTAGTAGAGAATATTTGCAAAATGAGCCTTTTCTAACAGTTAATTACTATTAACTACTGAGGCAAGTGACCAGTTGAAATGTAAATCCAGCACAACTGCATCATCCCTCTAGCATATGGGACATTTCACTACTTTGTTTAATAAAATGACCAAGTTTTCTACATTAATAAATAACATTGGGCCTCATTTTCTGGACAAATAAGCCAAATACATTTGGTTGTGTGCAATTGATCCTAAAGAACTTGAGCTTGGCCATGGATTCTGCAACCTTTCAAATACCTGTAATGTTCCCACTAAGATAAAGAAATATTGACTCTTGTTTGCAAGTCCTGCTTCCTCATTTTAGTGAGATGTTATCAATTATACGTCAATATGGTGACCCTCTTGTCTTTCATACCTGCAAGTGCTCAAAATGCCTCCAGTGAGGAAACCGGCCATTCAGCCTAACAAGCCCACCCAGACTCCACTTTTTACCCTATCTGTGTTTTCCCATAGCCAATCCACCCAACCTGCACATCTGGATTGTAGGTGGGACCTGGAGGAAACCTAAGCAGACACTAAGTTGTGCAAATTTCACACACAGCTGGGTTTAAACCCAGGGTCCCTGGCACTCTGACACATCAGTGCAAACTATGCCACCTTTTTCAGAGGAATATGTGTCACTATTTCTTGAACTGGGAATTGGGGGGATAGAACTGGAAGTTTGTCGCCAGGTGTTATTTTCCAGGTCTGCTCCTTTCCAAGTGTCTTAAGTTCAGCAAGTATATTTCAAGTAATAGAACCTTTCTAAAAATCAAACTTGGCAGTCCAGTGCCTCAGAAGAGAGGTTTATTCTTTCCTGTGCTTGAGGTAACTGCATAAAATGCTTTGAACCATTTGTCAGATTCTCAGTTGGAGTGGTATTGAAGACTGGTAGAGTAGTCATTGCTTAATATTTATAAACTTTGTTAAATTGACAAAGCTGGGAATAGTCACTTTAGTTCTGGAACTAGTAGTATGCAAATAGCTTCTAATTGGCTGTCTCTGAAATTCTGGATTGAAAGTGTCAGTTCTTGGTCTTCCCATGCACCTACTCCTTAGGAATTTAATTTTAATTTGCTAGCTAGTGGTTGCTGTTTAAAGTGTGGGCCAATAGATGGGAGACCAGTTGGAATCATTCTTGCATGAATTCAAGGTAATGATTAAAATTTAAACAGTAAATTTTTAGAACTGAAAATCAGAAAACCAAAATTTACATGAGCCTCTGTAAGCTTGTGATTACTACTCCTGAAATGGTACTGGGGATGGGAGGGATTAGACATTTTTCCTTCAGACATCTGTATGTGAAGGCTTAAGCCACATATCCCATGATATAAAAGAATCAATGATGAACTTAAAGCTGTTTTCATGTCACTGACTATCTTGGGATTTGTCAATTTGTATGCAAGATTCTCCTGATTTTGTTACAAGCAGTTAGACTACAATCTCCCAAATTATGAGTTGATATTGGAAATCCATCTAATCCGGATAAATCACGGGAAGGTGAGGAGGATGTCTTTGCTTCCAACTGCTACCACACCCAACTGAACAACTTTTCCCACCACCAAATCACTGACTTTGTGTGATCCTTTTCAAAACTGATAAGTTTGTGCAGGGTGTTAATTTGAACAACTGATGTTGATAATCCATTGCTAAATGCTCAATCTAAACAGATTTGGATGCAGGATAAGCTCCCTGTATTCAAAACCAAAACAATATAATTATTTTTAATCACCTGTTTAGGTAAGTGACACCTTTGACACGGTGGGACTTGGAACAGTGTTTCTGGCAGTGATGCTGCATCTGGGCCAATGAGACTCTAGATTCACCTTTTTAATGTACAATGAAGCAATGAACATCACTGCACAAATAATGTATATGATGTTTAATAACCTGAATGAAATAAGCACTTGGGAATTCCTCCAGTTCTCCAGGATCTGTGGACTGGAGGCAGGTTCATACAGTAGTCAGAGTCAAAATGGTTACAAGGCTAACCCTAACTTCACACTTGCCACATTGTATTCAATATGCCGCTTTGCACACTCTCCTATCCTGTCCAAATTTTTCTACACTATTCCCTGCTGCTTCAACACTACCTGCCCTTCTGCCTATTTTTGTATCATCTGCAAATTTAGCAAAATACCCTCAGTTCCTTTGTCCCGATTGTTAAGATATAATGTGAATAGTTGTAGTTCCAACACTGAACCCCACAGAACTCCAACAATCACTGGCTGCCATGCTGAAAAGAGACCCCTTTATCCTCACTTGCTGGCAGTCAGCAAATTCTCTATCATGCCAGTACCTTATCCCTAACAGCATAGGCTCTGATCTTATTTAACAGCCTCCTGTGCAGCACCTTGTCAAATGCCTTCTGGAAATTCAAATAGATCACATCCGCTGGCTCTCCTTTGTCCATCTTGCTCATTGCCACCTCAAAGAATTCTAAGAGATTTATCAGGCATGTCCTCCCCTTGAAGCTGTGCCGACTCTGATTTTACCATGCACTTCCAAGTACTCAACAAATGGAATAAGTGGCACAATTAATACCTACAGTGTTATTTCAACCATTTGGTTTGTCTCTAGCACGATCTTATTTTTGATTTTTTAAATTATGTCTCTGCCTTAATCAGTTCACAGGTCATTCCTTCACCTGCTATTCAGCAGTTTATTCACACCGTTTGACACTTTTGATCACCTGCAAAGACTTATTATTCAGCCTATTGCCATTCCACTTACACTATTTGTACTTAGTTGACACTCTTCATTACCTGGAATTATCTTGCCATTACCTCTCCACCTACATATTCTGTACCTGTGTGTTTCCCTCCACTTCACCTGATGAAGAAGCAGCGCTTCGGAAGCTTGTGATTTCAAATAAACCTGTTGGACTATGATCTGTGCAGTGTGACTTCTTAGAATGTTTCCAACAACCAAGGTCAGGTTAATTGGCCTGTAACTTCCTGTCTTCTGCCTCCCTCCCTTCTTAAATAGGAGTGTTACATTAGTCTTTTTCCAGTCCTCTGGGAACCTCCCCAACTCCAGTGATTCCTTAAAGATCATGGACAATCCTCCTACAATTGCTCAGCTATCTACTTTAGAACTTGGGGTGTAGTTCATCTGGTCTGGGTGATTTATTCACCTTCAGACTTTGCAGCTGCCTCAGCACCTTCTCCTTAGCGATGGCTATTACACTCACCTCTGCTACCGGACTCTTGAAGTTCTGGTATGATGCTGGTACTTTTCACTGTGAAACTGATGCAAAGTACCTATTCAGTTCCTCTGCCATTTCTCGTTTGCCCATTAGTACTTCTCCAACTTCATTTCCAGTGTCCACTTCTGCCTTTCTATTACTTTTCATATATTTTAAAAATAATGCAATATTATAGTAGAGGTGGTGATGGCCTGGTGGTATTATCACTACACTATTAGTCCAGAGACTTGAGTAATATTCTGGGGACCCAGGTTCAAACCCTGCCTTGGCAGATGATAGAATTTTAATTAAATAAATATCTGGAATTAGGTGTCTAATGACAATGAAACCATTGTTGATTGTCAGGAAAAACTCATCTTGTTCACTAAATTATTTTTGGGAAGGGAACTGCTGGTCTTGCCTATATGAGAATCCAAACCTACAGCAATGTGGTTGACACTGAATTGCTGTCTGGGCAATTAGGAATGGGTAATAAATGCTGGACTGGTTAATAATGTCCATACCTGTGAATGAATAAAAAGCAAAATTTATATTACTAGATAGCTTACCTCATATTTCACCTCCTCCCCTACTTATTCTGTTTAACTCATCCTCTGCTCGTTTTTAAATCTTCTCAGTCCTTCCCACTACAAGGAATGCTTTATCTTTGGCTTTTATCCTGTCCCTGACTTCTCTTGTCAGCCAGGGTTGCTCAGTCCTCCCCTTGGGATGAATTTTTGCTCTGCCTCCTGAATACCCGCAGAAACTCCCGCCATTGCTGCTCCACTGTTTTCCCTGCTAGGCTCCCCTTCCAATCGACCATGGGTTTTGCAATTACCTTTACTCAACTGTAGTCCAATTACATCTGATTCCAGCTTCTGCCTCAAACTCTAGGGTAATTCTATTATATTATGGTCACTGTCCCCCGGGGTTCCTTCACATTAAGCTTTCTAATCAAATCGGCCTTATTACACATTACCAAATTCAGAACTGCCAGCCCCTTAATGGGTTCTACTAAATACTATTTCATAGACAGTCCACAAATTTGTTTTCTTGACATCTGCTACCAACCTGTTTTTCCCAGTCTACTTCCACGTTGAAGATCCCCCATGATTATTGTAGTAGTAAAAACTGAAAGAACTGCTGATACTATAAATCAGAAGCAAAAACAGAAATTGCTGGAAAAGCTCAGCAGGTGTGGCAGCATCTGTGGAGAGAAATCAGAATTAACGCAGTGGGTCGAGTGACCCTTCCTCAGCACTGTAATAGTGCCTTTCCAAATTCTGATTCATTTTCTTCCTGACTTCTTCTAGGAGGCCTGCATATAACTCCCATCAGGATTTCTTTTTTCCTTTGTGGTTCTTCATCTCTACTCTCACAGATTCTAAACATTCTGACTTCTGAGGCTTGGTCATTTAGTTCCCAGCCCTGATCCCCTTGCAGCCTCTCTGATACCCACAATATTATACCTGTCAATTTCAATCTGTGCTAAAAGCTCATTTACCTTGTTTCGTACACTGTGCATTTATGTACAACACCCTTAGTCCTCGTTTCACTTTCCCCTTTCTCATACTTCTCAAGGGGGAGGCAATGGCCTAGTGGTATTATTGCTGAACTGCTAATCCAGAGACCAAGCATAATGTTCTGGGGACCTGGGTTCAAATCCCACCATAGCACATGGATGAATTCAATAAATATCTGGAATTAGCAGTCTAATGATGACTATGAATCCATTGCCAATTGTCAGGAAAAACCATCTGGTTCACTGATGTCATTTAGGGGAGGAAACTGCCATCCTTACCTGGTCTGGCCTACATGTGACTCCAGACCTACAGCAATGTGGTTGACTCTGAACTGCATTGTTGACTCTTAGGGATGGGCAATAAATGCTGCCTAGCCAGTGATGCCCTCATCCTGTGAATGAATAAAGGAAAAGAAAATACTTGTCCCCTTATCTGCTCTGCCAGAAATTAGATTCCTGAACCTTTCCAAACTCTCTGTCCTGTTGCTTACCTCTGCTGGGCCCTACCAGCCCCGTTAACTTTTTACATGCAACTGAACCCACCTCCCCACTATTTAGTTTAAAATACTATCCGCAGCCCTAGTAATACGATTTGCCAGGATTCTAGGCCCAGCATGATTCAGTTGGAGCACGTCCCATCGGAACAGCTCCTTAATTCCCCAGTACTGGTGCTAGTGTCCCATGAATTCAAACCCATTTCTCCCACACCAATCTTTCAGCCATGCATTTACCTCTTTAGCCTTGTTGACCCTGTGCCACTTTACTCACAGTTCAAGTAGTATTATCTTTTTGGTTCTGCTTTTCAATTTAGCATTTAGCTGCTCATATTCCCGCTTTCTACATTATTGGTACCTACGTGGACCACAATAACTGGATCTTTCCCCTTCCACTCCAAGTTCCTCTGCACTCCAAATGAGATATCTTTAACCCAGGCAGGCAACATAGCCTTCAGAACTCTATATCCTGGTACAGAGAACAGTGTCTATCCCCCTGACCACACTATTCCCAATTACAACTGCATTTCTCTTTTCTTCCCCTCCTCTTGAATGGCTCCCTGTTATCCTTTGAGGATTTGTGGAGCAACCCCAGGGGCGCTTATGTCTGGGGCACATATTCTGAGGGTCTACTTGTCAGAGGCAAGTTGACCTTCCTCAGCTTGAAATTCCAAAGGTTGGAAGGGCATGGCAAGGGTGGAGGTGGAGATTCTGGCCAACTCTGCAGTGTCCTATGTAGAGAGTGCAGAGGGCCTGTGTGTGGTTCTATCTTCAGCTGGGTGCCTCTTGGCACTATCCTTTCTCCTTGTGGGGCAGAAGTTGGTGGTGAGAGACATCATGGGGTTAGACAGTTAATAAGGCAAAGTTTGATAAGATTGGTCAAGAAAACTTTCTTGGCTTATCATCAAAACCCCTCCAAAAAACTTTGTATTCAGCCCAGTGTGTTTCCAGTTCAATGAAGAGAGCATTGCTAGAATAAACTGTGCAGAATATGTTCAGTGAGACCAGTATCCCTTGACTCATGACTCACCAATCCTCCACGGCTAACAGGCTCCACTGCCGAACAAGCTCCCCTTGCACATCTGCAGAACTAGGAAGTATGCTAAATGCATTTGTGAACCTCTGTGTAAGTGCTCTCCACATCTTCACACCATCCAGCACTACTTCATGACCACAGCCAAGGCTCTGTGGATGTGTCAGAAATGAGAGCCTGCTGCGCCATCTGGAGGCCAGAATAATACATACACTTACCACTAGGTTATAATGACGCCTTTGTCCCTTCTTGTTCAATATCCCTAATGTTCACCTTCCTCTGTGTACAAAATTTAATTGTTAAACAGTTGTTCAGTAGTGGTTGTGCCAGGGAGGTGCAACATATAGAGAGGGTTAGTTCTGTAGGATGACCAGGGAGTCAGCAGCCTGCATGCCTATGAGCTGTACAATGCATGAGCCTGTGACGCTTGCTTTCCCTTTAATTCCCCTTATGTTCAGTGTTTGCTGCAGCATCGGTCCCCACCAAACCATGGGTTAAATCACTTGTCTCTCCTATTCTGAGGGAGCTTGCAGCCATTTTTTTCTCCACTGCGCACTTTGGATTTATATCACAATAGAAGGCAATGGTGAGCACTCCTCTGACAGTGGCTTTCAGCCTCAGTTTGAACATACCAGTGAGCCCTCAGGCATCCACATTCCCTTCCTAGTAGCTCATCCTGTTAACTCCATGGGTTTCACACTTCCCCAAGTCCCCACCCAAAGCATCTGCATCCACTTGCACCTACCTAGCTTTTCCAACCAGCTGGGTGCTTGTCTTCATGCACAAAGTGTCCCTATTGCATCACTGTTATTGACTAGAATGCAAGCCTGTACTTCCAGAATGCAATATGGCAGAGGTGCCAGGATGGTTGTGATGGTGGCAGGTGTGCACCTGATGCCATTGATCGTGCACTGGGCTTCAGTTTTGTTGTAAGCAACATCAAGGTTGTTTGGAGCAAGCAACAAGCTGAAACACCAGATACACACGTTTCCTGGTCACATTTTCCCAATGTCTAGTATCTGTGGTGAGTTTGGTAAGAAGGGAGGTGGAATATTAATGAGATAAGTTGTTTATCAAAGCATTTATCAAGTGTTAATCCACATCATTGGCATTTTACTGCTGACTAGCAAGAATACTGTTTGTGAAAAGCATAAAAGATGCAGCCAGATGAAACTGGTGTTGGACCTTGCCAGACGTCTTGTCCGATTCTGCCATACATCTTGTCCGATTCTGCCATACATCTTGCCATAGTCACCTTCGCTCAGTACCCAATAAGATTTTGCTCACTGATATAAAAATTCTCAAATTTCAGTAGGCATACATACTGGCATAAGGTTTAGGTTAAATATTGAAAAGGACAAGGATTCATCATCAATCTTTGTTTTTTACATTAATTATCCTTACATAAACTGGGATTGTAATAATGTCAAATTGCACTTTTCTGTAACTTCCTTGCAACCTGTTCCTATATATATTCCCCACACATTGGTGGCTGGACATAAATCCAGCTTTGTAATGGTACCTTTATTATTTCTCAGCTCTAAACAAATTTTACATTCTGTCCTTGATCCCTCTGGGGCATCCTCTCGATTTCCTGCGCTTTAATGTTCTCCATAATCATCCCATCTATCTTTCCTGAAAACCTTGCTACCAGGAATATGTCCTTCTTTAAGAGATAGTAGGAACTGCAGATGCTGGAAAATCTGAGATAACAAGGTGTAGAGCTGGACGAACACAGCAGGCCAAGCAGCATCATAGGAGCAGGAAGGCTGACATTTCGGGCCTAAACCCTTCATCGTTCTTTAAGCCAGATTTCTGTTATTATCATGTTCTATTTTGTTTAGTTCATTGGCTAGGCAGCTGGTTTGTGAGGCATGGTGATGTCAATATCATGCATTCAATTCCTACACAGATGAAGCTACCAATGAAGGACTCTCCTTTTCAACCTCTCTGTCGTCTCTCTCTCTGATGAGAAAGCAGACAGATAATTTGGTAGGACTGTGGTAATTTTACTTTTTACCTGGGTCCCTCATTTCTAATCCATTCTCAACCCTTGCCAAGTTATCTCAGCAAATAAAAATCAGCAGAAACAAAAGCTGCTGAAGAAACTCAGCAATTCTGTCAGCATCTGTACAGAGAAAACAGATTAACATGTCGATGGTAGATATATGGAACGTGCTTCCTTACTGTGGAGAAGGCAGGTAATCTTGCAACATTTAAAACCTGCTGGATGACAATTTGAAGTGTCAAGGCACAGTAGGCTATGGACCAATGGGATTAGCAGGTAAATGGAATTAGTGTAGTTTGGTGTTGGCTAATCGGCATAGATATGATGGGCGTAAGGGCCTGTTTTTACGCTGTATGACGCTATGAGTTCAATGACTCTTAGTCACCGCATTCGAAACGTTAACTCTGTTTCCCCCGACTGATGCTACCATACCAGCTGAGTTTCTCCAGCAATTCCTGTTTTATTCTACATCTCTAGCACCCGCAGTTCTTGGTTGTGGTTTAAAACAAAACATAGCAAACCTTTTAGGAATCAACGTTATATTTACTCACAACAGTCCAAATTTTCCTTCTTATCTGCACAATACTGACATTAAGTTGGATCTACAATAAAAGTTTAACTCTCTGGATGGCGACGATTGCTCTTTCGCCAATACGGCTGAAACAATCCGTCTCCTGGAGCAAAGAGGAGGCGGGCTCTCCTCGAACAACCACGCACGCGCCGAATTGCCTCCCAGTCCCGGCGGTATCCAGGAAGTTACGTCATTAAAACGTTGGGGCCTTCTTGGACGTCGCGCGAGCTGAATTTAAACATTGGGTTTAACCGTCTGCTCCGCCATGGGTAGGGTGTCATGTGGGAGTTCAAACAACGCTTTTAATTAGTATGTGAGGTAATTTCCTCTAAACGAGATGGACTCTACCTTATTATCAGTTTCAGTGCTGAATGTGTTTTTAACTTTCCCCGTAGTGTTTTATACTGCCTCGAATTGTGTACTGGGGTCTCCTGCTCAAGATCAGGCAACACTGAGGACAAAGGGTGTAACGGAGACTGAAGACAAATGGGTATTGAAGAAGGGGACTGAGGGAAGGGGTTGGTGGAAGTGATAGTTACTGAAGGCGGAGCGGGGTGCCAAAGGAAAGTGCGAACGGGTGGGTGGGGACTGGAGGTGACGGGAGGAATGGAGGTCTTGGGCGGGGTTGTGGTCTGGAGGGAAGGGATTATTGGCGGTACGGATGGGTGGGTCGGAGATATGTTTGGGTGGGAAGTATAGGCACGGATGGGGTGAGGATGGGGTTGGAGGTACAGTTGGAAAGGGTGTATGGTTGGGTAGGAAAGGCAATGGAGATGTGGAGGAGGAGAGGATGGGTGTGGGGATTTGGTGTGAGGAAGATATGACTGAAAATAGAGCTTGAGAGAGACTGGTCGTGGAGGAACTGTTGAATGGGTGGTAAACGGAGTGGGAAGTAAGAAGGGAAGAGGTAGAAGGAAACATTTAATGGCAGAAAGGATGATGGGAGGGACACTACAGTGTTTTTTAAATCCTTGTCCAAAATCTGTTCACACACAAAAACAGAAATTGCTGGAAACTTGGTTCTGAGGAAGGGTCACCGGACCCAAAATGGGTATTCAGTTAACTTTGCTTTCTCCCCACATGCTGCTGGACCTACAGAGTTTCACCAGCAGTTTCTGCTTTTGCTTCAGTATTTGCATGAGTCAGTGGTGAAGCCTTGCATCCATTTATTTCGGGCTCCTCAGACTATTTTAGAAAATGCATGAGGAACAACAGATTTTACAGTAAAGACCAAAAGAACTGCAGATACTGTAAATCAGAACCAAAAACAGAAATTGCTGGAAACGTTCAGCAGGTCTTGCAGCATCTGTGAAGAGAAATCAGAGTTAACAGAATACTGATGTTAGCACTGATTAATGTCACTTCACTTTAGTGAGTGCTTTGTTTATAAGGCTAGGTATCACTTGTGGATTCACAGCAATCACTTGGTTTCTTCCTTACCTGAAAACTATACAGATAATTTCCAACATGATGACTGAGGTAGGAATCCTGGATGATTCCTATCACACTAGCTGTCCCGGGTGCTTTAAATTGAGTTTGTCATTCAACGTAAAGTACAAATTTAATTAACTTTTAGTGTAGTGCTAACATACTGCAGTAAATGTAATCACTGGGGCCTTAACAAAGTGGTTACAAAATACTTAGTGGTTCATGAGTCCTTATTCTGAACTCCCTTGAACAACTTAATTATTGCAGCAGTATGTGTGTGAACCTGTCGTTCTGAAATTTTTTAACTCAGTTTTTGAAATGGTGAAAACATGTTTCTTGCTATGGATACTCTTTCCTTATATTTACACTGTTTTCTCTTCCTACAGATGTTTTGTGACATGTATCTTGTGCCAACATGACTCCAGATCACTCCAATAATTCCATCTTCATGAATCATTACAGATGAATATTATTGTCATGGAATTGAGGATAATGAAATTTCCTCTTCAGTCTTTCCTAAAGAGAAAGCAGGTCCCCAGTAAGGTGTTTCAACAACATTGGCAGGTCTTTGGCCTTTGCCTAGTATCAAGAATATGCAATAAATCTACTGACCTTTCTGGATTTACTAAAGCACTGATTGAACTTTGCCAAAGTAGGCATTTTATAACTGGAGATATAATTACACAAGACTCTCTTACCAATGGTTGGTACAATTATGGACATTTGGGAATGGAATTCAAAAAGAACCTGGCTAGTGAGTGGTGGAATTCAATGGTATTATCTAGGGAGCAAGTATTTGGAGTGGCAACACCTCATAAGTTGATGAACTGTCACAATTCAGATAACAGATCACTAAGGCTTGTAGAGACTACAGCATTGCAAGTTCTATCAGGCAACAAAGACTTGACGAAGGAAGAAATTGTTGCATTACTAGATAACGTATTGAAGCAGAGCACTATAGTCCGCCCTAATCTCCTGAAAGGTACAACGGCAACATTATTTTTAGTCTTCTGAACTCTTTCGTTACATGTCATACCTTGTTTCAATTCTTTTCAAACTTGGTGAGACTGCATCTGGGATATTGAGAGAAATTTTGCTCCACTTACCTAGGAAGGACATACTTTCCATGTATCGAGTGCAGTGGAGGTTAACTAGTCTAATTACTAGGATGACAAGACTGTCCTATGAGGAGTTTTGGCCAGTATTCTCGACAGTTCAGAACAGGATTGGCCACGTTTTTGCACAAGTAGGCACATTTCAATATTTTCTACACTCACTCATGGAGCCAGGGAGCAACTATCAGGAAGATAACGTTTGACAGAACAGTAAACATAAACTGCAAGGGATGAAAAAATTCTGAACCTATAAATTGATCACTTAACTGAATAATTAATGAAAATGACCATTCAAAAGTCTTGATCAGCAAAACTAACTAATAAACCCAATTTTTGCCCTTTTGTCTTGGTTAAGAAGCAGGACAAGAGAAAGAAGAGACCAGGCCCTAAGTCCTGATCGCCAGGAAAGGGGTGGAAAAGGAGTTGAGTTTAACTTTGAAAATGTGGGTCAGAAATGGCTTACCTTTCAGACTGGAGTATTCCTCCTCTCCCATGACTGCCCTGTTTTCCTATTCATTTGTGGGATGTGGGCATCGCTGGCTGGCTAGCATTTATTGCCCGATCCTTTGTTACCCTTGAGAAGGTGGTGGTAAGCTGCCTTCTTGAACTGCTGCAATCTATCTGCTGTGGAGTGACCCACAATGCCACTTGGGAGCGAATTCCAGGATTTTGACCCAGCGACAGTGAAGGAGTAGTGACATATTTCCAAGTCAGGATGGTGAGTTGTTTGGAGGGGAATGTGCAGGTAGTGGTGATCCCATGTATCTGCTGCCCTTATCCACTAGATGGAAATGGTTGTAGGTTTGGAAGGTTGTTGTCTGAGGATATTTGGTGAATTTCTGCAGTGCATCTTGTAGATATTATACACTGCTGTTACTGAGCATTGGTGGTGGGGTGAGTGGATGCTTGTGGATGTAGTGCCAATCAAGCGGGCTGCTTTGTCCTGGATGGTGACAAGCTCCTTGAGTTTAGGAGCGGCATTATCCAGGCAAGTGGGGAGTATTCCATCACACTCCTAACTTGTGCCATGTTGATGATGGATAGCTTTGGGGAGTCAGGAGTGAGTTACTTATCACAGTATTCCTAGCCTCTGACCTGCTGTTGTAGCCACTGTGTTTATGTGGTGAGTCCAGTTCAGTTTCTAGTCAATGATAACCCCAAAAATGTTGATCGTGGGGGATTCAGTAATGTTAATACCATTGAATGTCAAGGGATGATGCTTATAGAGTCACAGAGTTGTACAGCATGGAAACAGACCAATTGTGTTTATGCAGTGAGTCCAGTTCTGTTTCTAGTCAATGATAACCCCCAGAATGGTGGTAGTGGAGATGGGTCTGGAGTGGATAGGAGTGATTGGCAGGCTGGGGGCCTGGAGCAGGGTGGCTGGCAGTCAGCGGGCTAGAGGCCTGGAGTGAGGCAGTCATTGGGCTGGGGTCTGGTGCGGTCAACCTGTCACAGATGGCAGTCAGCAGCCTGTGAGCCTGGTTGGAGTTGGCCCACCGTGGGGAAGCGCGAGACTGTTTGTGTAAAGCCCCCAGTGTGGCGTGACTGCAGCCTATAGAAGGGCTTAATGTCAATCTTTTAACTTTATTTCTTTATTTTCCTAATTTATACTATGAAGAACGTAGAACTTTTAGCTTTTTTCTTTATTTCTCTATTTCTCTATTTTTCTACCTCATCTAGTATTTGTGACTAGATACTTTGTAGCTAAGTGTGTGCCAACGTTGTACACTGTTCACCGTATTCCTGTACCTGTTCACTGTATTCCTGTACCGTTGCTCTTGAGTACACATGACATAAAACCTAATTCTAATTCCAAATTCAGTGATGGTAACATCATTGAATGTCAAGGGTCAGTGGTTAGATTGTCTCAATTGGAGATCATCATAGCCTGGCATTTATTTGACGCAAATGTTACTTGTTAGCCTAAGCCTGGATATTGTCCAGATGTTGCATTTGAGCATGCACTGCTTCAGTATTTGAGGAGTCGTGAATGGTGCTGAACACTGTGCAATCATTGGTGAACATCCCTACTTCTGACCTTATGATGGAGGGAAGTTAATTGATGAAGCAGCTGAAGATGGTTGGGCCTAGGACACTACCCTGAGGAATTCCTGTAAGGGAAGTCCTGGAGCTGAGATGACTGACAACCACGACCATCTTCCTACGTGCCAGGTATATCTCCAGTTACTGGAGAATTTGGCTCCTAAAGCCCATTGATTCCGGTTTTGCTAGGACTGTCTTGATGTTGCACCCAGTCAAATGAAGCCTTGATGTCAAGGGCTGTCACACTCACCTCACCTCTGGAATTCAGCTCTGTTTAAAGTTTTAGCAAAGATTTGTAGCTCAGGTTGTGGGTGAGGTTGTTGACTTGCTCGCTGAACTGGCTTGTTTTAGTTCAGATGCTTCGTCACAATGCTAGGTAACATCATCAGCGTGGCCTCCGATAAAACGATGTTGTTCTACTCTGCTTGGAATTTGTAGTGGTGAGTAGTGTCATTTCCGGTTTTGATCTGTATGGGTTTGTATATAGGATCTAATTCTCTATGTTTGTTGATTGCATTACGGGTTGAGAACCATGCCTCTAGGAATTTCCATGCATTTCTATGTTTGGCTTGGACTATTATTGTTACATTGTCCCAGTTAAACTGATGGCCTTCATTGTCCATCACACTCCTGACTTGAGCCTCATAGTTGGTTAACAGGTTTGGGAGTCAGGAGATGGCTCTGTGCCCAGTCTGGAGTTGCTAGATATATTCCACTTAGTGTGGTGTAGATGCCACACAACATGATGGAGGGCACCCTTAATATGAAGACATGACTTCATCTCCACGTGGACTATGCAATCACTTCTCCCAATACTGTCATAGACATGCATCTATGGCAGCCAGAGGGTAAGATCAAGTATGCTTTCCCCTCTTCACCACCTGCTACAGGCCCATTCTAGCAGTTTTAGTCCTTTATTTAATGCCTTTTTGAAAATCCAAATACACTACATCTATTAGTTCTCAAATTTCTAACTTGATCACTACATTCTCAGAGAATTGTACTAAATTTATCAATTATGATTTTCGTCTTGTAAAACCATATTTACTCTGCTTAATTGTATTATGGTTTACTAAATTTCTTGTTACTACTTCCTTAATATTTGCAACATTTTCTCAATGACAGCCATTAGGCTAACTGGCCTATAGTTTCTTGCTTTCTGTGCCCCTTTTTTCTTGAATAGGAGAATTACATTTGTGGTTTTCCTTTCTGTTGGGATCCTTCCAGAACTAGAAAATGTTTGAAAATTACAACATAATTGTAAAATTAGCAGATGATACAAAAGTTGGCTGGGTAGTTCATAGCGAAGAGGATGCCTGTCAACTGCAGGAAGATATGCACAGTTTGTTTGAGTGGACAGAAAAGTAGCAAATAGAACTCAATCCAGAGAAATCCAATGTTAGAACTATATAAGACATCGGTTATGCTGCAGCTGTGATTTTGTGAGCAGCTCTGGTCACCACTTTAGGGGAAGGACATTATTGTTGTAGTGAGAGTACAGAGGAGATTTAAAAGAATGATACCTAGGGCTTGAAAATGAGATGAGGAAAGATTGGTAAGGCTAGACTAGAATTGTTTTCCTTGAAACACAGGTTGAGGTGTACAAAATAATTAGGGGCTTGAATAGAATGGGAAAGGAAGACCTATTCCCCAAGGTGGAGAGATCAATTACCAGGGGGCACAAATTTAAAATGATGGTTAGAAGGGTTACAGGTGACCCAAGGAGGGGGGAAAATACTTTCCACCCAGAGGCTACTGTGCAGCTGGAAGTTGCTGCCCAGTTCAACCTATTTAAATGGTACCTGGATCTACACCTGAAATGCTATAACCTGTCAGGCTAAGAAGAAAAACACTGGAAAGTTTCATTAGAATTGGCAGCTAGTTTATAATTCCAGCACAGACACGATAACCTCAATGCTAATGAATAGTTATGGTGATCAGAGTACCTGAAACATCCCCAAGGAAGGTTATCTAGTTTGCTTCCCTATGGTATTTGAAGTAAAGATGGATCCAAAGTAATAATGATTGATTGTAATTGGCTCCCTATGGTAGACTGCATTACACTGTAGTAGGTATGTGCGTCTTAACTCTGTCCTGCAGGGACACCTTGAGCTTGCACAAGGACCAGGAAATTGCCGTTTCCAGTGACAGAAACTTAACGATCTCCCCTTGACATACAAGAACATGTCACATTGCTGAATTTCCCCACAAGGTGAGAGCTCACCTTTGACCAGAAATTGAACTGGACCAGCCACATATATAGTATGTCTGCAAGAGAAAGTAAGAGGCTGAAAATTCTGCAGCTAATAACTCTCCTGCTGATGTTCCAAAACCTGGTCATCTACAAGGCATGTGAGGAATCACTTGCTTACGAGTTTGATTGTCCACCTAGGAAATTGTGTGTCACTGGTCATGGGTTCTGTAGCTCCTTGCATGGCTGATGAGCCCGATCCTTGAGCTGCGTCTCTGACCACATGAGAAACGCGATGCCACACAACATGATGGAGGGCACCCTTAATATGAAGACAGGACTTCATCTCCATGTGGACAATGCAATCACTTCTCCCAATACTGTCATAGACATGCATCTATGGCAGCCAGAGGGTAAGATCAAGTATGCGTTCCCCTCTTCGCTTGCCTGCTTGGGTGCAGTTCTAACGACACTCGAAAGTCTTGACACCAAACAGTCTGCTTGTTTGGCACCACATTCACCAGTTTAAAACATTCACTCTCTCTACTATCGACGGAAAGTGGCAGCATGTTTATGAACTAGAGGATGCGCTACATCATTTCACTAAGAGTCTTTCAATAGCACCTTCCAAATCTGTGACCTCTACAACCTAGAAGGACAAAGCCAGCAGATGCACGGGAACAACGCTACCTGCGAGTTCATCTCTAAGTTCCATGCCGTTCTGACCTGTAATTGCATTGCCATTTTCGCATTGTCACTGAGTCACAATCCCAGAACTCTATCCTAACAGAATTTTGGGCACACCTACACCACATGGACTCCAGTGATTCAAGGAAGTTGCTCACTATCACCTCAAGGCCGTTTAGGGATGGGCAATAAATGCTGGCCTAGCCAGTGGAACGTGCTCATCTTGTGAAAGAACAAAAGAAAACAATTGTGTTATTTGAAGTTGAAATTCTTTAACACCAGTCCACAAACATTGCAAGTCAATTCCAAAGAAGTTAAGATTGTCCAGGTGGAAAAGTACAGCTTACCAGTGTTTTGTGCTCGTAAGCTGTACTGTTTAAGCTTAATCAATGTTAATAGTGTCTTTTTGCGATTAACACCTGTGTGCCATTGGTCTTATTATGTATACATTCCTTTGGTCTATGTAAGTATCTGCTTTCCGAGGGAAGAATAGTGTATGTCATATGTTTATAAATAAGAATTGCAATATGTGGATTTCTCAGTAACTTGACTTGGTAACTGTTAAGAATGAAGGGCAGTTTTGAGCACAAGGTAACTTGGTATCTTTCATTAAATTTACTTTGTAAGTAACTCCCCCCATGTACAGAAAGAAAGTAACAAAACCCATCCTTTAAGTTTCATTTTTAATTGTAGTCTTTATCTGGAAAATGTCTGAATATTTGAAAAAATCAGTTTTCATGTGTTGAATGCTAAAACTTCCAGTAAAGAGATTTGTCAGTCTATTTCTCCTGTTCTTCAGAGTTTCGAGTGAGTGTGAGACTGATGAGCCAGTAGAACAGATTTTGTACATATAGTTAAATTGACAGAAAAATAGTGGAAAATAATGAAACACAAAACATACCTGTACAGTACCAGGTGATGGCACTACTGAGCTATTTATCTCAGTTGCATCAGTTGGTATTTTGTAATTTAAAATGTATTAGAAATTGAGTTGTGGAAATGTACGTTCACAGTGTAAAATTAGTTTAATTCGGAAACTGAATTTGAAAAGATAGAAAGAAATTGAGATCAATTAGGAATTGCTGTTTGTGTTGATAATCACTTAATATTGATTTCCAATGCTCTGAAAGTTGTCTGGGGGGTCGGGGGGAAGACTTGACACTTCGAAGAACAAGGAAAGATGAGTAAAGGAAATCATCAGAACACTTATGAATAAGGGAAAAGGAGAAAGCCTCTAAAGTCAGCATAACTTACCGCTGGTTGAGGTAAACTCACCTCTTTTTTTCATGGGATGCTGGCAAGTTTGTTATCGATCCTTAGTTGCCCCAAGCTATCTTGAACCACTGAAGTTCATCTAGTGCAGGCACGTGCCCAGTGCTACTAGGAGGGTATGCCAGAATTTGAACCAGTGAGAAAAAAGGAAGAGTGATTTAGTTAGTCAAAATGATGTATGGCTTGAAGGTTTGGGCAAATTGCTGCAGTGCATCTTGTAGATGATGCACACTGCTGCCGTTGTGCATTGGTTGTAAAGAGAATGAATGTTAATGATGAATGAGATCCCAGTCAAGCAGGCTGCTTTGTCCTGAATGGTGTCAAGCTTCCTGGATGGTATATGGTGGTACACACTGCTGACATTCTGCATTAGTGGTGATGGAGGTGAATTTAGATAGTATACTGATCAAAAAACCTGTTTGTCTGAAATGGTGTTGAGTTTCTTGAGTATTATTGAAGCTTCATGCGTCCAAGTAAAGGGAAATTATTCCCCTTTGAGTCTTGTAGATAGTGGACTGACTTTGGGGTGACTGGATGTCAGCTAGTTGCAGTAGAATTCCCAACGTTTGGCCTATTTTTATAGCTGCCCTACGTATATGGCTGGTCTGGTTCAGTTTCTGATCAATGGTAGCTCACAGGATGTTAATAATGGGTAATAGTGATGATGATGCCATTGAATGTCAAGGTGAGCTTTTTCTTCTCCTTTCACAGAGATGGGTATTGGCAAGCACTTATCAGTCCAGGCCTGAATATTGTCCAGGTCTTGCTGCACATGAATATAGTCTGTTTAAGAATATGAGGAACCTTAACTAGTTGTTGCCCATTATGTAATCATCAGCGAAAATCTCCATTTCAGACTTTGGAAGGAAGAGCATTGATGAAGCAGTTGAAGATAGTACACTATCCTGATGAACTTCTGCAGAGATGATTGACCTCCAACAATTATGACCATCTTTCTCTGTGCTAGGCATGACAAGTAGAGACTTTTCCTCCTGATTCTCACTAACTTCAATTTGGCTAGGGCTCCTTGATGCTGCACTCGATCAAACTGTCTCCGTGTCTAGGGCAGTCACTTGCATCTCGCCTCTAGAGTTCAGCTCTTTTGACTATAAACAGTTGTTTGATAGTATAGAACTTGAGCATTGCTTTAAAAAAAGACATTTTTTGAAGCTTTTCATCTTGCATGCATCGGGACAATGCGTAAGAAATACTATTGTCAATGGAAAACAATATTTGTACTGTTTGAGTGGAAGATCCTGACAGGTTGGCAAGTAGTCTCTAATTGGTTGTGGTATTGCAACAAAATGTGTCTTCTGTCAATGATTGGAGCAAGGCTGTAATGAAGTCAGGATTCAAGTTGGCCTTGGTGGAGCCTGTACATTATTGCACAAGCTATTGTTGTGTACACATCATCACTTTTTATCAGTTTACCAATGAGTGAGAGTAGACTAAAGGGAGCGTAATTAGTTGGTATGAATTTGTCCTGCATTTTGTGGATAGGACAGAACCAAACCATTTCCACGTTGTTGGGTTATACTTGGGTACTAAAACAGCTTGGTTATGGGTGCTTCTAGTTCTGGAGTGCAAATCTTCAGTATAACTGCTGGATGTAGTTTGGTCTCATAAAACCTTTGATGTATGATTAACTCTTTACTTGTTATGTGAAATAATTGAACTGGTTGAAAATTGGCATTTGTTTTTCATTTTTCACTCAAGGGATGTGGTTGGTGTTTGAGCTGGCATTTATTGCCTGCCTTTAGTTGCCCTTCAGATGGTTGGGAGGTGCCTTCTCAAATCACTGCAGTCCATGTTTTGTAGGTAGACCCACAATGCCATTAGGTAGTGAATTTTAAGATTTTGACCCAGCAACACCTGAAGGAACAGTGAAAATTTCCAAATCAAGATCATGAATAGTTTGGAGGGGAACCTGCAGGTGGTGCTCTTCCCTTTATCTGCTATCCTTGTCCTTCTAGATGGTAGTAGTCATGCGTTGGAAGGTGCTGTCTTGGTGAATTTCTGTAGTGCACCTTTATAGGTGGTGGTACATGCTGCCGCAACTGAGTGTAGGTGATGAGGGGACTGACAGAACCAACCTGGGCATCACACTGCGTTGCTGCTGAGAACTAAAAACCAAAAGAACTGCGGATGCTGTAAATCAGGAACAAAAACAAAGTTGCTGGAAAAGCTCAGCAGGTCTGGCAGCATCTGTGAAGGAGAAAACAGAGTTAACGTTTCGGGTCCGGTGACCCTTTCTC
>NC_063354.1:6677469-6710948 GCF_021869965.1 Rhincodon typus
GAGAAAGGGTCACCGGACCCGAAACGTTAACTCTGTTTTCTCCTTCACAGATGCTGCCAGACCTGCTGAGCTTTTCCAGCAACTTTGTTTTTGTTGCTGCTGAGAACTGCTGTTTCACAGCATTGTTGATGGTACCTACCATCATCACTGGATGGTACCTACCATCATCACCAAATTGTCGATTAGTTGCCATGTTGTAACACTACTGGAACAGCTTGGTAGGTGTACAACACGTTCTGGAGCCCATGTCTTCAGTACTATTGCTGGAATGTTATCAGAGCCCATTGCTTTTGCAGTATCCAGTGCTTCCAACTATTTCTTGATATATTTGGAGTGAATTGAATTGGCTGAAGATTGGCATCTACAATGTTGGGGACGTTTGGACGTGACTGAGAGGGATCATTCACTCAATGTCATGATGTTTCTGGCCCATGGAAACCAAGAAAGTCATAGGTTCAGTCATGGCAATGAAGAATGTGCCACAATTGGTCACAGTATTCTTGCTTTGGGAAATCTGAAAGGACACTGTCCATACCTTCTCATCCAAGTAAATGGATGGCCCTATACTAGATGTGCCCATTGGTGCATTGGATAGAATATATTTACATTGTATTAACATCACGGAAGTAGGTCATTGGCATCACAGGCCCAGGATAATGCTTAGGCCCATGCAAGCCTCTTCTTACTACCCTCATCTAATCCTATGAGCACATTCTGTTCTGTTCTCCTCTTGTACGATCTAGTTTAGCCTTGAACATGTCTGCACTATTTGCAGTGACGAATGTTTGAAAACATGGGCATTCATACAGAGGACATAAGAAAATTAGGTGTGTAGATGACAAAGAAGATTTTAGGGTGCATGACTGTGCTGTGGGGATGATAAGTAGTTGGATTGTGCTGATACTGTGTTAGGTGACTGTATAATTGTATTATCACTAGACTGTAAATTCGGCGACCTAGGGACGAATCCTGCCATAGCAGATGGTGGAACCTGAATTCAGTAAAAACCTGGAATTAAGAGTCTAATGATGAAACAATTGTTGATTGTCAGAAAGATTCATCTGATTCACTAAAGTCATTTAGGAAGGAAACTGAATGTCGTTACATGTCTAACCCATATATGACTCTAGACCCACAGCAATGTGATTGGCTCTTAACTGCAGTTTGGATAATTAGGAATGGGGAATAAATACTGACCTACTCAGTGATGCTCACATTCCACAAGTGAATAAAACGTGATCTCATGTAATTAATTTATATCAGGCAAGTAAGGTAAGCATTCAAAGTTAAAGCTAGCCATGACTTGTGAGAGGTTTTATCTCTATAATCTTATCATAAATAATATAATTTTTTTTGAAATCTGAAATGCACATTTTCTTGTGATCTTCTACAGGAGCTATTCAAGAATATACTAGGTCTTTAAATCTTGTGAACAGGAAGTTACCTTTTGGTTTGGCAGAAATTGGAGTGTGTTATCAACCCTCTCCTCCTAGCAAACACCCAACTGCATGTAATACAGTAAGGTGAGAGATGTAATTCAAGATACATTGGATTCATGTTTAGTGCGTCATTGATTAGCTGTAAAATGCCATCTCTTTATCACAAACGTAAAACTATTATTTTTCTTAAAGGTCTGTCAGCAGTGGTGAATCTGTGCTTGACCTTCTCTATTGCTGCAATGTTTTCAATCATTTGGATATCACAGGGGATCCCTGATTTATGAATGTCCTATTTACAACCTTTCATACTTACAAGCGAGATCCCCTATTAGTATTAATTTTAAGGATCTGACATACACACATTCACTCATACTCACAAAGGGATATTTTATATTCTACTGTATTGTGTTCTGATTTGCATACAAATTGATTTACAGATTTACTCAGGAACGGAACCTGTTTTTACCTGGTAATTGCCTGTATGTTCCAACTTTTATATTCTATGCTTCTTGCTCTAAACCATGTTGTTTCTTTAGGATCTTGGTCACTTGATTTGCAGCTTCTAATTTATTTTAAACGCCCACATTGCTTTCATGTTCTACATCACCTAGGTTTTCCAATTCACAATGCTGCTTTTAGTTTTATAACCAAAAGGTGTACCACCTTTTATAATTACTAATATTGAATTGGATCTGTCACCATCTTATTAATATTCTCTTGCAACGTTTTGGTGGTCTTCAACCAAAGGATGCAACATATGGAGAAGAAAAAGGAGTGTGGTGAGAAAGTCAATGCGCAAATTAAAAATATTAGTTCAATGATAGAATTCAAATGTAAATTACAAATTAATTGCCCCTGTTATTTTCTCATGGTTTTAATTTCCCATTACTTTAAAGAACGGGGGAGGTGGAAATTGTATCGCTGGTATGGTTTAGTTCTCCTCGGACTTCAGGCCAATGGCTAGACTACTGGATACGCCAACGTTTGCTGTGGTGGAGAAAGGTAACAATGATTGTTTTTACTGGAATACAATTTATTAGAGATTTCTATTCACTCCATTGCTCTAATATTAAAAATGGTGCAACATATTGACATTATATTTGAAGATACAGTTCAGCTGCAGGGATAATTGACTAAATATTGTCAGCATCCTTCTATCTGGGTCAGATACTGGACATGCAGTAAATCAAATCCACTGGGGATCGGGTATCTTCATGCAGTGCATTTTTGCAGATGGCTGAAGAGACTAATTCATGTGAAATAGATTCTACCACAACTGCTATCTGTGAAATGATTTACCAGTGTTGTGGGTTGTTTTTGACATTAACAGCTTGACATCATAGGTGATACCATCATTTTCCTCTGTCATCAGTTTCTCCCAGGTGTGAAAATCAATATACTCTGTCTTCAAATCACACTTGCGAGCACCTTTAAGTAGAGCTTTGAGCATCCGACTAGTATTCTGGTTCTGGCTACCTTGCCTTGCAGAAAGTTCTTGGTGATGTTAACATCTTCCATTCTGTGACCATGTCCAAGCCAATGAAGGAGTCAGAGTCTAACACAGTGTGGAGCTGGAGGAACACAGCAGATCAGGCAGCATCAGAGGAGTAGAAAGTTGATGTTTTTGTTCGGGACCCACCCAAAATGTCAACTTTCCTACTCCTTTGCTGCCTGATCTGCTGTGTTCCTCCAGCTCCACACTGTTAGACTCTGAATCCAGCATCTGCAGTACTTGCTATCTCCTAGTGACTTATAACCCCACTGAGAAGCCTCTTCCGAGGATGCCCGCCTTGAAGAAGTTGTCCTCCTCCCTCCAGAAAGACCTTAGTGAGTTCTGAAGAAGGGTCCCGACCCGAAACATCAACTTTCCTACTCTTCTGTTGCTGCCTGACCTGCTGTGTTCCTCCAGCTCCATGTTGTGTTAGACTCCAAGCTAATGAAATTGCCTTTGCATATTGTGTGCCAAAATACATGGAAACTTTACCTTTATGATGATTTGCATGAAATTATTTTCCATACTCGTAATTAATTCACCAAATGTGATACTGATAAATTTTTCTGCACCAGTGTGAAGGTGCAAACCTGAAATTTAGCCAAACATGGTAATTTAATATATTAAACTTCACACAGGTTTATGTCTTCAAGTGAAAAAAAATTGATTCTGTCCATTTTGTGCTTGGAATTTTGCACTAACCAATTTCTGACCCATGGTTACTTATTTTTGTATTGGGCAGGAAATCTATAAGATAATAGCTATATTGTTAGTTGTTGCCTAACAGTCTTCCTAAGTTTTATTCTGTAAGTGTTATTTGGTTGCCTTTTAGTTTGCCAAAAATCCATCCAATTTTACAGCTGGTGATTTCCAGGATCATGATGGAACTAAAGGAGCAGCCCTGTATTTCAGTTTTCCATGGGGAATGGAACCAATTGAGAAGCTGCTAAATCTAGGAGACAAGGAACTCGTGCTTGAGCACCATGGAAATAAAACAAACATAAAAGTATGAGTACAAAACTTTCTTTATTTGTAGTGTAAAATGTGTAATTAAATAATGCTAAATTCTGCACAGAACATCTTTATCTTTTCAAAATAGTTGCCTAAGATAGTTGTTATAGATTTCAAGTTGGATATCTTCCCGTTACTACCCGCATTTGCTAAATTAGCTGATCTCACCAAGAGTAACCTACTAAATAGTGGGAAATAAGTCAGCAAGGTTTGTTGCTTTTTTTTTTGAGCAATTTCGGTTGCATGGTGTGTGTGTGGGTCACCAGTAAGAACAATTTGAGAAGCGAGTATTAACTATTGATATGGATGTCCTGTTCTGTGAGTGTCTATGGAGCTTTTTGCACACTTTTGGTCATTTGATACAAAACTAACATTTCAGTCAAGGTCATGAGTTCAAGTCTCAATCCATGATTTGAGCATATTATCTAGGAACATAGAAACAGGAGTAGGCCATGCAATCCATGAAGCCTGCCCCACCATTCATATGATCAAGGCTGATCAAACATTTCAATGCCTTTCACATACCCTATAATCCTGTACATAACTGGCAATAAGAAATCTATCAATCTCTACCTTAAACATATTCAAAGATGGAATTTCTGTGGCAGAGAATTCTAAAAGTTCACAATGGCCTGAGTAAATAAATGTCTCCTCATCTTCAACCTATTGGCATGTCTCTTATTTTTAAATTATGCACTTTGGTTCTAGACTCCCCAACCAGGGGAAAAAAGTCTTATCTCTGTCTACCTTTTGTTTAAGTTCAATTAAATCATCTCTTATTCTTTGGAACTGTAAAGCATACAGGCCAAGTTTGACCAATCTTCATAGGACAATCCTGTCATTCTAAGAACTAAGTCTGGTGAAGCTTTGTTGCACTCTCTATAGTAATCATAGCGTTATTGGGATAAGGAGACCAAAACTGAACACAATACTCCAGAAACTGTCTAAACAAGTTCTGTATAACAGAAGCAAGACTTAACTACTCCCGTACCCAAGTCCTCTTGTAATAAAAGCTAATGTCCCATTTGTCTTCCTTGTGGATTGCTAGGTCCCTTGGTATATCTGCACTTTCCAACTTCTTACTGCATAAGAAATATTCTACATATCTGTTTCTCCTATTAAAGTGAATAACCTCACATTTTTCCATGTTATTCCACCTTCCATGTTCTTGCCCATTCACTAACCCTGTCCGAATCTTCCTCTCAGTACACATTCCCACATGGCTTTGTATCATCTACAAGTTTGAAAATATTACATTCGGCCCTCAACTCCAAATCACTGATATATATTGTAAACTGCAGGAGTCCAAGTACTAGGCCTTGCGGTACCCCATTAATCACAGCCTGCCGTCACAAGGATGATCCAATTGATCCGATTCTCTGTTTTCTGTCTATTAGCCAATCATTAATCCAGACCAGTCCATTACCTCCTTTCCATGTGCATTAATTTTTCTAATCAGCCTCCTATGGGGGACTTTATCAAAAGTCTTCTGAAAGTCGAAGTATACTATGTCTGTCCTTTATCAATTTTGTTAATAACATCTTCAAAAAAGTAGTCATAGAAGCCTTAAATGCAGAAAGAGGCCACTTGTCTCATCAAGTCTGCACCAACTAACATCGCATGGTGGTTTTACCATGGCTAACCCACCTAACCTGCCCATCTTTGAACAGTGGGAAGAAACTGGAGCACCTGGAGGAAACCCATGCAGACATGTGGAGAATGTGCAAACTCCCCACGGAAAGTTGCCCAAGGCTAGAATCGAACCCAGGTCCCTGGCACTTTGAGGCAGCAATGCTTGCTACAGCGCTACCCTTCAACAGCTCCAACAGGTTTGTCAAACATGATTTCCCACTCAAGTCCTTGGTGACTATGCTCAATCAGATCATTGTTGACCAAGTTTCTATTTATCCTGTCCTTTAAGATAGAATCTATGTTTTATCTAATACTGATACAAGGCTGATAGGTCTGTAATTGTCTGTTTTCTCTGTCACTTCCTTCTTAAATAATTGGGCGACATTGCTACCTTCCAATCAATAGAAATCATTCCAGAATCTATAGAATTTTGGAAGAGAATTACCAATGCTTTGTCAATCTCTAGAAACATCTTCAACAGCCTGGGATGTAGATCATCTGGTCCTGAGGGTTTATCAGCTTCTAGACTCACAAATTTCTCCAGTTTAGTCTTCATATTCATGACAGTTTCTTCAACCCTCTTTCTCCTTAGGCTCTTGGATCTCTAGTTCTGGGAATCTCTGGTATTTTCCTTAGTGAAGGCAGACACAGAATAATAATTTAGCTTCTTTCCCATTTCTCTATTCCCCATTATAAATTCCCCTGACACCATCTCTAATGGACCCACATTCATTGTAGCCAAATGTCATTTTTATATGCCAATAGAAGCTCTCACTTTTTTGCTAGATTGTATTGATATTCAATTCTCCATTTTCTTATTGGTCCTCCCATTGTTGTATTCTATAAACTTCCCAATCCACAGAATTACTGTTATTTCTGGCAGTATTATAGACCATTTCTTTAACCTTAAACAATCCTGAACTTCCTTCATTAGTTATAGTTGACTGACCACTGAGTTTCTGCATCTTGAAGAACTATATACTTCTTGAAAGACTACCCATTGCCTATGTTCAGTCATGTATAGGTCTGCAGCACACATTGCCTGCTATATTTGCCCATTAACCACAACTAACAGGGAGATGGTGGCCTGGGACTATTATCACTGGATTCATGGCCTGGTGTATGTCCCGCATGACCATTACCATCAAGTCAGTGGATCAACCCTGGTTCGGTGGAGAATGCAAGAGGGCATGCCAGGAGCAGCATCAGGTATACAGAAAAATGAGGTCTCAACGTGGTGAAGCAACCAAATAGGACTACTTGCATAGCAAACAACATAAAGAGCTAGTCATAGACAAAGCTAAGCAAGTCCACAACCAATGGATCAGGTCTAAACTCTGCTGTCCTACCACATCAGTTGTGAATGGTGGTGGGTAATTAAACACCTCACTGGAGGGGAAAGCTCCACCAATATCCCGTCCTCAATGATGGAAGAACCCAACACAACAGTACAAAAGATAAGGCTGAAGCATTCACAGTAATTGTCAGTGAGAAGTGATGGGTGGATGATCCATCACAGCCTCCGCCATGGTCTCTGGCATTGTAGATACCAGTTTGCAGCCAAGAAAAAAAGGGATGGAGGCAGTGGATAGTGCAAAGGCATTGGCCCTGACAACATTCTGGTGATGGTACCAAAGATGTGCTCCAGATCTTGGCGTTCCCTTAGCCAACCTTCTCCTGTACATTTACAACATTGGCATCTACCCAATGATGTGGAAAATTGCCCAGGATGTCCTGTACACAAAAGAACAGAACAAATCCAACCCAGGCAGTTACTGTCCAATCAGTCTTCTCTTGATCATCAGTAAAGTGATGGACAGTGTCATCAACAGTGCTACCAAGCAGTATCTGCTCAGCAATAACCTGTTCAGTTACACTCAGTTTGGGTTCTGCCAGGGCCACTCAGCTCCTGATCTCGTTAGAACCCTGATTCAAACATGGACAAAAGAGCTGAATTCCAGAGGTGAGGTGGGAGTGGATAGTCCGTGACATCAAGGAGTCCTAGCAAAACTGGACTCAATGGGCATCGGGGGCCAACTCTCCAGTGGTTTGAGTCATACCTGGTAAAAAGAAGATGGTTGTGGTTTTTGGAGGTCAGTCATCACGATGACTCAGATATTGAAGTAGTCAATGTTCAACTGCAATAAGATTTGGACAATATCTAGGCTTAGTCTGACAAGTGGAAAATAACATTCATGCCACACATATGTCAGGCAATGTCAGTCTCCATTAGGAGGCAATCTAGCCACCACTCGACATTCAATAGTGCTACATCACAGATTCCCCAACTATCAACATCCTTGGGGTTACCATTTACCAGACACTCAACTAAACTCACCACAGAAACACAGTATCTACAAGAGCAGGTCAGAAGCTGGGAATATTGCAACTAGTAACTCACCACCTGACTCCCAAAAGCCTGTCCACCATCTACAAGGTGCAAGTCAGGAATGTGATGGACTATTCCCACGAATGCATAGGGACAGTTCCAACAGCATTCATGAAGCTTTGACACCATCTAGGACGACTCAGCCTGCTTGATTGGCACTACATCCACAAACATCCACTCCCTCCACCACCAATGCTCAGTAGCAGCAGTGTGCACTATCTACAAGATGCACTGCAGAAATTCAGTAAAGATCCTCAGACAGCACCTTCCAACCCCATGACCACTTCCATCTAGAAGGGCAAGGGCAGCAGATGCATGGGAATACCACCACCTGCAAGTTCCCCTCCAAGCCACTCCCCATCCTAACTTGGAAATATTTTGTTGTTCCTTCACTGTCACTGGATCAAAATCCTGGAATTCCTTCCCTAGTGGTGTTGTGGTTGTACTACAGCACGTGGACTGCAGAGGTTCAAGAAGGCAACTAGGGATGGGCGATAAAAGCTGGCCAGCCAGCAATGCCCACATCCTATCAGTGAATTTAAAAAAAATAACCTGACAATCATTTTCAGTGAAATATTTTGGAACATTTGATACTCATAATAAGGCATTTTGTGAATCAAAGTTCTTTGCTTTAACCATGGCAAGAATGAGTGATTTTAGAAGGTGAGTAAAGATGTGATTTTGCAATGGGACATACAGTGCCTAATAAATGTGCCCACGCTAATCAGGATTTACTTATTTCCAAAAGGGTCGAGATGGGAGGAAGACAGTCATCCCACATGTTCTGTCAGTGAGTGGGAATCTGGACCGGGGAGCGATAGCCCTTTTGTTTGATGCGCTGCAACTGACTAAGAATGTAGATTCAAAACAAAAATTCAACCAAAAGAAGGTATGTTATTTTGTCAAATGCTTTGAATTAAAGTAAAATACAGTAAACTGTTTGTTTCTTCAATAATTTTTATGTGTGGAAAACATGCTTAGCAAAAAGACACCAATAGGTAACTTCTAGACTAAATTTGAATGTCTTTTTCCTCTTCCTTTAAGTCTCATTTGTGTACATCATCTCCTGGTTTCAATGAAAAGTATTTTCTCTCCTGTCTCTGGCAACACATGCTTTTTAAATATTTTGTTTGGATTTCTGCAAAGTATCTTGCTGTACTTCTGTAGTGATTGTAATGAGGTCAACCAAGTGGACATCCTAGAAATATGAGTTGCATGATTGGACCAGGCTAACAGTCCCAATTAGGGAACCCTGTCTGACAGATACAAACAGGAGTGTCAGAGATCCTGTTCACTCTAAGAGCTGGCTCTGCGGAAGCCAGACCAGTATCAAGTGCTATGCATGTGTAAATAAAGGGTGACTCGGTGATGGGATACCAGCCTCTCTGGAGTTATTTCAGTGCTGATAAGAGAAAAAAAATGCTCCTGAAGGAAATTGTTTGCAACAATCATCTTTGAATTGTGGTGAGCATTTCTGGCATCATGCCGTTATTTGGGAAGCTTGACCCATTTGATCCTGCCATCGAAGACTGGGCCAGTAGGTGGAAAAAATTGGTTATTTTTTCTGGGCAAATAACATTAGGGCAGATGAAAAGTAATGAGTAATTCTCCTGACAGCTTGTGGACCCACAGATTTTTTGGTTATCAGGAAACATTAGGCTCTTAAAGCACCGGATACTAAAATCTTTCAAGAGTTGATGGATTTAGTTAAGGAATATAACAATCCCAAGCTACCTCTAATTCTGAGATTTTTATCAGTTTTACTGGGTAGTTCAAGAAGCAGGGGTATCCGTAATCAGGATTTTTGAGGTTAAGACAACTAGTAGAGGCATGTGACTTTGGTTTAATCCTTAATGAGGCGCAGAGACCGTTTGATATGAGAGATTAATGATGTAACCATGCAAAAGCGCTTACTAGTTGAAGTCCGATTTGACTTCAAATGGGCACTATACTTGCCTTTGTCAACAAAAATGCGGCAAGTGGAGCATGAGAGTTAAAGGATGTGCCATTTTCAGCGGATGATGGAGGACATTTTACAAATCTACCCCAGGATACCATTTATCTGGATGACATGTTAATAACAGAAAATACCAGTAAAGAGCAGTTAGAGAACTTGGCTGGGTAAACGCTGGACTCAGTTACACGATGATTATGCCAGCCTTTTCATGGGCTCAGTGTTCTTAGTTATTGTGGATGCCCACTAAAAGTGGCTGGACATGCGTGGAGTTCATCCATCAAACAACGGGATGACGATAGAAAAGCCGCAAGCATCTTTTGTAATACAAGGCTCCTGGAAGTATTAGGTCACTGACAACGGGTTATCATTTGTCAGCAGAGATTTCGAGTATTTCCTAAAGTTGAATGACGTTTGGCAGATAAGGCCAGCTCCATACCATTCAGCATCTAGTGATCTGGCAGAAAGAGCAGTTCAAACTTTGAAGGCAGGCTTAAAGGAACAGCCTACAGCTTCTCTCAATACCAAACACTTTCGGTTCCTATTTGATTATCGGACCACCCCTCCTGCAACTACAGGGACAGCTCCAGCAGAGTTGCTAATAGGGAGAAGACTCTGCATCGGATTAAATCTGACCTTTCCTGACCTGGGGAAGGGGGAGGGTAAACAGCATCAGGAATGCCAATGCTGAACATAAGACTCCACTAAGTGAGAGACACTGTTTACTTCAGGGTCAAAATTTGATGTCAAAGTCACTGAAGTGGCCCTGCGTTGTTAAGAGATAGTAACTGACCTATCCCCTCCCTAACTCCCCACCTACACTCACCTTTACTGGTTCCACCCCCGCCTCTTTGACCTGTCTGTCTCCTCTCCACCTATCTTCTCCTTTATCCATCTTCTATCCGCCTCCCCCTTTCTCCCTATTTATTTCAGAATCCCCTTCCCCTCCCCCATTTCTAAAGAAGGGTCTAGGCCCGAAACGTCTGCTTTCCTGCTCCCCTGCTGCTTGGCCTGCTGTGTTCATCCAGCTCTAAACCTTGTTATCTGCATTAAGAGGCAGGTCCTGTGACATACAAATTCAGGTAGGTGAAACAATCCTGATCAAGCACGTGGACCACATGAAAGCTGCAAACAGGGCAGAAGCAAAACATACCTGACCTCTTAGAATAGCCAAAAATGCTGTTTGAACCCATGGTCACTGTGTACCACAGTGAGGTCCACCAGCTCCCACATGTTGTAGCTACAACACTTTGCCTACACCTGTATCTCTATTAAGTTAGATTTTTAAATTTTTTTTAGTTTTAGCTTAGTTTCCAATCTGTAAATATTTAGCCTTTAATTTGAACACAAATTATAATAGATAAAAGAGAGAAATATTCACTTAACAATCACTTACCTGTGATGTCACACTGTTCACTTAATATTGCAGGACTGCAGTGGCTTATCCCTCAGCTCTCAGGCTTTGATCTGTGGAAGTAGTTTGGGAAAACAAGACACGGCAATACCCTCCCTCCTCCACTTCACTGAACTCCCAGGTTCCACTCTTTGCAGCTTGCACTCTTGCATTTTTGTATGTTTTGTAGGATCCCACCTCATTCTTCGCAACTTCAGAGAAGGTGCTATTATCACTTTCTTGATAATTGTTTTTAGCTTTTCCTTTAATTCCCTGTTTTCTTTCTTCTTCCTTTCTGGAATGGTAGTGTTATATTTGCAAACTTCCAACTCACTCATTTACTCCAAAGCATCCTATTCTACTCAGCCTGTTATCCCAGAAATCAATTTAGGAAACCTTCATTGCAGTCCTTGTAAGGCAAGTGGGTAAATCATCACAAATTACCTTGAATTTGGCTATTTATTAAGAAACTTCAGACAATCCAGTACTGACACAATGATTTAAACTTTATTGCATGTAGCAACCCAAATAAGACCTGTCAAATAAGGAAGTGAAGCACCACAACCCACTTGGCTTTTACCCAATTAATAGTGGAACTTGGCCACGTTTCCACCAACAGTGGTCTGTTTATGGAAGTGTCCAAGGTTTGATTCTTATGCAAAGTTGTTCTGCGTTGTTCTGCAGAGTTCTGCTTTGGGTGGAGTTCTGGTGTTCGATACTTGTACAAATTTTCATCCTTCACGTCTATAAGGTGATTGGTTCATTTTTTTTTTAAGTCCTTTCACCCAGAAGTAGCTTCTTTGTTCCTTGTCAAATTTGATCTTAATTTGTTTGAAGACAAAGCTGCGCAGTAGTTAACTCCTTAAATCTGTCTGCAGGGCAATCCTTGTCCCTTGTAGCAATAAAGCATCCAGTTTATCAAGTGGGTGTCAAAGCAGTTTTGTTCATGTAGCCTCTATTCCTTTTGCATGACATGGCTAATTGCTTTCAATTCCTGTATAGGTTTATCCTTGTCCTTTAGTAGTTTATTCCAGACAGAGTTTTGCTGCTTCTTTCTGCATATAACAACAATCTGTTTATTCATTCAATCCATGAACAGTTATTAAAGTTCTGAAGTTTATAATATCATAGTATCCATCCAAAACCGTATTCTGTACTCTAGGTATGATTTCACCAAAACTCTGTACAATTACAGAAAGAGTTAATCCCAAGGACACTTAAATCATTCTGAAGACCAGCGTTTAATGGTTTTTAAAAGAGCAAGTAGAGTTGAGGCCAGAATCAGATCACCTATTGTCTTATCATTGTTGAAGCTTGTTTGAGGGCTGAATGGTCAACATCTGTTTTGTATGTATACATATCTGTATGTTCTTTTGCAGACTTGTTCACCATTAAGACCTTTTTGAAAAAGGCACAGGAGTAGACTGCTGGACCCGTCTAGCCAGCTCCACCATTCAATGAAATCATAGCTAATCTAACATTCTTCATATCCACTTTCCTGCATCACCCTTGATTCCCCTACTGATGGAGAATCTATTTCAACCTTAAATATAAACAACGAGTCTGCCCCCAAACCTCTCTGTGGCAAGGGGTTCCAAAGACTCAACCTTCTGAGAGAACAAATTGCTCCTCATCTCAGTATTAAATTGGCTCCCCTTTATTCAGACTATGCCCTCTAGTCCTCAACTCTCTCATGAGGGGAAATACCTCTCAGCATTTAGCTACAAACAGCTTATCTTGCCAAACCCCTTAAGAATCTTGTGTTTCAATGCAATCACCTCTCATTCTTCGCCACTCCAGTGAGTAGAATCCCAACCAGTTTAGGCTTTGCTCAGAAGACAATCTCTCCACACTGGGGATCATCCTAGTGAATCTTCGCTGAATGGCCTCCAAAGAAATGTTCCAGCGCAACATTGCATTATAGAAAATCATACTACAAAAATAATGGGGCCTATTGGAAAAGTGGGGTTAGGGGCAGACCACCAAAAAATATCACTCAAAATTCTTCCTCTCTGCTCTCCCAGAAGTATTGGTGCCACATCTGTCATTTGTGTGAGCCTTGACACTTACAATCAAATAAAATCTATTCACCTGCAACACAGTCTGCATCACAGCCTAGCCCATTGCTGACCTGACCTGACATTCCATCAGCACAGACCTCTGGATAGTTTTTCAGATGAGTGAAGCAGAGGAATCTGACCTTTCTTTCCTATGTAGCCCATTGACATTGAAGTTAATTGTAGGATTAAAATGTGTTATAAACCTGAGTAGTGCTGGAAAAGAGCAGTTTGTGACGCAGAAAAGTTTTGGTTAAATAATTTACATGAGCAAGTTCAAAAGTTCTTACATGTTAAATATGTTACAAAATCTAGGCAAAAATACTACACACAAAGGTGCATGTTTTAACAGCACTCATTATTTTAAACTATACTTCATTTTTTTGCATTTAATGCATAAACTCTTCAAACTAAGACTTCACATATTTTCCTAATTAGTTGTTCTTTGTGTGACATTATATTTGAGGTTTATGACATACAATCCAATTACATTTTTCAAATGAGCTCATTATGATTTACTCTGAACATTTACACCATCTGCAAGGATCGAAAAAAGAAATTTTCCTTTGACAAAGTCCGCGATGTTGAATGTTTACTCGATGGAATCGTGTTATAGCCAACACAAGTGTGCGTTTTAGAAATAGCATTCCCCTATTCGTCAGTCACGTTATAGCCAATTCGCGTTGCTGGAACGCACATTATAGCAGAACCTTCTGTACGCCAGATGTGGTCTCACCAGTACTTTATACAGTAGTAATAAGACTTGCCTACTCTCGTACACAAAGCCCCTTGAAATAAGAGGCAACATTCCATTGGCCTTCCTGATTACCTGCTACGTCTGTGCGCTAGCTTTTTGTAGTTCCCCAGGTCCTCTGGTATTGCAGCTTTCTGCAATTTTTTTCTCCATTTAGATAATGCTATTCTTTCATTCTCACTTCCAAAATGAAAAACTTCACATTTTCAATGCCAACATTTTGCCCTCTTACTTAACCTATCAAAATCTCTCTGTAAACTGTTTGTATCCCTGCCTTTTAATGTATTTTTGTGTGGTCTGCAAATTTAGCTACACTACATTCACTTCCTTCCTCCAAGTCATTGTAAACAGTAGTGGTCCCAGGACTGATCCATGGGGAACCCAGTTGGTCACAAGTCACCAGTCTGAAAAAGGACCCCTAATCCCCACTCACTGTTTCCTGTTCATCAGCCGACTCTCTGCACATGTCAAGACACTACCTCCAACACCATCTTATAACCTTTTGCGAGATACCTTGTTGAATGCCTAACAGGTTACTTTTAGCCCAAATACGTACATAAAGTGCCGGTGAAATTCAGCAGACATCTGTGGAGAAAGAAGGAGAATTAACATTTTGAGTCTGATATGACTTTTCTTTAGGATATCTACCACCGCTTTGGCTGGGGGTAAAAAAGGCAGTCCCTTTAACCAGCACTTTGTTCTTATTTCAGATTTCCAGTGTCAGCATATTTTGTTCTTTGGAACTGGTTACTTTAGTTCAGTACTTTCCCACCTAGCTTTGTACCATAAAACTTGGATATGTTATACATTGTCCTTCATGTAAAATGTAGATGAGCATTTATTCTTATGGCTCTCCACTCGTAGTGGTCTATCAACCTGAAAATTATTAGGTTATTCGGATAATGTTTTCATCTAATAAGTCCAATTGCGTAAGTCCATATTGTGTGCAACTATTGTTTTGTGTCACACTTTATTGAATGCCTTTTTAAAATCTAAATATACAATTTCTAATGGTTCTTCATTATTTTCCCTGCTAGTTGTGACCTTAAAAAGCTCTAGTAGATTTGTCTAATATGATGTATTTTTCATAAAACTTGACTTGGCCTAATCATTTATGATTATCTAAGTGCCCTATTAACACATGCAACTAGCCTTTAGTTCTCTGTTTTCTCTCTCACTCCTTTCTAGAATGACTGTTACATTTGCAACTTTCCAATCTGCTCAAATATTAATTAGTTATGTAAAGTTACTGGTACTTCTACAACCTGTTAACCCATTGTTTGTGCACAATCAGATGTCTTGCAATTATCAAGTTTTGCTCATTTCAGATTGGATGAGATAGAGATTTAAGCTGATTCAAATTTATTTATGCAGTCTGAGACTTCCTTATACAGAAGGCAAAAACAATGAAATAGTTCTTAAAATAGTTGTTAAATAATGTTGTTATTACTCTGCTCCACTTACTTTATCAAAACAAAAAATAGTGGAGATTGTAAGTAATAAAGGAAAATTGCAAAAGATATTTTAATAACCAAAAGAATATCCAACTCCGTTGGGAGTCTTTCTATCAAATCTTCCTTCTGCACTCACCTTCGAAATTTGATGTTTGAAGCTACAGCTTTCTCTGTCCTCACAGGACTTGTTTCTGGTTCTCAGCATAGCTTTCTGTTTTCGCATTTTGCTACATATTGTCAATGTAGACTTTCAGGTTATGCTACCTGAGACTTTTTCTGCCATACTATATACTACCATTGTGCTTCTAATTTAAATATTGTTATTTAATAGTGGTTTGTCAATTTGATTGATCAAAAATCCCCTGCGGGGGGGCATGGAACACTGAATGATGCGCGTCTCCCTCTCCCCAAATCAGCTGTTTCAGTGCAATGTTAACTTTGGGGATGGTGTCACCTCACACCAGAACAACTTCCAATGTTTGCTGTAGCAATTAGAGATATTTTGGCAAACATTATAATGAATACTTTTTTCATAGGGTTCAGCAATGTTACAGACTTGATAGCGAAACCACGAAACCGCTAGATGACAGGAACTGAAACGCCGGAGGCATTTTTTTGCAGCTAAATTTAACAAATATATTGCTGAAATGTACAAAAACAGGTGTACACTGAAGGCAACTTGCAAAATAAATAAGCAAAATTTTTTTTTTTTTAGCAGTTCTGTGCCTATAAGCTAGTTTTGGGTCATTTTTAAATTGGACTGTTGGTTTTCTTTTCTCACTAGTTTGCCAGTGCTATCTAGTAAGTTAATGCTCCTGTTTAAACATTTTCTTTGTGTGTTTGCCGAAAATAATGTCACATCTGTTCCACTTTTAGGTGCTAAAGCTTCATCCACAGTTAGCCCCAATTAAAGTGGGTTTGGACATGGACAAGGGACCTACAGTTGAGTTGCGTCAGGTATGATTGTGAAGAACTCCAGAAGCCATGAAAACATGCCACTGATCAACTGTGCTCCCTGTTGGTTTCGGTTGCATAACTTGCTTTGTTCAAATCAAGCTGCAGTCACGTGGCCTTGCAACATCTGTTGCAGTGTTGTGAATTTTTAAACTATGTTTGAATCTGTATGACATATTTGTATTCAGTACTAAAGCTGTCATCAGTGAGGGCCTTTTGCTGGGTGTGCTTTTGGAACCTGGACACAGGCTGTCTAAACTACAATTTGTGATCATGCTGCACTGTAGAATAGTTTACACATAAACGAGAATAGTTCTTGGTGGGGCAAAGGTGGTGGGGGGTGGGGGGAAACATTTTTTTTTTTATTCACACGATGTGGACAACACTGGCCAGGCCAGCATTAATTGCCCAGAGGGCAGTTAAGAGTTAACCACATGTGTGCCAGACTTGGATAAGGACAGCACTTTCCTTCCCCAAAGAATGTTAATGAACCAGATGGGATTTTTCCAACAATTAACAGTGGTTTCATGGTTATTGTTAGACTCTTAATTCTGGATTTTTATTGAATTCACATTCCACCATCTGTCAGGGCAGGTTTCGAACTTGGGTCCCCAAAGCATTACCCGGGTTTCTGAATTAGTAGTCTAGTAATATTACAACTAGTCCTCACCCTAAGCTCAGTTAATTAAGTAATTAAGGAGAAAATGTTATATCATTGTACTGTAAATGATCTTTGGAAATCATTAATTCAATTTAGATACAGCCCTTCTGTGTTTCTAAAGATATTAAATTTATCAGAGCTACCATGAAAAAATTACTGCCCAATATTTCCATTTTCCACTGTGATTAAGAAACTCTCTTCCTAATTATCATGGATTGGTCACACAAATTTATTGTAAATGAAGATTTTATAAAACAGCATGTGGTATGATGATATCACATTTAGCATCTTTATCAATTTATCATTGACAGGTAGACTAGTTCAACAAGACATCACCTGTTTTTTTTTAATCCAAGACCAATTACAGTTAATATGAAAATACCATCTTGAAAAGCCAGCATTTGTAATTTTATGGCATGCTGCAAAGAAAGCTAGAAGACAAACATGTTACTTTAAAATAACTTTTACATTTTTATAAAAAGCTAAAAGAACTGTAGCATATGGAGACACATACCATTAGAAGCCTGAAGATATTGTTAGAGGGTTTTTCTTAAAGCTGTTAAGGCACAACACATTTCTAGGTTGATATTTCAATTTTCCGCCTTCAACTACCTAAAACAGTTTATATCCAACAGCAACCCAACAATGAGTTGATGTTGTTTTAGCAGTTACTTGTGGTCAGAAAAGTTGATCATAAGGCGGCAACATAAGAGGAGGACAACAGATGTGAGACTAGTTGAAAGAGATACCTAAAATAAAGACTGATATTAGAAGAAAAGTTTCTACAGTGTCTCAGTGGTAAATGCCTTAACAAGGATAGCTGACATAACAATGGTGTAATTATAGTGATGTATGTTTGTATGCCCGTTGTACCTTTGAAACGTTAAGGATTGCCATTTTCAAATTATTTTCCTGTCACTCTTGCTGAAAGTTGCCACAGTGTCCCAACTGTAATGCTCTTTAAGGTTAAATAACCTACTGTGTGTATTTGCACATATGGTTTGAAGTACCAATGAGCAAGTAATATATGCATAATTACTTCAGCAAAGAGTAGTACACCAATAAAGAAGAACTTGCATATAGCAAGGAGAACAAAGAATTTCAAAGACCTAAAATAGTTTTGAGAAATCATAAAGCAATTCTTCCCAGATTTTTTCCCTTTGAAACCCCATTTTAAGGCTTTAAAATTATTGTGCCTCCTCCGTAAGACCCTTGAGACTGCGACTGGGGAGGGACCAGAGAGGTTGGGGGCCTGTCTATTGCAGCAGGAGCACAGTTGTTACAAATCAGTCAGAGTTCCACAATGGCCATTACTGCCTTGGAAGTCATGTCCCCAGAATTTCAGCTCACAACCTTATTTGGATTCTGACCCCACTTTGGGAGACCCTGCTGTAAAGTAACTATGCAAAGTTCTGAACTCCATTGTAGCCTTATACATTTACATCAATGCATAGAAAATATCTAGATAGTATATATTTTTTTAAAATTGTGAATAGTTTTGATTGGGTGCAAAATATATAAATTTGTGTGTGGATATATACGCACTGTTTCCACACATTTCCTTTTATCACTTTCAACCCAACATTTTAGCTTAGAATTCAAATATTAGCAAGTCAAAACAACTTTATTACTTTTACAATTACTATATTTACTTTATTAAATAAATTGCAATAATGCCGGATTTGAGTCACATAAGATTTAAAGAGAAAGAATTGGTTAGCATTTTGAGTAGTTTTTTTTCCTGTCAAAAGCAGCTCTTTTCAGGTCTAACCAAAAGGAAAAGGGTTTCCAGCTATTGTCTTGTCTTTAGATGTTCACCTTTTGCTATTTTAGCATTTAGTTCTTTTTTTTAAGGTATGTGAGGGGCTATTCCGCAATATGTTAGAGAAAGGAATCACCGTGTGGCCTGGTTATCTGGAAGCTACGCACCCATCATTGGAGCAGCTAACCATGAAGTAAGAAATATTTTTCCATTATAATTAAATAATTTGATAAGACTCCTTTAACTTAAATAGTTTCTTCTTTATTTGTTCATGAAAAGTGGGAGGTATAGGTAAGACTAATATTTGTGGCCTACCCTGATAACCTTTGAGAAGGTGATGACGACCTGTATTGTTGAACAGCTGTAGTCCATACTGTGCAAGTACACCCACAGTGCTGTCAGAAACTAAGGAGTGGTTCCAAATTTTCAAGCCAGTGACTGTGAGGGAATATTAATATTATTTCAAGTCATAATGTAGTGTGACTTCAAAGGGGGCTTGCAGCTGGTAGTATTATAAAACATCTGCTCATCTATTGAGGTTTTAAAGAAGTTTTCAAAGGAGCCTTAGTGAGTTGCTGCAGCGTATGTTGTAGATGATATATGTCTGTCACTGTGCTGAAAGTGGAGGGAGTGTGGTTCATGCAGTACCAGATTTGTTTAGAATGGTGTCTAGATTCTTGAATGTTGGAACTGCACTTGACCAGGCTAGTTATGAATATTTACATTTAGGTATACCCTTGACTTAGCTTAGTGACTAGTTTGGGAAGTCAGCTAATGATTATTTACTGCAGAATTCCCAGTCTCTGACCTGTTCTTGTAGCCACAGTATTTGTGTGGCTCATCTAGTTATGTGTCTAGTCAATGGTAGGCCTCCCACCTGAGGATATTCAAGATGTGAGATTTGTTGATGGTAACGCTGTTGATCATCAAGTGGAGCAGTTAGATTCACCACTGTTGGAGATAGTCATTGTTTAGCACTTATGAGGTGGGAATATTAGTCATCACACATCAGCAAATTGTCCAATTCTACTAGCTGCATCCAGGCAAAGACTGCTTCACTATCTGGGGTGTTGCAAATAGTACTGAGCACTTGTTGTGGTCCAGACCAGACCACCTCAAAATATTTTAAGAAAGTAGCATAGCCCCTAACTTTTTCTTATTTTAAAGGAAAATGTAAAGTGTCTATGCCTAATGCAATGTAACTGGTCAAACTACTTAATGTTAAGCAAAATACAATTTGTTTAAACACTGTAGTTAAAATACAACCAAAGAAAGACTAATTTTGAATAACTCAACTATATTGGAAAACTTAACAGAATAATAGATACATTAACTATTACTATTTAACTGTTCCAATATAGTAACATCCCATAAACACACCTCTTTGAGGGGGGGGTGCGAGTGGAAAGGAAAATTCAGACACAGATCCTCACATGCAGTTCTCCAATCCAGGAGGGAAAAACGTCGAGAAAAATTAGAGACAGTGGCAGCTAGGACACATTCATTGAAGCTTCTAGCTCTTTTGAGGCCCCAATAGTTTCTGCTTAAAGCTAAAGCTAAACCTAAAAACTAAAAAGCCTCGTCTGAGAGACCTGGCCTAACCCAGGCTGCTTCCATTGTTCCAACTCATTTCTTAAAAAAAACCAAGGCCTCAAGCTGTTCACTCAAGTTGTCTTCAGTAGGCAGCTTGCAATTTCGGCCTTATAACCTCACTTCACAAAAAGGACAAAATAACCTCTTGAAAGCATTGTCACACACTGTGGTATCATCAGCAAACCACCTTTTTTCTGTCATCATGACAAAGCAGCTAAAGATCTTTTGGCCTAAGATTCTAAATGAAGAAACTCTTGCAGGACATCCTGGGACTGATGATTGGCTCAGTCAAAGTAGCTCTACACCTTGTTATCTAAACTACCTGTTTGTTGTTTTACCATTTATGACTCCAACTAGTGGAGAATTTTCTTTCTGATTTCAATTTTTTTCCCCAGTGTTCCAAAACAATGCAACAGCTTATAAACCAGTACAACACTGAAAATATCTCAAAGGAACCGCTCTTACGGCAACAATTTTTTCCTGTCCTCCATCATAGATTACCCAGAACCCTTGTTAGGTCGCTATTGAAATACTGTGTGCAATTCTGGTCTCCCTGCAATTGGAGGGATGTTGTGAAAAGATTTACAAGGATGTTGCCAGGGTTGGAGGGTTTGAGCTATAGAGAGAGGCTGAATATACTGGGGTATTTTCCCTGGAACATCACAGGCTGAGGGGTGACCTTTAGAGGTTTATAAAATCATGAGGGGTATGGATAGGGTAAATAGTCGAGGTCTTTTCCCCGGGGTGGGGAGTCCAAAACAAGAGGGCATAGATTTAAGGTGAGGGGGGAAAGATTTAAGAGGGATCTAAGGGGCAACTTTTTCACATAGAGGGTGGTGCGTGTATGGAATGTGCTGCCAGAGGAAGTGGTGGAGGCTGGTACAATTACGACATTTAAGAGGTATCTGGATGGGTATTATGAATAGGAAGAGATTAATTTAGGATATCTGGTCGGCATGGATAAGTTGGACTGAAGGATCTATTTCCGTGCTGTATATCTCTATGACTCTATAATTGACTTCAGTTTTGATAGGCGTTTTTTGGTGCTGCGTGCTATCAAATGTTACCTTCGTATCAAAGGCAGTCACTCTTTTCGTCTGTAGAATTCAGCTCCTCTGCTGCTATTCAGATCAAGACGTATGGAGGTCATTAACCAAGTGGTCCTGGTGAAACCCAAACATTGGTTATTGCTGTGTAAGTGCTGTTTGATAGTAATCAGCAAAATTCTTAATTCACATTAATGATTGAATTCACATCCAAGCTTTGAGGGTTGTTGTTATGGATCAAGTTGGGTTAGTCTGGGTGCCTCATTTTTCAGCCAGTGGATACATGATAGTCTAAGTGGCCTGTTTCTGAGCCATCAACTTTTTTTGATTCTGTTCTAAGTCAATAGAACTAGCAATAGCCATTACCTAACAGAAGTCCTAGTGTACACATCAGTTGTTGTCACCAGACAACTACAGTGAGACGTGGGCTGTGTATCAGAAATGGCACCAAAATTGCTTCTGTCATATTTTTCAGATTCAAAAGAAGGACTATGTAAGTAAATAAACCCCAGTGTCTTCCTTAAAACCAGCTCTACAAGAATTCTGCAAAATTCCTGTAAATTACCTATGATTGGAATAAGGACTGCATCCAAATGGCTGATACGTGTCACCCTTGAGGTTGTGTTTTCTTAATTCAGCAATTGCCAGTGTTCCAGGGGAGGACAAAGAAAATGCTTTATAGGCACTCTAAAGCCCCTTGAAGCACTGCTTTGTTAATTGGGTGGCATTTACTGCCAATTGTCAAAATTGTTGTCCATCAAGCTGTGTCACGTTTTGAGTCTGGATACCTTAATGAGGGGAGAGAGTGGTGGCAGAGAAGGAAGATAAATCTGCGCTCTGAATTTCACTAACTCATAGGATGACCATCCCATATGGCCCAAGATCTGCTAGTTGAGAAGCAGCCTGTTCAGTTACATAAAGATCTCCAGCAGACTCCTGCAACTCTGAGTAGACATAATCCTCAAATTGAGGGACAAGTTATTAATACAGTGCCTGTTAACCTTTTGGAGGCCAGAAATTGAATACTTTAAACTGTGGTATCTCATTTCTTCAAGAGATATAATGCAAGTTCTTTATTCAAAAAGGGAGAGAGACAGATAGCAGAAAACTATATAAGAACACCTCTCAGAGGGAAGTTGTTCGAACCTATTGTTAATGATGTTAGTAGTCGGTTCCAACTTTGAAGTATTCAATGGGATTAAACAAGGTTTTTAGGAAGGAAAATCATGCTTAACCAGTTTATTGGAGTTGTTTGAAGAAGTAACATGCTGTAATAAAGGAGAGCCAGTTGATGTACTGTATTTGAATTTCCAGAAGGCATTTGATAAGCTGCCCCACTAAAGGGAGGAAAATAAGAGCTCGTAGTGAAAGAAATAATATATTTGCAGGGATAGAAGATTGGCTAGCTAACAGGAATCAAAGTACGCATAAATGGGTAATTTTCTGGTTGGCATGATGTGACCAGTGTTGTGCCATGGAGATCAGTGCTGGTGCTTTGACTTTATAAGTTCATAAGTTCTTCAGATATAGGGCCATTCAGTGTATCGAAGTCTGCTCTGCCATTCGATCATGACTGATATGCTCCTCATCCCCATTTTCCTACCTTCTCCCCATAACCTTTCCACCCATTACCAATTTAAAAATCTATCTAACTCATCCTTAAATTTACTCACTGTCCCAGCTTCCACCACATTTTGGGGTAGCAAATTCCACAGATTCACAACCCTTTGGGAGAAGTAGTTTCTCTTCAACTGTTTTAAATTTGCTACCCCTTATCCTAAGACTATGATCTCTCATCATAAAATGCCCCACAAGAGGAAGTATCTGCTCCACATCTATTTTATCTATACCTTTTATTGTCTTGAATACCTCAATTTGTTCTCCCCTCATTCTTCTAAATTTCAGAGAGGATAAGCCTAAACTGTTCAATCTCTGTTCGTACAACAAACCTCTCATCTCTGGGATCAATCTAATGAACTGAACATTTATGCAATTTATTTAAATTACTTGAGTGAAGGATGCAAAAGTATGATTGTTAAATTTGCTGATGTTACAAAGATAGGTAGAAAAGTGAGTTATGAACAGGACAGAGACTGCAAAGGGATATCGATAATAGTGGACAAAGATCCAGTAAATTGAGTGTAATGTGTGAAACCGTGAAATTTTCCATTTTGGCAGGACGAATAAAAAAGCATTTCATTTAAATAGTGAGAAATTGCAGAATCTGAAATGCAGAGAGATCTGGATGTCCTAGTCCATAAATTGCAAAAGATTAGTGTGCAAGTACAAATAATCAGGAAAGATAAGATATCGTTTATTGCAAGGAGGGTTAAATACCAAATTGGTAAGGTTATAACTTCAGCTATACAGAGCATTGGTCAGACTACATCTGGAATACTACAGGGGTGCCCACCCTGTGGCCTGCGAGACTATTTCATATGATCCAACAGAGGGAAGGGGATGAGATCCGCACAATGGGAAAAGGCAATAAGTCGGACAACAAAAGGGAACTGCAATCCAACCATGACAGTGAGGGAGGAATGAACATCAGATTGCTTTTGCTAATTTTATTACTATAAACATGATTGATTAGTAAGCTTTTCACTGCTCTGATTGATCAGCTTTACAACATCTCCTTTTGGTCATCCATTCAGGCAACTCTAATTGTTTAATTGGGGCTTCTGGGGTGCATTCAGTTTGAACCTCGTGCTTTCATGGACATAGCAAAATGGGAATTATTGTTCAGAAGAATTAGTTTTAAAAATAGAAATCACTTTTTAATCAAACTGCATTTAAACTTCTCCAGAAAATAAAACTTTGCAACCTGCATTTCAACACAAAATGTTTGTTCCCCCTCCCTCCCAGAGAGAAAAAAATTGAAATGTGGTCCGTCGTGTGAAATGCTTGGACCATCATAGTGTGCGGTATTGTCTCCTTATTTAAGGAAGGGTATCTGGAAGCTGTTCAGAGAAGACTTATTAGATGAATACCTGAAATGGATGGGTTCACTTATGTGGAAAGATTAGACAGGCAATTTATTTGCTGGAGTATGGAAGAGCAAGAATTGATTGAAACATTATAGGGTATGAACAGCAGTACTGTGGAAAGGATATTTCTGAGAGAATTTGGAACTAGGAGTCTCTGTTCAAAAATTAAGAGTTGCCAATTTAAGGCAGAAATTTTTTCTCATAAAGTTGAGTATCTTTGGAACGTAGTGTAATCAGAGTCTTGGAATCATTTCAAGGCAAAACACACTTTTCGTCATTTATATAAATAATTTAGATGTGAATATAGGAGGTACAGTTAGTCAGTTCATAGGTGATGCTAAAATTGGAGGTTACCTCAGAGTACAATGGGATCTTGATCAGATGGGCCAATGGGCCAAAGAGATGGAGTTTCATTTAGACAAATGTGAGGTGCTGCATTTTGGAAAGGCAAATCAGGGTAGGACTTATACACTTCATGGTAGGCTCCCGGGGAATGAACAAAGAGACCTTGGAGTGCAGGGTCATGGTTCCTTTTAAGTGGAGTCACAGTTAGATAAGATAGTGAAGCATGCATTTGGTATGCTTGCCTTTATTGGTCAGTGTATTGTGTATAGGAGTTGGGAGGTCATGTTGCAAATGTACAGGACATTGGTTAGGCCACTTTTGGAATACTACGTGCAACTCTGGTCTCCCTGCTATAGGAAGGATGTTGTGAAATTTGAAAGGGTTCAGAAAAGATTTACAAGAATGTTGCTAGGGTTTGGAGAGTTTGAGCTATAGGGAGAAGCTTAATAGACTGGGGCTATTTTCCCTGGAATGTCAGAGCCTATGGGGTAACCTTATAGAGGTTTATAAAATCATGAGGGGTGTGAATAGGGTAAATAGACAAGGTGTTTTCCCCAGGGTGGGGGAGTCCAAAACTACAGGGCATAGGTTTAAGGTGAGAGGGGAAAGATTAGAAAGGGACCTAAGCAGCAACTTTTTCACACAGGGTGGTGCGTGTATGGAATAAGCTACCAGAGGAAGTGGTGGAGGCTGGTACAATTACAACATTTAAAAGGCATCTGGATGGGTATGTGAATAGGAAGGGTTTAGAGGGATATGGGCCAAATGCTGGCAAATGGGACTAGATTTATTTGGGATATCTGGTCGGCATGAACGAGTTGGACCAAAAGGTCTGTTTCCATCCTGTACATCTCTATGACATTATGACTCTAAGTAGATGGATTCTTGATAAGCATGTGGATGAAACTTTACCTTAGACAAGTGGGAATGTGAAGTAATCTGATCAGCGATGATTTTATTGAATTCAATCTTTCTTTTCTTCTTTTTGACCTCATTTGATTCTGTTTCACACATTCCAACTTGCCTTCTTCCTCAGTTGTTGCTTTCTCATATTCCTTAATTCTGTTTGATCAAGGAGAATCATGATTGGTTTCCAGATAAATGTTTTCTTCTATAGAAATATTATTTTTTAAAAATCAGATTTTATTAATGCCATGGAAAGCCCAACAACAGTGTTTTCCTTAAGTTCTAGCTGCTCCAATGATATTTGTAAGTAATACCATAGAGTTGCTCAGTTGTAAATAGTTGTGTTTTCTCAATGCCCAAGAGTCATTCTGGTGCTGGAAGTCTTTACACATGTACTGAGGATCAAAATTGGCCCACTTGTAGCATTGTTTTATCAGTTTGGTCAGCTCTGTAGATCTTGAGCTGGTCTGAAGTTGCACACTCTTACACAGTTTACACTGACAATAGCTTCAATTTAGCTCCACTAGCAAATATTCTTGGAATCTCTAATACCAGAAATAACAATGATAATCTTTTAACAGAATTGATGTTCCTATAAAAATTAGAGTTCTTTAAACTCATGTATGCTTTCACTTAGACTTTTCTATCTCTTACAATTTAGTGTAGAAAATAAATCAAAAAATGCATTTCATTGTAAGACCATACCTTTATTTGGCAGAAATATATTTAAAAAGATAAGCTCTTCTCTGTAAACTGAAAACAGCATTTTTTGTTGTTGTAGGTGACATGATATACAGTTGCACCACTCTAACTAGCTTAATAGAAGTATTATCCTAGAATTTGATCACCTTTTAAGTTTTGGTTGTCGTTACTTTCTCTCATTCATTGCCTCAAAAGGTTGGAGGATTGCTGTGTGATGGAATTATTGAATCATAACACTTAGGGAAAATGTGTGATTTGTGACCTGATTAAATTGCCACATCAAACAGGTGAAAGATAAGTAATTCACAAATTATTTTACTGAGGGAAACTCCAAGTTCCAACTAAGACGCAGTCCTTCCATTTCCTGGTTATGATTCATTCTTCGCATTTTTCTATCTGAGTGCTCACATTCTGTACAATGTTACTTGATTTTCTCAGGTATGATGAAATCTTTGCATTTTTCTATCTGAGTGCTCACATTCTGTTACATTCTGTACAATGTTACTTAATTTTCTCTTTTGCAGGTATGATGAAATGGGTGTAATATTCACAATTGTCATCAGTGACACCACACTGGAGAATGGCTTAGTACAACTCAGGAACCGAGATACTGCTATTAAAGAACTGGCTCACATTTCAGAAGTGAGAGATTTTCTCACCAAGTACATTCAAGAATCTTGAAAAATGGCTATACATTTCCAGTAGTGTGTATATGGATGAAGAAAAGTGTACTCATAATTAACCAGGCTTATAATAATGTCAATTATCTGAATGTTGAGTAACTGAACTGAAGCAATTTGAATTTCAGTGATGAGATTGCAAATTACCATTCAGCAGACTCTGATACTTGTAGCTGCTCTTTCTTATGGCAAACAATCTTGGTTATGCAATATTTATTGATATTCAACCAATGCTAGCTCCTGAGAGGTGTCTTATTATACTGTAGATGACTCCAGTTTTTTTCTTGGCCTTCTTGTGCTAATCATCTTTCTGTGTATGTCACACTGCTTCGTGGTGCAGTGTATCATTTATTTAACGAAATATTCTGGTAAATTTTCATGTTAAATCAAACATAAACAGGTTGATGGATGACAAAACCGTGATGATAATGAATGTTAACACACTTATAATGTGCTGAATCTTGAATTAGAATTATGACATTAAAATCCCTCATCAGATCTGCTGGTATTATAGTTGCACAACTTCGAAAATTGGATAAAACTATCTCTCTTGGCGATCCTTTGGATATACAAGTGGGGTCTACAAATTTTGAACCTGTAACCTTTTAGTTTTATTTATTCTTTTACAGGATATCGCTGCTGCTGGCAAGGCCAGCATTTGTTGACCATTTTGAATTGCCCTTGAACTGATTTAGTAAACCAGTTTTGCAATGTCAAATTTAATACATTGTAAAGGAGGTTCAATTTAATTTTCTCATCTGAAATTTTCATGCTCATCACTCTCAAGTATATTTTCTTGGGTCTGACAAATAATGTAACAAGAATGTTGAATATTACTTGCCATTTTGAAAAGGTTATAAATTTAAAAAGCCATTATCATGAGTAGAGACTGTGAATTATGTACTTTAAATATTTAGCGAACATGTTGGTCTCTACATTGGCACAGGTGAAGTTGTAAAATTTACACACTAATTGGATTAATCAGGGGAGATGGTGTTATGGTGGTAACATCAGAGCAGCATGCTGGCTCAGTGCTTAGCACTGCTGCCTCACAGCACCAGGGACCCAGATTTGATTCCAGCCTCGGGCAACTCTCTAATGGGTTTCCTCTGGGTGGTCTGGTTTCCTCCCACAGTCCCAGATGTGCAGGTTAGGTGAATTAGCCTTGGGAAATGCAGGGTTACAGAGTTGGAGCTGGGGGAGGGGGATGGTCTTCAGAGGGGTGGAGTGGACCCGATGGGCCAAATGGCCTGCGTCCACACTGTAGGGATTCTGTGATCACTGGACTGATAATTCAGAGCCTAGGGCCATCGCAGCTGTATATAAAATCCAGAATTGAAAGCTAGTCTCTGTAATGGTGACTATGAAATCATGATTGATCCTCATTTTAAAAAAGATTGTTTCACTAATGTCCTTACTTGGTCTGGCTTACATGTCATTGCCACAGCAATGTGATTGACCCTTAACTATTCTCTGAAATTGCCTATTAAGCCATTCAGTTCAAGGACAATAAGTAACTGATGGGCTTTCCAGTGGCACACATCCTAAGAAGGAATTAAGAAATTAATAAAGAACCATCTTTGCTTTGTGCATATATCTGTACTGAGTGGAGTTAAAGGATATAAGTTGCTATAATCTTTATTCTTCTCGCTTTTGAATCGTCTCAAACTTCAAATGTGTTGAATAATGATATGTTCATAAAGGTAGAGAGAGGGAAAAGTCAAACATTTCAGTTGTTCCTGCATCCCTAACCGTATTTCTGAAGATCTAGGAGCTACTTATCTCCACACATTGGGCAGTGGTAACAATGAGGACAATGCAAACATTTTTAAGCAGAAGTATGACTTGACAGATCAGATGACTTCTTATTGATTCAGCTATGATAAGCAATAATTGTGTGTATTTTTATGTATGTGGGTTCTCCATTTGAATTCATTCAGTTTTTATTTTGGGAGGCTGAAAAGTGTACTTTATAAATTCTATGAAGTAGTAAAGCTTTAACTGATTTATTAATAACATAATGAATGTAACATTCTTCCTTAACTTGCACACTATTAGAAAAGACCCTCCAATTAAAATTCAAGACAGTGCAGTAGGCCTAACCTCTGGCATGTTCTCCCCACATACTTCCTATTTCTTAGTCACTGTCTATTTTCTATGTTCCTCGTTGCAAAACAAAATTAACTTCACTTAGAGTCATAGAGCTGTACAGCATGGAAACACCCTTCGGTCCAAGCTGACCAGATATCCTAAATTAATCTAGTACCGTTTGGCCAATAACCCTCTGAACCCTTCCTATTCATGTACCCATCCAGTTGCCTTTTAAATATAATTGTACCAGCCTCCTCCACTTCCTCTGGCAGCTCATTCCATACGTGCACCACCCTCTGCCAGTAGGGGTCCCTTTTAAATCTTTTCCCTCTCATCTTAAACCTATGCCGTCTAGTTTTGGATTCCCCTACCCTAGGGAAAAGACTTAACTATTCACCCTATCCATGCCCCTCATAATTTTATAAGGTCACCCCTCAGCCTGTAATGCTTAAGGGAAAATAGCTCGAGTCTGTTCAGCTTCTCCCTATAGCTCAAACTCTCCAACCCTGGCAACATCCTTGTAAATTGTTTCTGAGCCCTTTCAAGTTTCACAACATCCTTCCTATAGCAGGGAGACCAGAATTGCACGCAGTATTCCAAAAGTGGCCAAACCAATGTCCTGTACAGCTGCAGCATAACCTTCCAACTCCTTTAGTCAATGCACTAACCAATAAAGGGAAGCATACCAAACCCATTCTTCATTATCCAGTCTACTTGGGTCTCCACTTTCAAAGAACTATGACTCTGCACTCCCAAGGTCTCTTTGTACAGCAGCACTCCTGATGACCTTTTCATGAAGTGTATAAGTCCTGCACTGATTTGCCTTTCCAAAACGCAGCACCTCACATTTATCTAAATTAAACTCCATCTGCTACTTTTTGGCCCATCTGCTCAAGGTCCCGTTGTACTTTGAGTTAACCTTCTTGTCTGTCCACTACACCTCCAATTTTGGTGGCATCTGCAAACTAGATACCTCCTATGTTCACATCCAAATCATTTTGTATAAATGACAAAAAGCAGTGAACCTAGCACTGATCCTTGTGGCACACTGATGGTCATAGGTCTCCAGTCTAAAAAGCAACCCTCCACCACCACCCTCTGTTTCCTACCTTTTGAGCCAGTTCTGTATCCAAGTGGTTAGTTCCTCCTGTATTCTATGTGATCTAACATTGTTAACCAGTTTACCATGCAGAACCTTGCCAACTGCATTACTAAAGTCCATTTAGATCACGTCCACCGCTCTGCCTTCATCAATCCTCTTTATTACTTCTTCAAAAACTCAAGTTAGTGAGACACAATTTCCCATGCACAAAACTATATTGACTATCCCTAATCAGCCTTTCCAAATACATGTAAATCATGTCCCTCAGGATCCCTTCCAACAGCTTGTCCACCACTAACGTCAGCCTCACCACTCTATAGTTCCCTAGCTTTTCCTTACCGCCTTTCTTAAAATTGGCACCACATTAGCCACCCTCCAGTCTTTCGGCACCTCACCTGTGGCTATCAATGATAAAAATATCTCAGCAAGGGGCCCAGCAATCAATTCCCTAGCTTCTTGACTGAACAACTTTGACATGTTCTGAGGATGCAAATTGCTCTGTTTTTCTTAGAGTATATGTTAGCATTTGTAGTCTGATTCAAGTGGAATTTTTCTTTTACTTTTTGATCTTGGTTTTCTTTTCATTCTTGCCGATGTACCAATTTTTGGATGCAAGTCACGTTTTTGTCAACCTTTGAGTCTAAATTTTTTTGACACAATAATGCTTTGTACCATTTTCAGCTGCAGCCTAGTTTTATAACTGAAGAACTCATTCTATACACTTTATGCCTGTAGCAAATTTCAAAAATTGTTGAATGGTCCTTGTGAGCAGAATTACTTCCTGTGCTGTTATAATTTTGAAAGCTTTTTCACTGTCAGGCACTTCTAAGGTTTTTTTTTTTAAACAATTATTTCTTGAAGCTAATATTTAATTGTGTCAGGGCCATCTAAAATGAAACACTACACCTTTTAAAAATGCTATAGACTGAAGCAAAATGTCTTGGTTAATTGAATAGCTGACATTGATTTGACACTAGTATACAGTATGTTAAATCCCACTGAGGAAGGGTCACCGGACCTGAAAAGTTAACTCTGTTTTTTCTGCTGCCAGACCTGCTGGGCTTTTCCAGCAACTTTGTTTTTGTTCTTGATTTACAGCATCTATAGTTCTTCGGTTTTTAAATCCCATTGGCATTTGATTACGTTTATTTGCTGGTATGCTTTTGGTGGTTCTGGCTCATTCTGCCAGAGCTTGAATGGTAAAGGAAAAGATTTTGGTGCTGATGAAATATTTTAGTCCCTTCAGCATCTACTATAGAAGTGCAAATAAGATGTATTGGAAGTTGATGACCAGTGAGAGTGAGCTAAGTAAGATTTTGGTTGTTTCTGAGAAAATTCCACAGTCTGCACTAGCGCAGTCATTGAGATGACCGATTCAAACATTGTGGCATTCGTACTTAGATAATTGGATTGGATACTCTGCGTTAGGTTACTGAAATTGTTGCTAGCCCCTGTGTTAGCACATGCCAAGAAATGCAGCATTATATGAGGTGTCATGTTGGATCATTTTAAATAAACCTTTTGTTCAATGTTTTTGATAATCTGTCATACAGAATGAATTATGGCAGGGGTTGAAAGTTTATTAAAGAACAGTAGATGCTGTAAATCAGAAACAAAAGAAAATTGCTGGAAAAGTTCAGCATGTCTTGCAGCATCTGTGGAAAGAATTCAGAGTTAACGTTTCAGATTGAGTGACCCTTTCTCAGAACTGATGAAAGTATATTGTTGCACCTAATAAATGGTCCACGACTGTCAATGACATGAACCAACTACATATTTTCAGTATAGTGTGATTCATGAGACTATTCAAAATAACCTGAAGTATCCTACAGCCATTTCAAAAAAAAAAATTTGCTGCTGTTTGAAACAAGAATATCTGCAATAGTGGAAACTTCCTTCTTGGAAATGTTAAGATGTTTAGAGCTGGCAATGGACATTGTGCCAACTTGCATGTTGTTGGTTTGCATTCCATTTAGAGATTAAAATGGCCACAAGCCACATGTTCAAGATCTGAAACTTTGATTCAATTCCTGCTCTTCAAAAGCTTTGTTCAAGGAGCAAATTGTGAATCACTTTGGGAATTTGTAAAAGTATTCAAGCCATTGGGGCAGTACTGGGTAAATACTGTTTTCAACATGGTTTCCCTTGGAAAGGAAGTGAAATACTTTCTTCAGCAATTGGAGATGCAGAAGGAAAGCCATTTGTTTCCCTATTGCCTTTAGCTGTCGCTCCCACATTCATCCTAACTAGTCTATAGAAAGAGGTAATCATTTTCAGATGTCAGTAGAGATGCTGTACTTTACTTTCTATTACTTTCAGAGATCACTTCTGAAATTCAACACTGCAGTCTTTGGATTTGCACGTTTACAGTGCTTGGTACTGTCCCTCAGCAATTTGACTATTCTGGGTGTACATGCCTACCTGCAGTTCCTAGTGTATGTGAACAGGTGCAAGATTTTGTTATGAAACAAAGAACTGTTATGAGGCTCTTGCAAGCTCTGGACATGGGAGACTCCATGGACAGCAAACTGACCATGACATCATGGTACAGAGAGCCATTCAACTGAGGGAAATAAATTGGATGAAAGTACGGATAGGAGACAATGTAATTGGTGGCTGTGGAGGCTTATTTGCAATCTTGAGCACAAGATTGTCACCTGCCCAAGTTTAGGGTTAAGGGCATCTTAGGGCTGGAGAGGAACTTGGATTGGAGGTGAGGGAAAGTATTTTTAAGACTGAGAATAAATTTTAAATGACTTTCAACATCTGTACTGACAATTCAAGTATGTTGATTTGTTCTGAAGTAAATTTCCTATTATGAGCCTTTTCTTTTGCATTATAGAATATGATGTCTGACTCACTAGGCTTCTCCGAATTCTGTTTCTAATTTTGATTAAACATATTGATCTAAAACCACATTTACTGATACCCTCATACACTGGTGACTTTTTAAAATTCTGTTGTAATATAAAAAATTACTTCTGTATTTGGAAAAAACCTATAGGCATTTTGGCCTTGGCCAGTGCGTCTTAGCTACTACTCTTAGTAACTACTCTTAGCTAAGATGCACTGGCC
>NC_063354.1:6711348-6745888 GCF_021869965.1 Rhincodon typus
GGCCAGTGCATCTTAGCTAAGAGTAGTTACTAAGAGTAGTAGCTAAGACGCACTGGCCAAGGCCAAAATGCCTATAGGTTTTTTCCAAATCAGAGAACTTAATTTCTGAATGAAGTTTTGTGTTTGAGAAATTTACAGGAAGATTTGGTACTAGCAAATCAGAGTACTTAATTTCTGAATGAAGTTTTGTGTTTGAAAAATTTACTAGGTGAAAGTTTGCTACCTTTGCTAGCGAATGTGTTTGCACAAGTTCAAATTACCACCTAGGGATTTATATGAACAATTAAGACATGCAGTAATAATTTGATCAAACAGTTAAAACACTGCCCAGAAGCCAGTGCAGTTTTGCATTAAGTTGATCATATGATACAGGACCATGATACAGGAATAGAATTATGCCAGTCAGCCCATTGAGTTTGCCCTACCATTCGATCATGGCCGATATATTTCTCAACTCTGTTCTACCTTCTCCCCTTAACCCTTGATCCTCTTACTACCTATCTCTGTCTTAAATACACTCAATGACTTTGCTGCAAATGGTCACGGAGGCCATGAGTTCCACAAATTCACCACACTCTGGCTGAAGAAATTGCTCTTGTTAGTTTGAAAGAGTTATTCCTTTACTGAGGCTGTGCCTTTGGATTGGAGTCTCTTATACTAGTGGAAACGTCAACTCCAAGTCCACTCAGTATTCTGTAAGCTTCAATCAGATCCCCTCATCCTTCTAAACTCCAAGTACAGACCCAGAGTCCTCAACCGTTTCTCATATTACAAGCCCTTTATCCCCAGAATATTGGCCCCAAAACTGCTCAATATTCCAAATAGAGTTTGACTAGAGCCTTATACAGCCTCAGCAATACATCTCTGCTGTTGTATTATAGCCTTGTTGAAATGAAAGCAGACGCTGCATTTGCCTTCCTAACTGCCAACTGAACCTGCATGTTAAACTTTAGAGATTCCTGAACTAGGACAGCTAAGTACTTCAGATTTCCAAAGCTTTGTACTTCAGATTCCATGCAGAACGTTGGTAATCACCAGCTGCTATCCTGAAAAAGACCCTTTCATCCCTACACTCTGCCTTCTGCCAGTCAGCCAATCTCCTATCCTGCGACCTTGTTACAATCATGACATCCCTCCCTCTCTGAGTCTGAGGGCATAGGCTGGTTCTTTTTGTTTTGTAGTTCCTTCCTGGAGTGTTTTAGCACCGGGTCAGGTTCCTCCAAATCTGTCTCGGACACGGGCAGCGTGTAATGTACAGTAGCTTGCCTCTTGTGCCTGGAGCATCTCAGAAGAAACTCATTCTCCTCTTCAAGCGGAAAAGGCATTGAGGTGGCGATATCTGCCATGTCCATCTCAGATTCTGAGGTATCTTCAAAGCTTGATGGAGAGAGAGAACCCACAGGTTCTGGAACAGAGAGAAAGTCTTTGGAGGAGCCAGGCACATTTTGCTCCTGTACTGTTTACAAGTTCACAACTTTCATATGGTCCACGTGCTTGTTCAGGATCATCACAACTACCCGAACTTTATACCTCACTGGACCTGACCTCGCATTGGCCATGCCTGTTACCCATGCAGGGCCATTCCCATGGGTTCCTACACTAAACTTTGTCCCCTGAAGTAAACTCTCTCTCTTGCTTAGTGGAGTCTTGTGTCTGGCATTGGAGTTTCTGAGGCAGTTTCACCCTCCCCCACAAGAAGATCAGATTTAACCTGGTGCAGAGTCTTCTCCCTGTTAGCAACTCTGATGGAGCTGTGCCTGTAGTTGCATGAGGGATGGTCCTATAATCAAATAGGACTTGGGACAGTTTGTTATCTAGTGAAGCTGTAGGCTCTTTCTTTAAGCTTGCCTTCAAAGTTTGGACTGCTCTCTCTGCCAGACCATTGAATGATGGATGGTATGGAGCAGTCTTTGTATGATGAATATCATTTGACTTTAGGAAATAATCAAGCTCCCTGCTTCTGGGAGTCCATGTATTGCAAAGGATGAGTGCAGTTTTTCTATTGTCCCCATATTTGACGAATGAACTCAATGCCACGTCCAGCCACTTTGAATGGACATCCACAATGACTAAGAATATTGAGCCCCCGAAAGAATCTACATAGTCAACATACAGGGTTTACCTGGCCATTCCCACGAATGTGGGGGAGCTGCTTGCAGTAATTTTTGTCCTTGTTGGCACTCTGGACACTGCCCCACTAACACGGCTATATCTACTTCCAAACCTGGCCACTAGACATAACTTCTTGCTGACATCTTTATTTTGAAAACCCCCGGATGACCCTGGTGGAGGTCAGCCAGTATCTGGCAGTGACCTTCGCTTGGGACAATCACTCTTGCATCCAATAATAATAATGCTGTCCTCAACTGTGATTTGGGTCCTTCAGGTCCAAAACAGTTTCAGTTCTGGTTGTGGCGGCCCTTTGGTTTCCCCCACCACTACCGGCAGTTTCAGTTTTGCTAGTACCAAATCTTCCTGCATCCAAAGTCTGATATTGTCAGCTGTGACTGGAAGTGTGTCCAGAAAAATGAAACCATTACAGACTGTTCCAGCAGTGGTACCACCGGTGGTGTATCTGCCAATGGGAGGCGACTTATTGCATCTGCATTAGCTACCAGACCTTTCAGACTGTGTTCCAACTTGTAATCGTACTCACTTAGAATGAGAGCCCATTGCTATATTTGGTCTGAAGCTAAGGGTAGCACTGCCTGGTCCTCTTTATGTAGACCTAGCAAGGGTTTTGGTCCGTGATGATAACAAATTTTTGGCCATAAAGGTATTGGTGGAACTTCTTGACTCCAAATGTGGCTGCCAAACCTCCCTTCTCTATCTGGGCGTATTGTTGCCCGTCTGAGAAACAACACTTAATACATAGACGAAGATACAGAGATACTTAGAGTTCTATAAAACCATAATTCATCTATTAAGTACTTAAACGAATAACACAGTTTTATCTACTGGAAATATCTCAATCACTGTCTTTCACTACCCTGATTTCTGTAACTAAACACAAACATTATTACTCAGGAGAGTTCACAGCTGGCCAGGCTGAAACTGCTTGACATCTTCACCACACCACCTGAGGTAGGATACCTTCTTACAACATGAGTCTTCGAAGTGTAGTTGAACAAAAGGATTTCTTCAGGCTTTTTATACACAAGACTCTGTGCCAAATATGTTCCTTACTTGAAATTATGCTGCACGTGACCAATCCTGAATGTCCAAATGTATACCTTATCTGATACAGCCAGCAGTTCCTGGTTTCCTGCAGTTATAACTGTTAGCAGATCTGGCTGACTCAGCGTACTTACATCCACAAAGCAGCCCATTGTTAGGCCTCTTATCAGTTCCTGTCAGATCTTGTTATCTTCAGCCTTATCCAATAGTATTAATGCTCTGCATTAGCCAAAGTCCTGGATGCATACAGTGTTGGGCATTCCACTCCATTGGGCCACCTATGAACTAATACTATCCGAATGCTATATGGGGAGGCATCACATGTCAGCATCCCTAGACGCACATGGGATCATGGTGTGCCAACACCTCAGTCAACGGTAGCTGCTTCTTTACTTCCCTGTAAGCTATGGCTTAGCTACATGACCATTTCCAGGGCTGACCCTTTTTTAAGAATTGATACCAAGGTGCCAGGATGGAGGCCAGATTATGTATGAATCTTCCGTAATAATTCACCAGCCCAAGGAAAGAGCTAAGCTGCAGTACAGACGTGGCAGCTAGGGCACCTTTGATTGCCCTCACTTTATCTTTCAATGGTTTTGTCAACTCTGTTGCCCAAGTAGTAACTTGGGGTGCCTGGAACACACATGTTTCCCTTCAAAGGTGTACGCCCACTTGAGAGAAACATTTAAGTTCTCTAAGTGCTCCTTATTGTCTGCCCTGTTATTAGCATGTCATCCAGATAAATGGTGACCTGGGATAGACCTTATAAAATGTTTTCCATTGCTGAAAAATTGCACAGACTGATGATATTCCAAATGGCAATTATGTATGTTGGTACAAACCCTTAGGGTTATTAATTGTGGCATATGTCTGAGAATCCTTATCTAACCACAATTGCAAGTACGCATGGCTCATGTCCAGCTTCATGAAGGACAGCACCCCCCCCAACCCCGTCAGCTTTGTGTATAAATCCTCGATGTGAGGGATTGGCTATTTTTCCAGCTGCAAAAAGAGGTTTGCCGTTTGTTTAAAATCCCCTCAAATGCAACCTGACTCATCAGGCTGCATATTTGGTATGACCGTTGCTACCCTTTCCGCAAACTGGTTTGACAATTCCTTCACTTCCCAGTCTTCTGATTTCTACCCGTAAGCCAAATAGCACTGGGTGGAGTTGCAGTTAGCCTCTCTGCTCCTATGATGCTGCTTGGCCTGCTGTGTTCATCCAGCCCTGCACCTTGTTGTCTCTTAGCACTGGGTGGGCCTTGCAGACTTGTGGAATTGCTTCCTGGTCAACATGCAAGGTAGCCTTGGCTACTTTGATAGTCCCTAGACCTTACTGAAAAACCTCCGGGAATTTAATTAGGACTTCACTCGGGCAGCCGTTTTTAATCAACAAATGTTAAGCCAACCAAGGTGAATCTTTCTCGACCAATTTCGCCCCATTGAGCTTGGACCCGAGCCTTTTACTGCAATCAGTGGTATCTGAACCAGCTGCTTCTCATTTGAGACTGGAACTGAAGTTGTACTCTTAATCTGTAAAGGCTCCTCGGTGTAGGTTCTCAGTCTAGCTGAGGTATTGCGCAAACTTAAGGGTTGGAGTCCAGAGCAAGATTTGTTAAAGACTGCTTCTGCAATCACTGAAATAGCCGCGCTGTTATTGACCTCCATGAGAACCGGGTGACCTTTTAACCAGACGTTTATTTTGATAGGCTCTGATTTGGATGTTGCTAAGCAATTTAACTGTTCCAAACCAGATGTAGATGGACTTTCTCGGCTGTGCACTCTCCTGGATCCTGGCCTATGAGTTCTGTTTCTCCATTCAGGCCTAGTGAGACTCTTTTCCTTCTCGAGTCACCAAACCAGCAGCAAGTACAGTGGCTTGCCAGCCTGGATTCTGAAGAAAATGTTCAACATTTGGCTGAAGCTTGGCTTTATTTTGGTGTTTTGCTGTGGGCTGACCTGTTCTAGATATGTCTTCAGTGAGGCTATGTAATTGCATTCACTCAAGTGGTGTTCCCCAAGTTCAGGCAGACTGAACAGGGTGTCCACTTCCATCAGAATACCCTGTAACTCTTATGCTCCACTTGTCACATTTTCCAATGACAAAGCCAGTTGTATTGCCTGTTTGAAGTCCAGTTGGGCTTCAGCTAGTAGGTGCTTTTTCATAGTTACATCACCAATCCTACTCTTGTCACCACTGAAATAATTGCAGGGAGGCTCTTCTCCCATCACCAAGTCACCCTTTACTTACACGTGGAACATCCTTGACACTGATCTAGCTTCCTCTGAGCCAGCTCTCAGAGTGAACGGAACCTGTGACACTCCTGTTCGAATGTGTCAGCTAGGACTCCCCAGTCAGGGAACTCATTCTATGACATCCACCTGGCTGACCTTGTTACAATCACTGCGCACAATTTCCCATATTACATTCCATGTGCCAACGTTTTTCCCACTTGCTTAACATGTCTATATCCCTTTGCAGACTCTATATCAGGGTGCTTACCACTTCCCACATTATTCTGTGTCATCCACAAACCTGGCTATGATACATTCACTTTCCTCACCTAAGTCATTAACATATTATAAATAATCATGGCCCCACCATTGATCCCTGAGGAATTCTATTAGTTATAGGTTGCCATCCTGAAAATGTGTCCCATATCCTAACTTCCTAATATTAGTTAGCTAATCCTCTTACCATAATATACCACCTCCAACACTATTATTGAATAGCCTAATTTGTGGTACCTTATCAAAACACCTTCTGAAAATACAAATATATTACATCTACCGCTTCTCATTTATCTATTCTGCTTGTTTCCTCCACAAAGAATTCTAGTAAATTTGTCAGGTGTGATTTCCCTTTTCCAGTCAGGGCTCCTTTATACGGTCAAATGGTTTTGCCTCTAGCTTGTTTCTGTCCCAGTGAGCCCAAAGAGAGTACCTCGGCAGAGAATTGTGCTTGGTGCACCTTCATCAATACGTCAATTACTGGATGTGAGGCCCCAGGAGTGGTATTGTAAAATTCTACTTACTAAATCTGTATAAAGCGGAAAGGAAATTAAATTCCAATCAAATTTGTACCTAATAGAATTCTTCAATTCAGGTGTCCACAATGCAAATATGTTAGTGAGTAATTTGTTTTGCGCCCAAGTGGCCGAGATCAGCTTGGGGACTAATCCAAAAACTTGACTGAGCCAGATTCAGCTTTGGCATGAAATGAGCTGTGGGACTCCCAAAGCAACTGGTCAGTTAGGGTGACTGAAAAACTGTCCACAACTGACACGAAGTCAGCAAACAAGCCTGGAGTAGGTTGGGATCCTCACTGCATCACTAACTATGGCTTTCTGATGGACTCAGTTTCCTCTAGACCCCAAAAAATGAAAACTGAACGTTGTTTTGTGATGATTTTAAGCACTGCCTAGCAGATTGTTTAAGATCTTTTCTATTGAGGTAGAGCATAACAGTGAAAACTCTGGTATGGTTTGAATTCCAATTTTATATTGAAAGAGATTCTGATTTATGTTTTTACATTTAATGCCCATTTTTTGGCAGGCTTCTGAGCCAGTATGGTAACCACATTCATCGAGTCTAGATGTCATTATTTGCAATAGACTGTAACAAGTTGTCCAAGATTCCTCATGGTAGACTGGTTAGTAAAGTTAGATCATGTGGAATATAGGGAGAACTAGCCATTTGGTTACAGAACTGGCTGGAAGGTAGTAGAGGGTGGTAGTGGAGGGTTGCTTTTCAAACTGGAGGCCTGTGACCAACTGTGTGCCACAAGATCAGTGCTAGGTCCACTGCTTTTTGTCATTTACAGAAATGAATTGGATGTGAACGTAAGAGGTATGGTTAGTAAGTCTGTAGATGACAACAAAATTGGAGGTGTAGTGGACAGCAAAGAAGGTTATCTCAGAGTACAACAGGACCTTTTTCAGATGGACCAATGAGCTGAGGAGTGGCAGATGGAGTTTAATTTAGATAAATGTGAGGTGCTGCAATTTGCAAAGGCAAATCAGGCAAAACTTATACACTTAATGGTAAGGTCATCGGGAGTGTTGCTGAACAAAGAGACCTTGCAGTGCGAGGTCATTGTTCCTTGAAAGTGGAGTCCCAGGTAGATAGGATAGTGAAGGCAGCATTTGGTATGCTTGTATTTACTGGTCAGTGCATTGAGTGTAGGAGTTGGGAGGTCATGTTGCGGCTGTACTGGACATTGTTTAGGCCACTTTTGGAATACTGTGTGCAATTCTGGTCTCCCTGCAATAGGAAGGATGTTGTGAAATTTGAAAGTGTTCAGAAAAGATTTACAAGGATGTTGCCAGGGTTGGAGGGTTTGAGCTATAGGGAGAGGCTGAATAGGCTGGGGCTATTCTCCCTGGAGTATTGGAGTCTGAGAGGTGACCTTATAAAATCACAAAGGGCATGGATCAGGTGAATAGTTGAGTCTTTTCCCTAGAGGGCATAGGTTTAAAGTGAGAGGGATAAGATTTAAAAGAGACCTCAGGGGCGACGTTTTCACACAGAGGCTGATACGTGTATGGAATGAGCTGCCAGAGGAAGTGGTGGAGGTGGGTACAGTTACAACATTTAAAAGACATCTGATGGGTAAATGAATAGGAAGGGTTTAGAGGGATGTGGGCCAAATGCTGGCAAATGGGACTAGATTAAATGTAGGATTACTGGTCAGCACGGACGAATTGGACCGAAGGGTCTGTTTTCATGCTGTACAACTGTATGACTCTATTTAATTCAGATATTTTCCAGATATAGGACATTTGGCTGCAAACCACATCTACTGATTCTCCCTCATCTACTGTAAAAGTTACAAACTCAGAATTCTCCAGTAGGGTTAGTCAATCATGATTTCCCTTTCAAAATCCATGTTGACTTTGAGTAATCCTATTGGTATTTTCTAAATGTCCTGATATCACATCCTTTAAAATAAAGTTCAAATTTTCCCTACTCCTGATGTTATGCTGATCAGTCTGTAGTTCCCTGTTTCATCCCTCCCTTAAAATTTTATATGCAGGGGTTACTAGTGCCACCCTCAAATCAACCAGGACTGTTCAAGAATCTATAGGATTTTGCAAGATGTCAAACTGTCAATGCATCCACTATTTCCATGGCCATCCACTTTAATACCCTGGGATTACATTTTCTGACCTAGTGAATAGGCACAGGGTCAGAGGGATAACATATGTCTTACTTGGTCTTTCAGACAAAGATAATTTGCAACTGATGGCTACTACAGAGAGGAGAGAAAACTATTAACACACTCCTCCTCCTCTTCCCGTCTCCGCCACACACACACACAATTTTTTTTAAATTCTGTGAGGACTTACAGTCTTTGTATAGAAAGAAGATAATGCTTTTGTTTTCATTACCTCAATCCTAGTAAAATACATGTCAACAGTTCTATATTGGAAAATTTTCCATATCTCAGTTTGAAAAGACAGATAACTTTGTAACATTTTATGAGAAGTTACGAAGAACAATCTCTTTTTTCAAATAATGTTAGGAATTTTATTTTTCATAGAAACTCATTGAGCATTTCTTACTTTTCTTGCAGAAAAGCATTAGAACAGTTTTGCTTATACACAAATATCAATATTGAGAAAACTGACAATTGAAGAAAAACTTCAGCCACCTAACGTACAGAAATGTTATTAAAATATTTTGTAATACTACGAGAATATAACCTCTAGGTAAGCATCAGCTAATTAGTTACATGTTAAGTAATCCTTACACTTCTGTACAGTCCTACATCGGAATACTTCTGTGAAATGCTAGTGAAAGTGAGAACATTCCATACACGAAACCATTTATTACAGTGTATGTCACTAAGGAGAACCAATTTAACTTGGTAATTAAAATGTTTATATATCATTTACCAGAATTAAGTATTTACAATTCAATTAGTTTTGGTAGAAATCCAAGCATTAACTCCATTTATTTCAATATTTTTGCTCACATAGTTTCCTCCTATTGTCTTTTACTTCCCCTTATAATGATATCAGTGCTCAGGATTTAAACAGATTTTCCACAAGCTTCCCACAAAAAAGCAATACTGAGAATCAAGAATGTTCACATTTCAGTTCTTGACCATTTAAACTTAAAGGAATAGAAAGCAACTTTATCCAATATATTTTCATAATTTAACCAGTTAACTTATGGTGTAATTCTGATTCCTCTTACAATGCCAATATATTGTTGTTAAGCTTTGGTGTCCACTGTAGAATGTAGAAATCCTGCAAGCTGATGCATCACTTCCTTCCCAAAACCTATATTTTGTGGTGAAGATGAGCTAAAAGACCAGAATTCCAAATTTCCCAAAGGCAATATAAAGATATTGAATTACTTTGATAGAAACCCTCATGATGGCACCAGTGCTGAACAACACCATCCATGAAGCATAGCTTGTAAAATTAATGCGGCGGGACACACCACCTTTACAGATAGGTGCATGCATCACTTCAGGGACTTCTTGGTGCCTGTCTGCTGGTGAATGTCAAAATTCTTGAACTCATGGCAGAAACCAATTGCTTGGGATCCACTTATTGACCCCATACATGGTTCTTTTGAGGCCCTGAACAAGGAAATTAATCAGCAAATTGTTACAATAAGTCTGTTCTTTGGGTTGGGGTGGAGATGTGTGCAGTGCACAATGGGCTAGTAAACCTCCACTCATCTGGCAAAATAGTTTCCATTCTTACAGCAGGTCCAATATAGAGCTTGAGGAATGGGAGCACAAGTTTTATGCAATTTCTCCCGCCTGGCTACTATTAGACTTCTGTGAGTCAAGAAGAGGTTCAATGATTTCACTCCATCCAGGAAACTCAGAAGCGGTCAAATTCTAGTACAATTCTCATTCTCTATTTCAAGGCGTTCCATTGGTTTTTTCATTGAAATGATAACAAAAGACCAGCAGGATCCTATAAGAATTTAGGGGCCACTATCTTATTGTCTTGTATTTTGCCTCGGTTTCAGAAAACAGGAATCTTTTAACTTTTTTCACTATTCATTTTGAATTTAGGGATTTAACATGGACAAGTGACATTCTATTACCAATAATTTAGCACTAAGGTTTATAAGGAATTTTAAGATGTCTTTATAATGGAATTATGAGAGATGTATAATGATTGCCGCTCTTGCAACAATTGATGCCAATGTAGATGCTGATGTCCTCTGAGTTTCCTTTTCTTGTGGGCAACAAACTGATCTCTACCTAACCTGATCAGGAACTAATATATCAAAATGCAAACATGAATCCATGCTCAGTTGATTATTTATCCAAAATATGTAAGTTACTTTCAGTTATAAACAACTTAATAATTTAGTTGAAAATCAACTTTATAATATTCTTACACTCCATTATTTGATGTGCAAGTGGTCAAGCAGTGTGTGCCTGGGCCTCCACTTTGGAACTGATCAGTAAGAGGTTCAAGAGTATCTTTTGAACACACATGATCTTCAGCTGATTCTTCTCCATGCATAAACTTGATATTGACTTAGCTGTTTCTTCCATCCTTAGTACAAAACTGATACCAGTTGCAGGCACAAACATACACCTCAATAATCCATCGCACTAATATACAAAGCTGTTGTGCTTTTTGTTCTGTTTTCTCTACTTCTAACCTGGTTTATTTAGACAATAAGATACAGGAGCTGAATTAGGACATTCAGCCCGTTGAGCCTGATAAATACTAACGCAATATGTCACACAAAATAAAAAGATTTCTTGTGCTGGATGAAAACAAGCAGCTATTTACAATTTCTTGGTTTACATGGTTCAAAATGAGTTTAATGACCAGTTATTAAAATACAGTCATGGGTCTAAGGTTCTAACTTTTCAGGCACCCCTCATCGTAACTTATCTAAAGCAATAGAAGCATATATTGTAGGTCCTTGTGGCTGTGGCATATTGTTATTCTGCAGAACTGCTAAATCAAGTTGAGTGTATAAAACCTGATTGTTTTCATCCTGTTAATAACAAAAAAAAAAGTCAGAACTTTTACTGGTCTTTTCCATTTATACCTCTTCAGCATAAAGAATAAATTAAGATTTGACTCACATTATCATCTCTAAAGTAATGGTTGAAGAAGGAAACTGAGCTTATGGTGTGCAATAATGTGATGGTTTTGTAAGTACTTAATTGCAACCTGAGAAATTAACTGAGTCCGGTCCAGAAGCATAGGAGGTAAAAAGGTGTTTTCAGTTTTGTAAATGTTTTTGGAAATTTTAACTTGACTTGGCCTCAATGTCACAATAAGTTGAACAGCATGGCAATACATTTTGGATTGGTGGGACAGGCATAGGATAAAGCTGTGTGTCATGTTTTGATTTGATTTATTATTGTCACATGTACTTAGGTACAGTGAAAAGTTTTGTTTTTCGTGCATAGAGGCAGATCATACCATACAAACTCCATAGCATGATAGAACAGGGCAAGGAATACAATGTTACAGCTACAGAGAAGAAGCACACAAAGCAAGGTCAACATTAGTTCTGAAATTTGAAAAGTCCATTTAGAAGTCTAATAACAGCAGGGAATAAGCTGTTGGAAGGCACAGAATAAATATTTGGAGCACGAAGTTAGGCATTTTGAAGGAAGGTGAGTTGGACCCCTTCAGACCCAGTTAAAATCAATCTAATTTTCATCCTGTATTTTCCTTCTCCACACTATTACTTGTGTTTATTAGAATCAATGTTGATTTGTAAGAGAATGCAGCAGCCAACTTGTATACAAAGTTAAGTAATGATCTGAAATTCAGGTGAAATTGTGAGGGTAGAAGAAGCACTCGTGTTCAATATAATGTAAGGCAATTTACTATAACTGATGTCTGGAAATGTTTCACATATTATGGTTGGTTGGCTTGCTGAGCTGGTTCGTTGTTCCGCAGATGTTTCATTACCCTGCTGGGTAACATCATCAGTGCAGCCTCCGATGAAGCGCCGTTGTGTTTTCCCGCCTGGTATTTAAACTCTGGAGTCCGCTGAGCTGGATTACCTCACTTCCGGATTTCCTTCACAGTGGAGTGTGTATGGGGTTGAGTTCTATGTGTTTGTTGATGGCTTTCTTTGTGCAGTACCAGGCTTCTAGGAACGGGAGCGAAGGAAAACTGGAAGTGAGGTAATCCAGCTCAACGGACCCCAGAGTTTAAATACCAGGCGGGAAAACACAACAGCGCTTCATCGGAGGCTGCACTGATGATGTTACCCAGCAGGGTAATGAAAGGTCTGCGGAACAGCGAACCAGCTCAGCGAGCCTACCAACCACAACATCCACAACCCGAGCTACAAATCTACTCTAATGTTTCACATAGTTAGCAACTCACGAAATAAATTTTGGTAAGGTAATGGAAGTGAAACCTGGTATAATTTAAGATGCTGCTTGGCCTGCTGTGTTCATCCAGCCCTGCACCTTGTTGTCTCGGATTCTCCAGCATCTGCAGTTCCTACTATCTCTGATATAATTTAAGAAACTGTTTGACGCTGGGTGGGGGATGTAATTGGTTCTTGTCAAATGGATCAACTAAAATAAGGAATTATCCAAATCTGCATGATTTTATAAGCCTGGAAAATGTCATCCTCTAATGATATAATTTATATGAATTGTAAATTGATTGGATTATGTTCAATACTGGTTATGTTACATAGAGTAATTTATCAATGATAAAGATTTACTTACACAGGAGGAATCGCTGTCAGCACTGGCAGCTGCAAGAACAGAATTAAATTACTATAATTAAGTGCAAGTTAATTGTAACTTAAACAAAGTGAACACCTAGCTCTTCCTTGATTTAACTCTCCTTTTCTGAACCATTTTCTTTGCCTTGGTATTTTTCCATTTGTCATACAGTATTTTCTGTCTCTCTCTTGCAGTCATAAACGTTCCCTTGTTATAGTATTTATTTGTTCTGGTTCACTTGCTTAGTGTGTTTTACTGTTTCTTGGTTTTGGAAAAAGGAAACTTGAAAGCAGAATAAATAGACAATGTAGCAGATCAAAGGCTGAAACCGAAGGGACACGAAAGCAAGCTATTTCTGCCGGTCTCTGGGAATTACTAATATCTAAGTCAGTGGCACAGCATGTTGTCTTATCCAGACCAGTCAACAAGTTCAAGTTATTTACTCCACTTTTGTTTGAGATCTATATAAACGATTTGGATGAGAATATAGCAGGCATGGTTCATAAGTTTGTGGATGACACCAAAATTTGTGGTATAGTGCACAGTGAAGAAGGTTATCTAAGATTATCAAGGTTATCAAAGAGATCTTGATCAGTTGGGTCAATGGGCTGAGGAGTCGCAAGATGGACCTTAACTTGGATAAATGCGAGATATTGTATTTTGGTAAAACAAACAAGGGCAGTACTTATACAATTAATGGTAGGTCCCTGGTAGTGGGACCTCTGGGTTCAGGTACAAAATTCTTTGAAATTTGCGTCACAGGTAGACAGGGTGTTTAAGAAGGTGTTTAGCATGCTCGCCTTCATTTCTCAGATCTTTGAGGATAGCAGCTGGGTCCTCATGTTGAGGTTGTACAGGACGTTGGTGAGTACTGTGTGCTGTTCTGGTCACCCTGCTACAGGAAGGATATTATTAAGCTGGAGAGGGTTCAGAAAGGACTTACCAGGATGTTGCTGGGACTGGCGGGTTTGAGTTATGGGGAGAGGCTGGATAGCCTGTCAATTTTTTCACTGGAGTGTAGGACGTGAAGGGGTGACTTTATAAAATCATGAGGGGCATAGATAAGGTGAATAGCAAAGCTCTTTTCCTTAGGATGGGGGAAGTCAAAACTAGGGGGCATATTGTTAAGGTAAGAGGAGAAAGTTTTGAAAAGGAATTTTTTTTTTACAGAGAGTGGTTTGTGTGTAGTATGAACTGCCAGAGGGAGTGATGGATGCAGGTATAGTTATAACATTTAAAAGACATTTAGATAAGTACATGAATTGGAAAGGTTTGCAAGGATATGGGCCAAACACAGGCAGTGGGGCTAGTTTAGGTGAGAAAAAGGACATGATGGGCAACGTTTTTACACACAGAGTGGTTCATGTGTGGAATGAACTGCCAGAGGAAGTGGTGGATGCAGGTACAGTTATATTTAAAAGACATTTGGATAAGCACCTAAATTGGAAACGTTTGGAGGGTTATGGGCCAAACACAGGCAAATGGGACCAGCCTAGTTTGGGAACATGGACCGAAGGGTCTGTTTCCATACAGAATGACTCTATTACTCTATGGCCTTAAAAATTACTTTAGATGTTTGACAACTTTGATTTAGTTTGAAATCTACTTCAATATTAAGCATGCTTTTATGCTTATAATGCCTTGTCATTTCCTTAGCATTTAACATTTTCTGAAGCACATAACATCTATTAAATCACTCTTTTGAAGTATGAGCTTTACTATATTTTTGTTAGTTTTTTTCAGAAAAAAAAATCAAGTTAATATTGAGCAAGCTGCTACTACTGCTCAAGTAAAAATAAATAAAACTTGCAAGTGACTATTATTGGTCTGTACTGGCTTTGTATACCTGACAGTGGAACTCAAATTCAGTCCAATACCAGTCACTTTCAACTTTCATTTCTGTTTCCTTCCAATGTCAGGGCCAGAAAAACAACTGAGTTCTATAGCACTGAAAGTGGAATAATAAGTAATAATATAATCCAAAATTTAAAGACACCAGGGTCCATATTTGGGAAGTCAAGTCTGACTTGCTGTTGGGAAAACCCATATGTCTGCTTTAAATTTGCGCTTCCACTCTGCCAGTGTTTCCGTAACTTACTAACATATCAATACTGAGGCTGGGAAGGTGGCGTAGATTCTAACCTAAACCCTAAGAGAGATCAAAGGAAGACCCACTGTGAGGGCCTTGAGTGAGATTAATTTGCACAACAATGGGGAGATACTTAAATTGAGGCCCACTTGAAAATTATGACAGGTTTCTGTTTGCATTTTTGTCTCATTACTCCCCTGTTCATGTTTAAAAACATGGCAACATTGAGTTGAATGTCACCCCCTTGATCTTATGGTCTTTAGATTCCACTTGTATACATTTCTCTTTGGTGCTCATTAATGTATAAGGTAGAATTTTCCCAAACCTGGATGTAGCGAAGCAGGCAAATGATCACTAGAGTGGCACTAGTAGGATACCTGCCCTTTTTTTTAAACACCTTAGCAGTCAAAATAATTTTCATTCATGGGCATTCTTCCTGATCCACCACCAATTAAGGCCCTTATGTGGTAAATTAATTGCTCCAATTGCCATGGTTCCTAGGCACGGAGGGAGCGCAGGAGGGTGGCTGCGGAAAGCCACCCAGTACTTGCCTTTGAACCCCTGATCTCTTCTCCATACCAACCCCCAGCCATGATCATCGGTGCAACTGTTTACCATTGTGTAACCTGGGCGTCTAGTGAAATTCTCCAGTTTCCAGTAGTTATCAGTATCTGATGAGCCAGCAGTTTGAGAGAAGGTAAGACTTCAGTGACGAGTCACCTGATTGGCCCACCAGACGGAAATGAAGTGCCTGATTGGCACTTAATGCAGCAGGGTTTCTCGCTGGTTAGGGCCAGGGGTGGTTCATCAACTCTGAAGATGTCCACCCCCATACTTAAGGCAAACTGCACCAAATCCAGCCGTTAGCAGCAGTTTGTTCAATTGGAACAATTTCAGATGATTAACTGGTTGGACTCACATGGGAATCACTGATTCAATTATTGGTTAATCAGCAAAGCTGTAGAATCATAGAATCCCTACAGTGTGGAAACAGGCCCTTCAGCCCAACCAGTCCACACTGAACCTCAAAGCATCCCACCTAGACCTACCCAGCTATAACCCACCTAATCTACACATCCCTGAACAATACGGGCAATTTGGCATGGCCATTCCACCTCGACTGCAAATCTTTGGACTGTGGGAGGAAACTGAAGAACCCGGAGGAAACCCACGCAGACACGGGGAGAAAGTGCAAACTCCACACAGACAGTCGCCCGAGGGTGGAATTGAACCTGGGTCCCTGGCGCTGTGAGACAGCAGGGCTAACCACAGCCACCATGCCACCCCTTGGATAGCTTGGATAGAATGGTTTCAGGATATCCAGGTTTACAATATGAATTACCTCAGCATATTTTTAAAACCGAAATAGGAGACATTTCAAACTTCCTGATAGTTTTATAATGTCAATAATTGTAATTATATAAACATTTCAATATAATGTACAGTGATGTAATTCCTACTTCAAGAAGAGCAAAATTCAAATAAGTAGTCTTTTCCCTTAAGAAAAGATTTTACTATAAAATCAAGCAAGAAAAACACAAGGTAATGTGACTCCAAATACATCAGAAAACTGTAGCAGTTAGTAACACAGGAAAACTTGTTCTCCCTTACAAGATGTATGTTTTATTTATGAGTAATTTTTTAAAAAATGGCTTACAACTTTTTCTTTTCGATATCACATTGGTGTAATCTGCTTCGCAATCACTTTCAGGATCATCTTCTGTAACTATATAACATAGAATAAGAAGTGTTTAAAGTTATTTCAGATCTCTTCCAAATCTTACTTGGCCTCAGTATCTCACATACCCCTCATAAACAGATCATATGTTCCTCACAATTACAAATTTCCATTACCCTCTAAACAACAGTCATCTAATTTTCGTAAACTAGAAAAAAGCAAACATATCATTCAGTCCCCTTTAGCATTCCTTTCTCTTAATCCAACTTGTTCTTTTTCTTTCATTTCCTTACCAAAAGATCATTAAAAAAGTAGTAGCAGGATTTGGTATTTGTATCTAAAAGAGTTGGGAGATGAATATTAAATACATTACCGAGCAGGTAAAAAGGTGTTGCATATTGATTTTAGTTGCTTGTGGTGTGGTGGCAGTGTCCCCACCCCAGAGCCAGAAGCCCAGGTTCAAGTCCCACCTGCCTCAGAGGTGTGTCATATCATGTCTGAACAGGTTGAATAAAAATATTCATCCCTGATAGCAACAAATAGCTTGAGATACTCAAACTGGGCACAGGTTGATCTCTCACTTTGTCAGTTCGATATTACTTCACTATTGTTTCCAATCAGTTATAGATTCTTTAGGGATATTGTTGTCTATCTCTCTCACTGCACAAAAATACTCACCTCAGGGGAGTAGACTGTACTTGGCATGAGACAGTGATTTTTATGAAGAATAAATTTAAATGTAAATGATCGCTCATTATGAAACAGTATCAGCAAATTAATTTGCAGATGACACTAAGATGAGTGGTAGAGCAAAGTGTGCAAAGACACAAAGTCTGTAGAGGGATATAGATAGTCTAAGTGAGTGGGCAAAGGTCTGGCAGATGGAGTACAATGTTGATAAGTGTGAGGTCATCCATTTTGGTAGGAATAACAGCAAAATGGACTATGTTTCAAATGATAAAAAATTGCAGCACGCTGCTGTACAGAGAGACTTGGGTGTCCTTGTGCATGAATCGCTAAAAGTAGGATTGCAGGTGCAGCAGGTAATTAAAAAGGCAAATGGAATTTTGTCTGTCATTGTTAGAGGGATGGAGTTTAAAAACAGGGAGGCTATGCTGCAGCTGTATAGGGTCCTGGTGAGGCCACACCTGGAGTACTGTGTGCAGTTTTGGTCTCCTTACTTGAGAAGGGATGTACCAGCACTGGAGAGGGTGCAGAGGAGATTCACTCGGTTGATTCCAGAGTTGAGAGGATTGGATTATGAGGAGAGACTGAGTAGGCTGGGATTATACTCATTGGAATTCAGAAGAATGAGGGGAGATCTTATGGAAACATATAAGATTATGAAGGGAATAGATAAGGTGGAGGCAGGGAGGTTGTTTCCACTAACAGGACTAGGGGGCATAGTCTCAAAATAAAGGGAAATAGATGTAGGACTGAGGTCAGGAGGAACTTTTTCACCCAAAGGGTTGTGAATCTGTGGAATTCCCTGCCCAATGAAGCAGTTGAAGACACCTCGCTGAATGTTTTTAAGGCAAGGCTAGATAAATTTTTGAACAGTAAAGGAATTAAAGATTATGGTGAGCGGGCAGGTAAGTGGAGCTGAGTCTCAAAAAGATCAGCCATGATCTTATTAAATGGCGGGGCAGGCTCGAGGGGCCGGATGGCCTACTCCTGCTTCTAGTTCTTATGTTCTTATGTAAATTAAGGAAAAATATTGCATTGATTATATAACCCTGAATTTTCCCTGAGACCTGCTTTTGGGAAGAAGTTGGAAATGTGGCTAGCCACTGATACTGATATTCAATTTTTGGAATGAGAGGAGGAGGCATAAAGTGATGGAATAGGGGAAACCAGATGCAAGAAAATTGGCTGTCTATTATGTAACTCGTCGATTTTCTTTTGACAACCAGTTAGTGACTCCAGAGTAAGGGGGGATATTAATCATAAAATTAGGAAGGACCTTTTCACATAAAGAATGGGCAATTCACAGAACTAGAATTCTATAGATCAAGGTTAATAGTCTGGAGACCAAGAATTTAAATCTCCCACACCCCAAAAAAAACTGATGAAATTTAAATCCAATCAACAATCTAGAATTGCAAAATTAATCTCAGCAGTGGTGACTATGAAACTATGATTGTTGTAAAACCCATCTGGTGCACCAAAGTCCTTTACAGAAGGATATCCTAATGTAGTTTGGCATACATCTGACTACAGACCCGCATTAATGTGGTTGATTCATATGTACCTGCTGAAGTGGCCTAGCAAGCCACTTATTTCAAGGGCAACAAATACTGTTCTTGACTGTGACGTTCACCATTGCGTGAAAAGTCTGAGGTCAATTTCCCTAAGCGTGCAAAATTGGAGGCAGGCCTGGAATTTGCATGAGCCAAGTCCAGAGATAACAAAGGGATGGGTGAGGTTTACAACAGCAGATGAGCTGAGATGAAGTGGAGGCATGTGAGTTAGGAAATGGTTTTGGTGTGGAAGAGGATATGTGGATGGAAGCTTAGCTCAAGGTAATACAGCAATGAACAGAATATCAGAATTGTTATGGTGCAGTAGGAGACCAATTAGCCCATCATGTATGTCCCAGCTGTCCAAATAAGTGTTATGTCTTAGAGCCATGTTCCTGCCTTTTCCCCATAACATTGCACATTGTTTCTATTCAAATCATCATCTAATGTCCTCTTGATGTCCAGTCCTTATACTGAAGGAAGTGAGAGTGAAATTTGTGGATGGACTGGCCATAACTTTCAGTCTTAGACTCAGGTGGAGCCACAGCACTGGAGAATTGTAAACAAAGGATAAGTCCAGCAATTACAGACCAGCCAGTTTAACTTTGATGGCGCAACCTCCGGAAACAATAATTCAGGATGGAATTTATAGTTGTGTGAATAAATGTTGGTTAATTAAGAAGATTCAGCATGGGTATCTTAAGGAACATTGTGTTTAATTAGGTTGCTGGATGTTTGAACAGACTGCAGAGGATGAAGAAGACAATTCTGTTGATATGATGTACATGGACTCTCAAAAGGCAAAAGGATTGGCCATGCTAAATTGCCCACAGTGTCTAGGGATGTGCAGGTTAGGTGGACTAGCCATGGTAAATGCAAGGTTACAGGGATAGGGTAGGGGCTGGGATGCTTTTCATTGATGGGCTGAATGGCCTGCTTCCACACTGTAGGGATTCTATGATTTGATCCCGATTCATTGTCAACTTGCATTACTAAAAGCTTATCCAATAGCCCCTCCTCATCAATTTTGAGTGGCTGAGTATGCTTCTTGGTCATCATGGCATCAATAGCATCAGCTCCCTTAGTAAAGGCAGATGCAAAGTAATCATTATGATGCTACAATTACCTTGTATTTCAGGTTAGAGATGCAAAATATCAGTCTTACATATTTGACCAGAAACATTCAGTCTGAATTGTATTGAATTTTTTTCCCAGTTGTTGGATCGGCTGTAAAATTATTACAATGTTACAATTGCTGAAGTTGTCACAAAACAATCCAGACTGAATGAAGGTACATTTGGCAATAACTGGGATAGGATAGTTTTACTATACCGCAAATATACAATATATACAACACAAATAAGAGACACTGGAGATGCATTTGACATTATATTACCATTTCTTTCGTATGACATGATGTTTGTATAGTCCCCCTCATGATTTCTGTCTGAATCAGTTTCTGCAAATATATAAATTACAATTAGAAATATACTGATATATAGACTGCTTTTAATATAGTCATTTAACCGTTAAATGATGCTAAATCATCACTGTTATTACCATTTCTATTGTGGATCATATTGAGCGTTAAAAATATAAAAGTTTGGTTTCCGTTATGGTGGATTCATGGTAATTGTATTTCAGTATTTTCTATTCCTGTATTTGCTTACAATTAGTGCTTGAACTTTTGAACCAGTCACAAGGGACAAAAAGAAGAAGAAACTCTATAGGGTACTATGGAGGTAATTACTGAGAGGGGCACTATGCTTTAAACAAAAATTGGTGAACTTTGGTTTTAAAAATATAAGCTGGAAGAAAGCTGACCCAGAAGTTGCAGACATCCTGCCTGCTATGTCTTACTGCATAATTCGGTTCTGTATATTTGGAGAGGTGAATAATGAGTTCTAGAGAATTACGTACGGCCAAATATCTCTGCAAAGATAGGTCCAAGTCTGGGATAGATGCTAAGGGAATGTCTACATGGTATATGACTGTCAGTGATGCCTATCCTTGGATGAGGATATTTTACTGATTGGGGTATACCACAGACCTGAACTGTGACCAGTGCAACCGGACCAGAGTATGAGTATGTTTAAAAGCCTAACTGAGTGAAGTCAACGGCGAAAGATTAAGACTGGTTAGGACTGTTGGATTGAGCTTAAGCAGATCCTCATTTGTTTCGAATTATTACCTTACTTGTTCAGTGTACCTATCTAAATATCACTGCATGTGTTCTTTTGTTCAGGCTTGTATTGTAAAGGTTCTTTGGTTCTTCCATGCATTATGTTCTTTAAAGGATTATGGCCTACCACGCCAGATTCTAACAAATATCTCCCCTGTCTTCTTGTATCTACGTGAATAACTTTGATAATTGCAGAATACAGCCATTTTGCATGGTGGGCTTGGGGTAATGTTCTTAGAAGATTCTGTGTGAGTCTGTTGCACACATCATCCAGATATGGTCATTTTATTTATTTCTCATAAAATCAGGTTTCCAACTCTTGCATTGCTCTGTACATCAAGCATAACAGAAATAAATAAGGCAGGGGCAACAAGGTGGCTCAGTTGTTAGCACTGCTGCCTCATGGTGCCAGGGACCCGGGTTCAATTCCACTCTCGGGCAACTGCCTGTGTGGAGTTTGCACAATCTCCCTGTGCCTGCGTGGGTTTACTCCGGGTGCTCCGGTTTCCTCCCACAGTCCAAAGATGTGTAGGCTAGGTGGATTGGCCATACTAAATTGCCAATAGTGTTCAGGGATGTGTAGATTAGGTGAGCTACAGGGGGAAGGGTCTGGGTGGGATGCTCTGAGGGTCAGTGTGGACTTGTTGGGCTCAAGGGCCTGTTCCCACACTGTATGGATTCTATGATTCCAGGAACTGACTTTGAAAGTGCCTATACACAATAGCACTTAGACTCAAGCCTACAAAGTATATTTTTATACTATGCCTTGTCCTTCTGATGAAATGTCATGCATATGAACTGTAGTAGGCCACTGAACCCCTCAAGCTTGTTCCACCATTCAATTAGATCATGGTTGATCTGAGGTCTAACTCCATGTACCTGCCCTTGGTCCATATCCTTTAATATCTTTGCTTAATTAAAATTTATCTATCTCAGATTTAAAATTAACAACTGGTTGAGTGTCAACTGCTATTCGTGGAAGACTGTTCCAAACATCTACCACACTTTGTGTGTAGAAGTGCAAGCTAACAGCTCTTCTGAACAGTCCGACCCTAATTTTTCGACTATGTCCACTAGTTCTAGAATCTCAAACCAGTGGATATAGTTTATCATTATCTATCCTGTCTTTTCCTGTTAATGTCTTGAAGACTTTGATTAGATCAACACTTAAACTTATAAATTTTGGAGAAAACAGGTCTAATGTTATAATCTCTCCTCATTACTTAACCCCCGAAATCCAGGTATTATTCTTGTAAACCTACAAGGTGTGGGGCCCAGATCTGCGCAAGTATGCAAAGTAGGTGCAACTGGTTTTTTGAACAGCTGCAACATAACTTCTATATCCTCTACTCCAGCCCTCTAGATATAAATGGCCAGCATGCAATTAACCTTCTTGATTATTTTCTGCGACAACAAGGTGCAGGGCTGGATGAACACAGCAGGCCAAGCAGCATCATAGGAGCAGAGAGGCTGATGTTTCGGGCCTAGACCCTTCATCAGAAGGCCCGAAACGTCAGCCTCTCTGCTCCTATGATGCTGCTTGGCCTGCTGTGTTCATCCAGCCCTGCACCTTGTTGTCTCGGATTCTCCAGCATCTGCAGTTCCTACTATCTCTGATTATTTTCTGCACTTGTTTGTAAGATTTTAAAGATCTATGCACCTGAATTCCCCCCAGCCCCACCCTTCAGTCTCTTTGGACATCCACTTAATACCATCTACAAAGTAACCTAATCTATTCTTTCTCGGTTCAAAATGGGTAAACTAACAATATGCTTATGTTGAAATCCATCTGCCACAGTTTTGCCCATTCACCTACTCTATCAGTATCCTTTGTAATTTTATGCCATCATCTTCATTGTTTACAATGCTGCCTGACTTTACCTCATCATCAAATTTGGATATTTGACTTTCTATGCCATTATCCAAGTCGTTAATAAATAATGTGAATAATTGAGACCCTAACACAGATCCTTGCAGGACATCATTGGTCACATCATGCCAATTTGAATACCTAACCATAATTCCTACTTTCTGTCACCAGCTATGCAACTAATTCTCCAACTACCTGAGTAATTTGCCCTCAATTCTGTGGCATTCAGAGAAATGTATCTGCAAAGACAAAGCAGCTGGTTTTATCATGTTGCTTAGCACATCTCATGATAGCTCGAGCTGGTAACTGAGTAGGTTAACAGAGTTGGAGCAATGCAATTGCATGACTAGTTTATTGGTAAATACAGAAGGAATATTCAGTGCCTTTCATATAGTTCAATTCCAATGCACCCTGACTGTACACTGTGACTCTCTAATTTTGATTTATGTTATTATTTTCCTGGAGAAACAAACAAAATCGTCAATGAGCTGGAAAGAACTTTAGATTTCTGGGAGTGGAAATTGCCATTTCTTTCTGTCACATTTGTACAGGCCATCCTGAAAATTAACACTGATTTTTTTGACAAATGTACCTGCAGTTTTTTTAAGGCTGTAAAATTTTGCCTGTCGAATGTAACTGTTCAGATTTGAATACTAAATGTTAAGTTGAAATAGAAATATTTTACGAATGTCAGGCAGTCCTTTTGTTTATTCACAGTTAACCTAAGTGTTAAGGTAAACACTTTCTATAATTTCTGAAGGTCTTAACTGTAAAACGTGATCCATTTACCTTGCTGTTCTATCAGCATGTCAGAATCTGGTTGGTTGAGCTCTGTAAATGTAGAATTTCAGTCAATGCTATTAAAGGAACATTGAAACTCAGTTCACAATAGTTGAAGGTCAATACTAAATACTACTTCTTTAATATCCAAGTTCCTTTCTGATTTCAGGAGATTCCACAATATTGGGATTTAGTTCAATGCAGAAAAACCTGATGTAGAATTTTAAGTTAAGAACAATTTTAAGTTAAGAGCAATGAAGCAACTATGCTCTTAATGGAAGACTGTTAATAGAATTGAGGACAAAGTTAGAAGTCACAAGACACCAGGTTATTGTACATCTGGTTTATTTGAAATCACAAGATAGTGATTTTAAATAAACCTGTTGGACTATAATCTAGTGTCGTGTGACTCCTGACTTTGTCCACACCAGTCCAACACCAGCACCTCCACATCATAGAATTGAGGGGCACAGAAATGCAGAGCTTCAGGTAGATACACAAGTCTTTAAAGGTGGAATTGTAGGTAGAAAAGACAATAAACTTTATATTTGACCAACGTAGTTTATGAAGATTGCTATGATGAGTGCACATGACTTGATTTGGAATAGGATATGGGCAGCAGACATGTGGATGAGCTAACATCCATGGATAGCAAAGGTGGGATGCAGATCACGACAGCTTAAAGAAAATCACGTGTGAAGGTGACATAAATGCGGAATTAGCAGATGGACTGAGCTGCATATGGTATTGAATGATACCTCAAAAGTTGAAACAAATCAATGCGATAGAGAGGACTGGGGAGTCTGAAGTTGCTTTGGATTAATTAAGATACTTTGGATGAGTATGAATACTCAACCATGTCCCAAATTGGAATTGACATATGTGGGGTGAACAGATGTCCAACCCTCTTAAACATAATTTCGTAAATGGTGCAGCTACATCTTCAACCTCGTTTTTCACCAACTGTTTCTTGAATACCTATCCATATTACTTTGAAAAGATTGTGCAAATTCTAAAGAATGCTTTTTTTCAAATCTTAGGCTACTTACATGTTTGGTGGTCATTTGAAACCTGTTACCCCAAATATACAGCACTTCAGAACAAAAATAAATTGAATGTGAATGGGAAAAATTCAGAAAAAAGTAATCTGTTTGCAGTATGGGGAGATAGTGGTAAAGTCATTGAACTAACAATCCAAAAGTCCAAGCCAAATCCAACCAAGGCCACTGATGAAATTTAAATACACTGATAAAAATCTGGAAATGCAAGTTGTCTCATGGACACCATTGCTATCAGCAATTGTAAAAGCCTACCTGGTTAACTAATGTAATTTAGGGAAGGAAATCTGCTATCCCTATTGTACATAGGACTACAGCAATGTGGTTGACTCTTAACTATTCTGAAATGTCCTAGCAAGCCACTCGGGTCAAGGGTAATAAATACTGGCCTTGCCAATGGAATCCACATCCAATGAAAGAATACTTAAAAACAGCTGTGTGATAATGTTATATTTCATAGGCTTGAATTGGTTGTGCATGGAGATCATTAGGCTGCTGCAAATTGTATCCAGTCTGAACTGCAGGCATTGTAACATTCTACAACATTCTGTTCACTTTTTAAAATTTATGTTTATACATTTAGATCAGCAAATAAATATAAATTATGAACTCATTATTCTGTCCATGACCGAATCAGTAACAGTGATAACTGCACAATCCTTGTGGAGACAAAGTCCCACCTTCACGTTCAGAATACAGGTAGTTCTGCTATAACGCGTGTTTCATTAACACAAATTGGCTGTAACACGATTGATGAATAGTGGACGCTGTTTGGATAACGTGAATTTTCTGCTGTAAGGTATAGTGATTTTCTATTGCAATTTCCCTATAATACGATTTTCTATGGTGATTTTCGATAGTGTGATTTTCTATAGCGCGATGTCACGCAAGAACACAATTATCGCATTGTAGGAGAACTACCTGTACCTTCCATCATATTGTGTGGTACTATCACTGTGCTAAATGGGACAAACTTTGAACAGATCTAGTAACTCTTGACTGGGCGCCCATGAGGCGCTGTGGGCCATCAACTGCAGCAAAATTGTACTCCGGCACAATCTGTAACCTCATGACCCACCATATCGCTCACTCTACCATTACCATCAAGCCAGAAGATCAATCCCATCTCATTGAACAGTGCAGGAGAGCATGCCAGGAGCAACACCAGGCATACCTAAAAATAAGGAATCAACCTGGTGAAGCTTCCAAACAGGATTATTTGCACGCCAAGCAGCATAAGCATAACAGCTAAGCGATCCTGCAACCAACGGATCAGACCTAAACTTTGCAGTCCTGCCACATCCAGTCCTAGGGTTGTGGACAATTACACAATTGTCTGGAAGACAAGGCTCCACAAATATGCCCAGCCTTAATGATGGAAAAGCCTAGCACATTAGTGCAAAAGACAAGTCTGAAGCATTCGCATCAAAATTCAGCAAGAAGTGCCAAGTGGATGATCCATCTCGGCCTCCTCTAGCGGGCCCCAGCATCACAGAGACCTGACTTCAGCCAATTTGATTCACTCCACATGATATCAAGAAATGGTTGGAGACACTGGATACTGCAAAGGCTATGAGTCCTGACAACATTCTGCAATAGTACTGAAGACTTCTACAGATTTTGGCACTCCCCTAGCTAAGCTTTTCCAGCACAGTTACAACACTGGCATCTACCCAAAATGCGAAAAATTGTCCAGGCATGTCCTGTACACAAAAGTCAGGACAAATCCAACCCGGCCAATTACTGCCCCATCTGTCTACTCTTGATCATTGGTAAAGTGATGGAAGGTGTCATCAACAGTGTTATCAAGCAGTGCCTGCTCAGCAATAACCTGCTCAGTGACGCCCAGTTTGGGTTCCGTGAGGGCCACTCAGCTCCTGACCTCATTGCAGTGTTAGTTGAAACATGGACCAAACAGCTGAATTCCAGAGGTGATGTGAGAGTGACAGCCTTTTTGACATCAAGGCCATATTTGACCGAGTGTGGTAACAAGGAGCCCTGGCAAAACTGGAATCAATGGGTATGAGGGGGCAAATTCTCCGGTGGTTGGAGTTATACCTTACACATAGGAAGATGGCGGTGCTTGTTTGAGGTCAGTCATCTCAGCTCCAGGACATCTCTGCAGGAGTTCCTCAGGCTAATGTCCTAGGCCCAACCATCTTCAGATGCTTCGTTAACAATCTTCCCGCCATCATAATGTCAGAAGTGGGGATGTTCGCTATTGAATGCACAGTGTTCAGCACTATTTGCAACTCCTCAGATACTGAAGCAGTCTGTGTTCAAATACAACAAGATCTGGACAATATCCAGGCTCGGGCTGACAAGTGGTAAGTAACATTCACACCACACAAATGCCAGGCTATGACCATCACCAATAAGAGACAATCTAACCACTGCCCCTTGACATTCAATGGTGTTACCATCACTGAATCCCGCACTATCAACATCTTGGGGGTTACCATTGACCAGAAACTCAACTGGACTCACCACATAATTACAGTGGCTACAAGAGCCAGTCAGAGGCTAGGAATACTGCAACAAGTAACTTACCTCCTGACTCCTCAAAGCCTGTCCACCATCTATAAGGCACAAGTCAGGAGTGTGATGGAATACTCCCCACTTGCCTGGATGGGTACAGCTCCAACAACACTCAAGACGTCTGATACCATCCAGGAAAAAGCAGCCCCCTTGATTGGCACTACATTCCCAAGCATCCACTCTCTCTACCACTGATGCTCAGTAGCAGCAGTGTGTACTGAAATGCACTGCAGCAATTCACCAAAGATCCAGAGACAGCACCTACCAAACTCACAAGCACTTTCAACTGGAAAGATAAGGGCAGCAGATACATGGGTACACCATCACCAGCAAGTTCCCCTCCAAGCCACTCACCATCCTGACTTGGAAATATATTGTATTCCTTCACTGACATTGGGTCAAAATCCTGGAATTGTCTCCCTATGGCATGTGGGTCAACCTACAGCACATGCACTGCAGCAGTTCAAAAAGGTGACTCAACATCACCTCCTCAAGAGCAACTAGGATGAGGCAATAAATGCTGGCCAGCCAGTAATGCCCACATCCCACGAGTGAATTTACAATAAACCGGTTCTAAGCATTTATTTCCTTCACTATGTTTAAAAATGGTCATTTAACACATTTTATATTTACTTGGCAGCAAAAACTGATTTTACAAAATCTACTTTTGCAAGCAAGTTATGAACTGTTTGTTGTGTTCTTACTTCGGTGTGTAAAGTTTCCAATTTTGCTATAAATGACCTCCTTCGTCTTTTTCAGAGATCCTGGAAATAAGATGCAAATGTTTTAGGGTTCTTGCAAAGGAAAGTTTACTGTACAATAAGATCTCTGACTGTCCTTTCCACACGGAGATTATAAAATTACTTTGTTGACAATATTCAATGGATTTTTAATTTTTTTTCTTCTTGTGCAGTCCAGTTACATTTATGTTTCTTGGTATCATATTCTTGTGTGCACATCTTGAATGACCAACATGTTCAAAAATGAATTGTTCTGTATCATAGAAAATGAAGATGCAGGCCGTGCTCATGGAGTTTCATACTGATTTCCTTGTCAATTACACACAGTCTTTGCATCTTCACAGAGAGGCTATGTTATAGGCCAAGAAGGTGAAATATTCAAAGAACCTGGGCATCTTTTTGTAGCTTTTTATACATTTTTTAGTGATATATCATTCACATATATGTAGATAAAGCACTGTGCTGGGAATCAGCTATGGGCAAAAATTATTGTGTCCCCTTTTATTTAATGTTTGCTTTTTCTCTGCTATCACCTAAGTCATACAGTCATATGGCAAGGAAACAAACCCGTTAGTCCAACCAGTCTATGCCAACCATAATCCCAGACTAAACTAGTCCCACCTGCCTGCACTTGGTCCATGTCCCTCCATTTCTTATTCATGCACTTATTTAAATGTGTTTTAAACACTGTAACTGTACCTGCATCCACCACTTCCTCTGCAAATTCATTCCACATACAAACCACACTGTAAAAAAAAAACTGCCCCGTAATGTCTTCTGAAAATCTTTCTCCTCCCATTCTAAAATTATGTCCCCTAGTCTTGAAACCCCTCATCCCAGGGAAAAGATACCTGCCATTCGCCTTATCTATACTTTATGATTTTATAAACCTCAATAAGGTCACCCCTCAACCTCCTACGCTCCAGTGTAAAATGTCCCAGCCACCCAGACTCTCCCCATAACTCAAACCCTCCATTCCCAGTAACATCCTGGTAAATCCCTTCTGTACCCTCTCCAGCTGAATAATATCCTTCCTGTAGCAGGATGACCAGAACTGCACATAGTTTTCTAGAAGAGGCCTCACCAACGTCCTGTACAACCTCAAACTGACATCCCAACTCCTGTACTCAAAGGTATTAGTGACGAAGGCAAGGGTGCTAAATGACTTCTTAATCATCCTATCTACATATGACGCAAACTTTAAAGAATTATGTACCTGAACCCTAAAACTCTGTTCTACAGCATGTGCCAAGGTCCTACTTTTAATTATATAAGTCCTGCCCTTGTTTGTTTTACCAAAATACAATACCTCACATTTATCTAAATTAAACTCCATTTGCCACTCTTCAGCCCATTGATCCAACTGATCAAGATCTCTTTGTAATCTTGGATAACCTTCTTCACTGTCCACTATACCACCAATCTTGGTGTCATCTGCAGACTTACTGACCATGCCTTTCATATTCTCATCCAAACCATTTATATAAATGACAAACAAAAGTGGACCCAGTACCGATCCCTGTGGAAAGCTGCTGGTCACAGGGCTCCAGACCGAAAAACCCTCCATCACCCTCATATTCTCTCTTTGCCTTCCTGATCTCCCTGTTAAGAATGCCCCTACACTCTTTATACTGTTCAAGATATTCATTTGAACCCAGCTGTCTATATCTAATATATGGTTCTTTTTCACTCTTGACTAGAACCTCAATATCTTTATTCATCCATTATTCTCTAATCCCATCAGCCTTACCTTTCACTCTAACAGGAACATAACAACTTTTGTGAAATTCAGTTTGTTTCGTTATCACCAATGCTTTTTCAGTGAAAAAAGCTTATTTGCACGAGTGTTTTGCAGGAGGAAATGAAAGCCTCGGAGATGTGGGATAAATCTAGCTGTGTCAGAAGCGTTCTGCAGGTTCTGTCTTCATATGTAGCACTCTTGCCCATCAGCCAGAAGGTCTGGGTTCAAGTCCCATTCCAGGATTTGCTGGTAACGTAAAGATCATTCCTGGCATGGCTCAACAGATTGATGATCAGTCTACTAATCTTTCCAACACTTTCCCACTATGCCCCAAGGGGAGAAAACTTCATGTTGAAAGAAAGAAACAAACAAGACATTCTATTCTCACTCCCTTACAACTGCATCTACAGAAGGAGATACAGATACTTCAGAAGAGAATCAGTTCTTCTGGTGTGTCCTGCTCTCAAGTTAGCTTGATAGCTCGAAAGCTCCTTCTTGTTCAAGGGTAATAATAGAGAGGCAGAAATCTTCCAGGAATATGCAATGATTCACAGCTTGTCATTTATCACTTCCTGATCACCAATTTTTACACACTAGTAGTGGATTATGCATTAAACTCTAGACTACTATAACACTTGTCCCACAGCACTTTATTGATGTTTGACAACAATGTCACATGAATAAATGTAAGTAGGTTTACCTTGATTATGTTGAAAAGGCCCACTCTGACCTTGTTTACAGCTGCAATTAAATTTAAAACAAAGATAACAGGTGATATTTATTGAACTGCTTGTAAGCCCACTGCTTTTCAAGAAACTCCTTAACTTCAGTCATTGAAAACTAAATAAGGTCTCTAGTTAGAATATGAAACTCAATGTAAAAGATAAAATGGAATTGACCTTTTAGATTAATATTGATCAAGGATGAATCTGGCTTTCATCTTTTGTTATACCCATTTCATCTTTCATTTGAACAAGATAAGCAGGAGGCAATATTGCCTTTTAACAGTACTGAAACAGCACAGATTTGCCTTGCTTCTTTGAACAAAATGTAGAACTGTGTTTGTGTATCATTCTTCTTATTTTGATTTTCAAAGAAACAAGAATACAAATAATTGTCTGAAAAAAATGGACAAGAAGATTCAATATGACTGTTTAAGAAATCTTACCTTTCATCCTCTTGGCTTATACCTGTTGATTGATTTTTTAAAAGAATAGACACAATTATTAGACAACCAAGTTAGCAAAATATTTGAAATAACAATGAGCAACAACTATAACAGTACAAAAAAGCACCCACCTTCATTATTCTTGGAGCACAGCTTACGAAATCGAGCTATTAATATTGCCAGTCCTATTATCACTAGTGAAAATAAGACTATTGTTATGTATATCCACCATTGAGTACCTAGAGTTAAAGAAACATGTTTTATTTCACAAGCTTCTCATAATTTTTATTCAGCTACTTGTTATATTAATAATACATCGGTGTTTACAGGAAGACATATGAATATATGAACAAAATATTGTCTTGTGGCTTGTTTCTCTGTAACAGCCTAAAATTTCGAGGCGTATGTTTTATACAATTTAATATTACCTATCTATTGTACCGAATGCTAACTTAATCTTTTATCAACAAAATGCTGTATATTAGGCCATTTGTTCAGAGACAAAATACTTGGAGCAACTAAATGGTACATTTATAAGTAGGACCATCATGGCTAAACAAATAGTCCAACTGGTAGCTTCTGTGAGGACTAGCACAAGTATTGTTCGAAACAGTTGAAGTCTCAACAAACATTCATCTCATCAATTTTTACCTTAGTGATCCATTATTTATTGATATGCAAAGCTAGGCACCAGCTCTCTGGATTGTAAGACCATAAGATGTAGGAGCAGAAGTAAGCCATTCAGCCCCTTTGAGTCTGTTCTGCCAATCAATGGCTGATCTAAATTCAACTTTCATGCCTTTTCCCTATAACATTAGATTTACTTACTGATTAAAACTGTCTACCTTGACCTTGCATATACTTAATAACTCAGCTTTGACAGCCATCATCAGTAGAATTCCACAGATTCACTACCCTTTGAGGAAAAAAAATCCTCCTCTCTGTGTGACCACTTACTCTGAAATTATGTCTTCTGGTCCTATACTCTCCTACAAGGGGAACAATCTTTCTGCATCTACCGTGCCAAGTCCCCTAAAAATCATGTATGTTTCAGTAAAGTCGCCTCGCATTCTTATAAATTCCTGGTTTACATTCACCAACACAGCTCTAAGTACATTCTCATTCTCCAGAATGCCTCTAATTAAATTTACTCATTCAAAAATTCTCCTTCCTGTCTCTAATTACATCCACTCCCAGCCTTTCTGGCTCTGCCTTCTCAGCTCTCTCTGCCATTTTACCTGACACTCTCAGGCACAGCTGTAATACTGTAAAAATAGAGGAGAACATAAAGCTGAGTGGTAAAAAGCAAAAAAAAATGACCAAGGAAGAAAGGGAAAACAAAAAAGACAGAATGGTACAGATAAATTAAAGGTAAAGGGAGAGAAAATTCTGCAGCAGGAGTGAGATCATTGTGAGAATGGGAAAGAACAAACAAAACCAGATCAAAATAAAGAACTGCAGATGCTGAAGATCTGAAACAAAACAAAACAGCAATTGCTGGAGAAGCTCGGCACATCTGGCAGCATCTGGACAGAAAGCAGAGTAAAACAAAACAGAGTAGAGAACACCCTTCTTCAGGGTCACTGGACTTGAAACATTAACTGTTTCTTCTTTTCACTGTTGCTGCCAGAGCTGCTAAGTTTCTCCAGTAATTTCTGTTTTTTGTTGTTTCAGATCTCCAGCACCTGCAGTTCTTTGTTTTATTTTAATGCCTCTGAGTCACTGGGTTGTGGGTTTGAGTCACATGCCAGACACTTGAGCACAAAATCTCAACAGACACTGAGGGTGTGCTGTAGTTCTTGAGGTGCCAGGTTCTGGACAATATGTTAAGCCAAGTCTTTGTAACCTTTGTCAAGTACTATTTTGAGAAAGAGATCTGAGAATTCTACCTGGAGTCCTGACCAGTATTTATTTCTCAATCAATAAGATTAAAAATGATTAACTGGTCACTATTGCATTCCTGGTAATAGGACTTAGCTATTTGTAAATTGGGCACAGTATTGCCTAAATTAAAATAGTTTGCTGAAAGTGATAGTCTAAAGTCTTGGATGAAGAATGGCTACTTGTGGGAAATGGTAAAGAGCCACCAAGACCCACTGGGCCACAAATTTAACTGTGTCATCATGGTGGGCAAAGAATTACTTAAGTAATCTAAATATTATTGTTTCTCTATGAATTAGAAAGGCTGTAATTAGAAAGTGAATAAATATTATAGATATTTGACTGATAAAACCTCAATGATCCCTGTAACTCAGAACAAAGGTGAAGTTACATTAGGCATGTACGTACATAAAATATGAAATGATAATCCATTACTGCGTTCTGAAGAAATTTGATTTTCAGCTTTACAGCTGTATACTCCAGAATGCTCCATTGAGTGTACTGTTATGTTAAAGCCTGCTGGAATTGCCTGCATTGTAGTAGCTGATTGGAGACTTGATTGATTCCGATACAGTGTGTAAGTGATTGGTAGAGTTCCTGCGCTTGTTATGCAGTGCAGTGTCACAGTCTCTCCTAACTGCACCTCGGTAGAATTCAACAGAGGATAAATCAGTGGTTTGGATACAGGAACTGCAATGAAAAGAAGTTATTGATATGGTATACTGTAGATGATGTTTCTCTTAACTAGCAAAATAAATTCAAACAGCATTTATCACATAATCACCGGTTAGCTTGGTATGGGCCAAATGTGCAATATTGTTTGCCAATGGTACAAAACAGGACACTGTTAAGATAAATGCGTTTAAATTGCAATAACTCATAATATGTGATTAAACCAGTTGATGGTCTGATGTTGTTAAAGGAAAGAACATTTTGTAATCTTGCATTTTTCTTGTTGCATTGTTAGCAATAAGCCTGTGGACTTATTTAATTATTTATTCTTCATCTGCTAAAATGTATGCATCTGTTCCTTTAAGACCTGGTTTGTTTATTCTGGTTTGTGCTGCACGCCACACAACTTTGGCCTGCATCAGGAAACGTAGTGAAGGAAATGTTCAAATACAGTGAGACAACAACCGAATGGGATTTAAAGTATGTGACAATTCTGTAAATCAGAACCCAGTTCTGACTGCATTAGCTATTCAAGCACGCTGTTAAACAGCAGAGTTTCCTTTACCCTTGCAGTGTGTACTAACTCTTCCTACAGCTATCAACAATGCCTTCATCCACAGTCCTTAAATACCAAGTGAATCCAAAATCATTTTTCAGTTTATGAAATTTGCTCAAACTTTTAGAACAATCTGCATGCAGGACCTAACATAAGCAGAATCTGATCTTTAAGCATGTTATGTGTGCCAGTGCCATGGCGTATAGTACTTTGTATTTATCTTTTTGGTGCAGTGTCTGGTTCCTCTCTTGTTAAATCTAATCTGATGCTTCCACAGGACGGTGTTTAAAAAGCAGTGGTTCTCAAATCAGTCACTGATTCTACCTGAAGCTTGGGATTTGAGTTTATCATTCTGGAAGTGCAGTCCTGAAGTGATCGAACTCAGTTGGAATAGCAGTGGGAGAGGAGTGGATCAGGGCTCAGTGGGACAGGAGTGGATCGGGGCTCAGTGGGAGTAGCAGTGGGAGAGGAGTGGA
>NC_063354.1:6745898-6805029 GCF_021869965.1 Rhincodon typus
CAGTGGGAGTAGCAGTGGGAGAGGAGTGGATTGGGGCTCAGTGGGAGAGGAGTGGATCGAGCTCAATCGGAGTAGCAGTGGGAGAGGAGTGGATTGAACCAGAATCCTAAGGTGGAGCTCCTAAGGTCACATCATGGGTCAAAAAGTGGCATAGAGCAAGAGGATTGGCTGTTTGGAGACCAGCTTTAGTGAGTGAGTAGTACCAGGAGGGAGTCACACTATTGTTTGTTGTTTGTTAAGAACTGAGGGAGAGAAAAAGAAATTTGCTTTGGTGACTAATGAGCAAGGATGAGTAATTGGTTCCTATTTTCTTGTCTGTAGTTGATAAGGCTCACCATGCCAGGTGAACTCAGCCTTGTGGAATGCTCCTACTGCATATGTGGGCAATCAGGTACACTTCCAGTGTCCATAGTGACTACATATGCAGGACGTGTGTCCGCCTACAACTGCTGATTGACTTAATGGAGGAACTGGAGCTGTGGATAGACTCACTATGGGGACATTGTAGTTAGCACATTTAGCACCACTAGTAAGGGCTACATAGATGGAAAAGTGTTGGGTGACCACCAGAAAGACTACTGAGTGTGGGCAGGTGGAGTAGGAGTCTCCTGTGGCCATTCCCGTCTCAAAGAGAGATACTGTGTTGGATACTAGTGGAGTTGGCCTCTCGGCGAAAGCAACAACAGCCAGGTTTTTGGCACCACAATTGACTCCACTGCATGGCATGGGGAGGAAAAAGACTGGGAAAGCTTTAGTGATAGGGGACTCAACTGTAATAGGAACTGATAGGCAGTTCTGTGGTAACAAATGAGACTGTCGAATGGTATATTGCCTCCCTAGTGCCAGGGCTGGAGATGTCTCAGAGCAGCTGCAGAGTATTCTGAAGGAGAAGTGTGAAGAGGCGTGGTAAAGAAAGGAATGAGGTCCTGCAGCAGGAATTTAGAGAGTTAGGTAATAGATTAACGAGGAAGACTACTAAAGTTTTAATCTCCAGATTACCTCCCGTGCCATACACTGCTGAGTATAGGAATAGGAAGATAGGACAGATGAACGTGTGGCTAAAGGGATTCTGTAGGAGGAAGGGCTTTAGAATTTTGGATCACTGGGACAGTTTCTGGGGAAGGTGGGATCTGTACACCCGGACTAGGTGCACCTGAAATGGAATGGGTTCAATATCCTTGCTTGGGAGATTTCAAACTGATCTGGCAGTTGGAGGGGGCACAGAGCACATGTAAGGTCAGGGAGAAGGTCCAATCAGATACAGAAGGAATGCTAGGACAGTCCGGTACAGGGGAAGATATGGGAGGTCCAGAAAACAAAATTGTATTTATTCTAATGCAAGGAGCTTGACTAATTAGACCATTGATCAACATACGGAAATGTGATATCGTTGCAGTCACTGAGTCATGGTTGAAGGAGGGATGGGAATAGCAGCTCATAAGTTTTAGGTGCAATGGAAGGGGAAGTAAGAGAGGTGGATGCATCATTATTGATAAAGGACACCATCACTGCAACATACAGAGAGGACATACTAGAAGGTCTTCAAATGAGACCATCTGGGTAGAACTCGGAAATAAAAATGGGGCGATCATGCTACTGGGATTATACTACAGGTCTCCCAATAGTCAGTGGAGGATAGAGAAGCAGATATGTAGGCAAATCACAGAAAAGTGTGATAGAAACAGGGTTATACTTGTAGGGGACTGTGATCGTCTTAGTGTGAAAGTGTAGAAGGGGTAGAATTTTCAAAGTGCATCCAGGAGAGCTTTTGGTGCCAGTACGTAGACAGTCCTACTAAAGATGGAGCAGTGCTAGACCTGATCCTAGGGAAGGAAGCTAGTCAAGTACTTGGAGTTTAAGTGGGTGAGGAGTTTGGGGATAGTGACCATAACTCTGTAAGTTTCAAAATTATAATGGAAAGGGATAAGAATAGTGCAGAAATTGGGGGAAGGCTGATTTCAGCATCATTAGACAGGATCTAGCAAACGTAGACCGGGAGCAACCACTTGCAGTTAAGTCTACATTTAGAAAGTGGGAGTCTTTTGAAAGTAGTATAATGAGAATTCTGGGCCAGTGTGTTCTTCTTAAGGGCAAGGGCAGTAAGTTCAGGATAGCCTGGATGTCAAGGCATATTGAGAGTTTGATAAAAAGAGGGAAGCATATGTCAAGTGCAGCACATTAAAAACAGAGAAGGCCTTTCAAAAGTACAGTGCGTAGGAAGTTGCTTAAAAAGGAATTAGGAGGGTAAAGAGGGGCCAGGAAATATCTTTGGCTGATGGGATCAAGGAAAACCCCAAGGCCTTTTGTAAGTATGTGAAGATTACGAAGATTACCAGGGAAAAAGTGGGACCTTTAGAGACCAAAGGGGCAACCTGTGTGTGGAGGCAGAGGACATGGATAAGGTCTTAAATGAAAACTTCTCATATGTATTTACAGAGGAGAAAGACATTGATTGTAGCCAGGGCTGTCAGTTGGGATGGTGAGATTCTAGATCATGTTAACATTAATAAGGAGGTATTAGATGGCATGCAGGTGTATAAATTCCCAGGGCCTGATGAAGTGTGTCCCATACTGCTATGGGAGGCAAGGGATGAGATTATTGGGTCCCTGGCAGATGTATTTAATACTTCACTGGCTATGGGTGAGGTGCCAGATGACTGAAGGATAGCCAATGTCATTCCTTTGTTCAAGATGGGCAGCAAGGATAGGTCAGGAAATTATTGACCAATTAGTCTGATGTCAGTGGTAGGGAAATTATGCAAAATATTCTGAAGGATAGGATTAACTAATACTAGGAAAGGCATTGATTGAACAGGGATACTGAGCACGGATTTGTTAGGGGTAGATCCTGTCTGACTAATTTATTCAGTTTTTTTGAAAAGGTAACTAAATACATTGATGAGGGCAGTGCAATCATGTGGTTTAGGCACTTCAATAAGGCCTTTGACAAGATCCCACATGGAACACTCGTCCAAAAGGTAAGAGCCCTTTGGAACCGAGGCAAATTGGCAAACTGGATCCAAAAATGGCTTACAAATAGGAGGCAAAGTGTGATGGTGTAGGGTTGTTTTTGTAATTGGAAGCCTGTGACCAGTGGTATACCACAGGGATCAGTGCTGGGTCCTTTGCTGTTTGTTATGTACATTAACGACTTGGATGTGAATATAGAAAGAATTAATTAACAAGTTTGCAGCTGGTATGAAAACTGGAGGTGGTGTTGATGAGGAAAATAGTCTCAGGCTACAGGCTGATATTGATCAGCTGGTAGATTGGGCAGAGCAATGGCAGCAATCCTAGTAATTGTGGAGGAGATGTACTTTGGGAGGTTTGGAAGAATATACGCAACACATAACGGGTCATTAGGAAGAATGAGGAACACAGGGACCTTGGTGTACAAGTATATTTGATTCCTGAAGGTGTTAGCACAGGTGGACGGCGTGGTGAAGAAGACATATGGGATACTTGCATTTATTAGCCAGCCATAATAGGAATAAGGAAGTGTTGTTACAACTTCTTAAAGCATTGGTTAGGCCACAGATGGAATACTGTGTACAGTTTTGGCTCGTCACACTATCGGAAAGACATGATTGCACTGGAGAGGGTGCAGAGAAGAGTCCCCAGGATGTTGTTAGGAGGAGACACTGGATGGGCTGGGTTTGTTTTCCCTAGCGCAGAGGAGACTGAGGGGGAAATCTGATATAAAAAATTATGAGAGGCAGAGACAGTAGATCATTTGAATCTCTTCCCCATGGCAGATGCGTCAAAGACCAGAGGGCATAAGTTTATAGTGAGGAGTAAGTAGCGTAGAGGAGAGGCTATGGACCAAATGCAGGTAAATGGGAGTGTTGGTCCACATATAAGTGGTGGGCTGAAGAGCCTGTTTCTATGCTGGATAGCTCTATAACTCTAAGATAGCTAGTCCAAATCCTCAGATTTCATTAATAACCCGTTTACATGAATCCTCAAGATGATTTCTACACTTAAAGATTCTTTAACAGGGAGCATTGGTGAAACATTGAGAGCTATACTGAGGATCACCCTGAAACTGCCAAATGCTCCTAAAAGGAAAAATACAAAATGAGCAGGTAAGATTGGACATTGATGACTATTACATCTCTTCCTGGAACATTCTGCTTGGCAGATCTTTAGTGTGATGCTGCGATTGCATCTATCTTTATGAAAGTTTAAACTCTCAGTTCGTTAACTGAGTTTCATCATGAGTTGGTTCCCCTTAAGCAGCACATTTCTGCTGCTCAAGCTACCATCAGCAACTTTTGCTCACTTGTGTTGTATGTCTCACTCATTACAATCTCCTCTGAATTACTATCTAAATTTCCCATCTAAGTTTGTTGAAAACTGATGATTAAAGGGAGCTAGAGTGAGTTATGGTGCATGATGTGAAGTCATTGCAGATCCACAGGCTAAATTTTGGTCATGTGTCATACCTTTGGTGAGAAATAGTGTTCGGAGAACCTGGAAAAAATGACAATGGGACTCAGGCAGATTTGGGAGAAGACTTGCCTCTTCAAGGGCCTCCAGATAGCAGGTAGGTTCCTGAGCCTGAAGATCCTAGAGGAGGTCATCTGGTACTAAAAGATCGGTCCCACTATCAGCTTGGCATGCCTGAAGGGAGCCCTCCATGCTCAATGCCATCCACAATCAGTGGATAAAGGCACCAAAAGAATTGGAGCCATTTGACATGAGGGAATGCTTCCTTACAACAGTGGGCACTGCCCCGGTTATAGCCAATTACTAGCATGGAGCCTTGTGCATAAATTGGAGCATCTAATATCGAGCTGGGACATCGTCACCTATTTACAGATGACCTATTGGCTTGATGAGCATTCCACTGTCAGCTGGAAATCATAGCTGGCATTGGAAGAGTACCCATTGGCTTCCCAGTCTGTCAAGTAACCTCTGGATTACTGCATATTGGTAACTGTATTTAGGAAAGGAGTCAATGCATTGGGAGCAGTGCAGAGAAGGTTTACCAAACTAATACATGGAATAGACAGGTTGTCTTATGAGGAAAGGTGTACAGGCTAGGCTTGTATCTGCTAGAATTCAGGAGAGTAAAACGTCACTTGATTGAAACATTATTAGATCTTGAGGGTTCTGAACCCTTTCAGGGGCAGTTGCACCGAACAAACAATCACACAATACTGGTTAAAGACATCTTCTGTTCTCACAGAATTATGGTTGATTTGTGAATCTCATGCACTGACCAACTATGATAACTAAAATTCCTGGCCACAAGTAATCTTGACCATGTCACTGTACGTTACAAGTTAATTCTAGTAATGACTGTGAAGCAGAAATTATGGCAGGTGAGCTGTAAATTTTCAACTAAATTCTACAATTCATAAACACAACCAAAGGTCTTACAGCCTGTGTGAAGTCCAACAGCTGCTCACCTCACACCTTTGACTATAAAACGTGCACATCATTATCCTAAATATCCTTATTTCATGGGTAATGTGGAGGCTGGCAATAGAAATTCTTATTCTTCCTACCACACTTACAATCTCCTACTGCATCTGTGCCAGATGGATTGTGCAGCATTTGTCTGAATCAGGTCTACGATGTAAAAGGCACATATGGAGGCATCCCACTGACTTCCTTCTGGAGGCCTCTGTGTCTCAATGTTTGGAGAGTGATGTTGATATGTCATTTATATGTGCTGCAATCACATTATTGAAGAGCTGCTTTGTTTCTGATATTGCCTAGATTAGCTCATTGGAACCGTCCCAAATCAATCCAGGCACAGTAACAGCCGTTGACTGCTAAGAGCACCTACTGAAACTGGTCAGGAAAATGGGCACCTGGAAGTCCAGGACCAGCAGCAATACCCAGCAGATGTGGAGCAGCCTTCTAATGTAGAGTTAATAATGAAAGGTGCCCTCACGATACGGTGAAAGTGCAGGAGACCCAGTGTTGTTCATCCATCATGGAATGTCATACAGATGGGAGAGCAGCAGTCAGGCTATACTCTGTATAGAGGTAGGCATCAGGGCACCGTGTCATGACGTCCAGCAACAAATGCAATACAATGCTTTCATCCACTGGGGCCAAGGAGGTGATGAAGTTCCCATGCTTGTCAGGTCTGGGGCTTTATTGTAGAAATGTTACAGACAGAGAGCACCACTTGATGCTTTGCTCCAGATAACTAGAGCTCATGAAGGTAAACGATGGACATTGAAACCCTGTGGGAGCCACAGCATTGTGACAATTAGGAAAACGAGGCTATGTATCAGAAGGAACATCACGTTCACCATCCTACAACACAACAGTGTTAGGTGGACTTCTTTGGCAACTGCTTTCAATAGAACTGAGTTGCCGAAGTCACCTTTCACTGACTGTAAATGTTTTGAAGGTGCAGAGGGGCGCAACACCACCCCCCACCCCCACCCACCACCATTTTAATCCCAGCTACACATGCAGCTTACGGATTTATTTTTTATTCATTTTTCCTGTTGTTTAATAAAAGTCATGATTATAAACCCACGGAAGTCTTCGCAACATGTGATGCTCCCTCATCCAATCATGTCAAAGTTTCGTACTAATATCTGCATTACTGAAAAGTATAACTGTGCTTCTGACAGAGTTAGAACATAATGTACTGCTCAGGATGGTTATCTGTTAGCTTCGTTCATGTAGCTGTAGCTAAAATGACAATTACTCACACAGCTGGTGATGGAAAATGAACATATATTAACAAATTTCATAGTCTGCTTGCAATCAAGTTTCACTTCTGCCACCCCCATATCTTCACACAGTTTTTATTTTAATTTTCCTTCTACTGTACCTAGGCACCGTCCCAGGTTCCGCAACTGGGACGGAGGGAGTCTGCCCTAATACTCTTTTGGCCTTGGAATTTTCGACAGGCAACCCTGTATTGTCTGTGGCTACAGGGCCCAGAAATGCTGAGTGTGTAATAGCCAGAAGCAGGTTCACCCTCCTCAGTTTTAACTTCCACTAGGGTGAGGGATTGCAGGCTGGGTGGAGCGGTGGTGGGGGGGGGGCGGTGGTGTTGCGTCAGGCACCTCTGAGAGGAGACAGCTGGGAAGCCTGTCTGTATTTCTATCTCAGACTGGGTATCTACTGGCATTGCCCTGTCTCCCTGTAAGGAAGAGGCACCTAGAGTGTGGTCAAGGTCTGTTGTACCTCTATTGCTTTACATGATTTCAGTGATGAAATGCAGGTCTGTGCACATATCGGTCAAACACTGGTGTGCTCAACCTGGCTCTCCATGACAGCTGTCAACTTCCATAGAGACTCAGACAAGTGCGTGCACCAGAATCAGCATAGTTCAGATGGCATCGGTGGACCTCTCCAATCTTCAGTCCAGTTTTCCGAGTGTCTCTGATAAACTTGCTTGCCGATTCTGCGTCAGCTTGTGCATTTTGGCAAAATTATTAATGATCAACTCAACAGGATCTTCTTCTGCCTGAGACTGAGTGGGTACCTGGTCAGCAGCAGTTCACTGAGTGCCAGGGACGTCAGACATTTCTTCAGCAGCCAGCATAGAGAAGATACCCTTGCAGAGCACAGAAGGGCCATGATACTGCAGTGACCCAGGTGGCAAATTCAGGGTGGCAGAGTTGCTGCTATGGTCTCTGAGACCACCTTGAGGAAAGAGGATAGTTGTCTGCTTCACTACACCATCCACCAGGACCCTGAGTGCAAATCAGAATGCCAATTTACCTTTATCAGAAATTTCTGGGACAATTCCTGGCTGGCAATGTCTGAACATAGTGCCAGCAGTGAGAAAATGGGAACGTCCTGGCAGAAACAAGCACTGAGATAACAAGGTATAGAGCTGGATGAACACAGCAGGCCAAGCAGCATCAGAGGAGCAGGAAAGCTGACGCTTCGGGTCGAGACCCTTCTTCAGAAACAAGCACTGGTGAGTATGACAGCAGCTCCATGGGAGCATGGTGCACACTTAAGGTGAGCAGCATTAAACTGAGTGAGAAAACTCGCTAGAGCTTGCAGAGAGAAACCCTCCCCTGGAACTGACACTTAGCCAATTTTTGGGAAAATCCAGCCCATGTTCCTACTATGTAGAATGACAATGGCTAGGCCCTGTGAATTGCTGCAAGCCTTCAAATCATGCATCAGAAGTTAATTTCCCATCTACCAATGGGAAAGCTGTAAAGAATTTTTATCTGGGAGCTTTATCTCAATTATGCAAATTATACTGGTCCCAGATACATGCACAGGTTCTGGGAACTGTGTTTTTGGGTGGTTGCTCCCATTTTTGATTGGGGTTATGTCCAGTTTCAGATTCTGAACAATACCTGGTTAGTTACCATCACTGCATTGTTACTTACGGATATCATAGAATGTGACAAGTTGTGTTCCATGTTGTTAAAATAATGAGTTCAGTTTCTAATAAATATTCGGTCTAATAATGTGACCACTGCTCCTGTAGCATGAATGGCTTTAAAAGTAGCTTAATTCCCATACAGCAAGTACTGAAGGATCAATGAGCAGAGTTGATGGCTTATTTAAATCTCATTCCACCTGGAGATTTGAATTAACCAACAGATTATTTTGCTGATCGTATGTTTGAAATTAGTGTTTGGGGAACCTCGTAATAATGACAATGGGGCCCATTAATAGTGGAGGGAATTTTCAAGTAGATGGCATGTAACCAACTGTTCAATGACATTTCTTGACTGTTGTACAGTAAACTACTTCCTGAGTACCCATATGAGATATGAATTATTGCTAATCCCAGCTAGCAGACTTCTCACTCAACAATTTAATGGTGAATAAAATCCAAAAGCTGTTCATTGCATTTATTCCTTGTGGTGCTTCTAGTCCAAGTTAATTATACATTTATTTATTTATTTTTAAAAAATCAATGATATTTCTTTCCGAGCCACATACTATCCTGACTTGGAAATATATTGCCATTCCTTCATTGTTGCTGGGTCAAAATCCTGGAACTTCCTTTCTAACAGCTCAGCCTAAGAACTGCAGCAGTTCTGTAAGGTAGCTCACCACACACCCTTTCCAGAGTAATTAGGGACAGTCAAAAATTACTGACATAACCAATGACACCCACATTGCCATAACTAAATTTTTAAAAAAATCCAGAACTCCCAAATTAGAATGTGATAAATGACATAACAAAATGGAATGGCCATTCATAACTTGAATATTATTTAAATAATGTGACCAAAAACTGACAACAGGAGTAGGAAAGCAGATCTTACCCACACAACATTTTAATAGTACGCTCTGCTAGTTTATCTTTCTAGGCTTCTACACAGGGATTCACAATCAAGGGCAGTCTTCAATTTAAATGGCAATAAAGTGAGCAGGGATTAACTGAACTATGGTTTTCAGCTATAAATCTGTCACGTGATCCATGACATCCAAAATTTATGATATTTATCTTCTTTCATTTTAATATCAGCAACTCTATCCTTCTGTTAATGACTGAATTTTGCTACAATCTATGTTATCCTGTATACTGTAATGATTAGGACAGCAACCAGTGACTGTAATGTATTTCACATTACCGTCAATAATAAGTCATAGCTGCAGACTAATTTGGTTATACTGCTATGATTTTGCTTTGCAACCAAAGTAAATGAAATTTGAAACTAATAATAACAATCTGTTCTTAGCTACTATATATTGACTCCCTGCTGTACAAATGTTTGTTCTCATGGACAGATGAGTATTTACTGAGATAACACAGTGTGGAGCTGGAGGTACACAGCAGGCCAGGCAACATCATTTTCTGAAGAAGAGTCCCGACCCGAAACGTCAGCTTTCCTGCTAAAATGTACAAGAAACAGCCCAATATTGAAGAGCTTGAGATTACTGTGGTATGTACATAGGAAGCCACCAAAGATCAGCAATGGATTCCCAAATATATAACCCATATTCCAATTAGGCACAACCCAGTTCCCTAAGAAAAGGGGAATCTGGCAAGAGTGGACAAGAATTGTTGAAAATTAGGGTCAGATTCTGGTCTAAAGAAGAAGCTACAGAGGTTTAATATTGTGGATAAAGATTCTAACAATTACAAAGCCTTCTTCATGGGTGTAAATATAACTGGCTGTAAATATAACTGGCTGTAAATACAACTGGGATGGAGCTGTGACTTTCTGCACCACACCCCTCAGAGCTCTAAGCAAAAGTTTGGTGTTAGTACCAAGTGAGACTAATCAATCCTATAAGTTGATGAAACTTGGAGCCAACTATTTCTGGCTGGGACATTGGGCCTGGATCCGTCAAATTTCTTTTGCATCTGTCTCCTGGACCACTTTGATGACAAGAAACAGAAATGTAATGCAGCAGAAGTGTAATTTCATAGGCAGGTGATGGTGAGCTCCTGCATGGTAGAAATCCTGCCAGAAGTTAATTGTGTATAGACATGGTGAGGTTGGGAGGCAGGCAGAAGTCTTGCCTGGTGAGACCACTAGTAGTGCGAAGATTGTCATAGTTGGTCCCCCTGAATAGTACATTCCAGAATAAAAAAAACTGCCCTTGTTGCCTATCAACTCAGGGCAGCAACATCAATGTTGAAGGGCCTGCGGAAGACTGAAAGAGCAGCAAAGGGCCGCTAAGGGAAGAAGGTGGTGATTATACCTTCTTCTGGAGAGGAAAACCAGAGAATCAACCACGATGCATGAAAGTGGATTCAATTTCAAGAACAAACTCATCAACTGACTCTAAGCTCCCTGCTGGCATCAATGATTGTCTCATAACTTTCCATCTACACCTTGCTAAGAAATAGCTTGCAATGGTCATGAAGGCCTCTGCTCCAACCCTTAATGCCATTGGTGAGTCCAATGAAGGTTTCAACTCCACCCCGGGCACCACCATCACTGACATCCCTAAGGAAGATAAAATTATCATCCTTGGGGACTTCAATGGCAGGTTTGGAAAGGACTCCCACCTCTGGAAAGAACCCACCCAAAAAGGAAGGAATTGACAACTGCACTCCAGCAGGATCCTCCTCACCAAATGTGCAGAATACCAGCTAGTCATCCCATCAAAAAGTCAAGTTCAAGACTTCTCAGAGGCATCAACGATCAAAGCACTGGCACATGATCGACTACATCATCATTTGATCCTGAGACCAAAAGGATGTCCTTGTTGCCAAAGCAATGGTCAGTGCAGACAATTACTGGATAAACCTCTGGTTCACCCACTCCTCAACGTCCACCAAATGCCGAAGATGAAGAGACACTTCAGAAAAAAGCTCAACATTGATTGGCTTCAAGAGCCAAGCAGACTAGCAAACGTCCAACAATGTCTTCACCAAAATCTCCAAAGCGTGCATTTATAAAGGAGTGGAGGAAATCTGGGAAGAGCTGAAGACAGCTATCATCTTATGCTGTGAAGAAACCATTAGCTATAAGACCAGGAAACACTAAGACCGGTTCAACGAGAATGACCACACCATCTGAGAATTCATTGAAAAGAGGAAAGCCTTCCATGCCTGGCAAAACAACATCACCAGCGAGCCAAAAAGGAGAACTCAAACAATAAAAGCAGAGTTACAAAGAAAAACGAGGGAGATCAAGAAGCAATGGTAGGCTGAGAAAGCTAAGGACTTGCAACTCCTTGCTGACAAGCATGGCTTCTGGGGTTTCTTCAGTGCCATCAAGGCAATACACAGATCCAACATCTTTGGCCTCAAACTAGTGTGCAGGAAAGATCGAAACCCTTTTCAGAGACAGAACAAACATGAGCCTCCGATGGAGACAGAACTTCAAAGAACTCCTGAACCATGATGCAGTCATTGCTGAGAACGTACATAAGGCAATCCCCCAACATTCTGATGATGATCTTGGACTCCCACTTAGTGTAGCAGAAGTTGAAGCCACCATTAGACTCAATAACAAAGGGAAAAGCCACCAGGAGTAGATGGGACTCCAGCAGAGATTTTCAAACTTGAAGGATCAAAGCTTACCTGTCATCTCCATCAACTATTCAAATAAATCTGGGATAAAGAATAAATCCCTGCTGATCCCAGGGATGTTGCAACTGCCAACATCTTCAAGAAAAAGAGACAAACTGGATGTGGAAACTACTGAGGAATCTTGCTATTCTCCGTCGCAAAGAAGATCATCGTTTGAATCCTCACTATCTGCCCTCTCCCAGTCTCTGAGGAAATCTTTCATAAAAGCCAGTGTGCATTCCAACCAAACTGTGGAAATACAGACATGATTTTCACTGCTTGGTATCTCCAAGAGAAGAAATGCCAGGAACAACACCAACCATTCTATAAGAGCCTTCATCAATCTGACCGAGGAAACAATATGGAAGGTCCTGTTAAAGGCTAGCTACCCAAAGAAATTCATCAACATCCTTGGTCTCCTCCATGACAAGATGTCAGCAATAGTTCTTGCTGAGGGCAATATGGCAGAATCCTGAGAGGTCAAGACAAGGGTCAAGTGGGGATATGTCATCGTCCCCAACCTTTTCTCCATCTTCCATCGCCACCATTCTACATCTTTTCAAGAGCAAGCTTTGCAGATTTGTGGATATTATGGACAATATATAGAATAGATATTATGGACAATATATAGGATGGACAAAAAATCTTTCCAACCTCAACCAGTTGAAATTCATGAAGAAAATGACACTGATCTCACTTGAAACTTCAGTATCCGGATAACAATGTCATCTCTGCTCTCTTGGAAGAGAATCTCTAGCCTTACTTAATGCCTTCGCAAAAGCATACCAAAGAATTGGTCTCAGCCTCAACCTCAAGAAGACTCAAATCCTTTCCTATCCCATCCCAAGTCAACTTCCACTTCATCCCTCCATTAAGCTCTACGGAGAAATTCTCCCAAATGTGGAACATTTCCCGTACCTGAAGCTACCTCTCATCTAAGACTGACATCAATGCAGAGATTCAACAATTGCATCCAGTCTGTGAGTGCTGCCTTCAGATGCTTTTGGATGAGAATCTTTAACAATTGTGACATCTGTGCTGATACCAAGAACCTGATGTATAAGGCAGTCATCCTTCCTACTCTTCTATATGGCTCTGAAACTATGTATAGACATCACTTCAAAGCCTTTGAGAAATTCCAATGTTGTTTGAGACAGATTCTCTCTATCAGCTGGGCGGACAGATGTACTAACACCAGTGTCCTTGAACCAGCCAATAGCACCAGCATTTAGGCCACAATCATTCAAAGCCAACTCAGCTGGGCTGGCCACGTCTTAAGATGCCCGAGTTCAGACTACTGAAGCCAATCATGTCAACCCAACTCAAGGAAGGCACTTGAATGACAGAAGGTCAAAGGAAGCATTTCAAAGATTCTTTGAAGGCATCCCTCAAGAAATGAAACATAGATATCAACCAGGAGAGTCCCTCGTTCAGAAGAAACCAACTTGAGGGAAACCCCTGCATGAAGGGACACAATTCTTTGAGAACATCCTTTGGTTGGAGGAAGTATGGAAACCGGAGAGAAGAATGCCAGAGATCTCAAAGCCAAGGACTACTTCTACTACCCAAAAACAAGCCAAATGTATGGTCAGAGATGCAGCTCTATAATCCTGTTCACACTTGACTAATGATAGGAATTTCCTAGGTGGACAATCATACTCATTAACGAGTGATTGCCGATAATGCCAACAACATTCCCATTTCAACTGCTACAGCCAGCTACCTCTAGTCACTTGTGCTCGATGTCTCACCCTTTACACTCTGCTCTGAAGTACTATCTAAATTTCCCCGTGTAAATGTATCCAACATGTTGATTTAGGGGGTCAGAGTCAGTTATGGTGATATAAAAAACTGAATTTTCTTAATAATACTGGGGAACCCAAGGGAGTTTTTGGAGAAGATGGCTACCCTGGGGGCTCTGTCTGAAACATCAATTATTTTTCAGTCAGAAGTTGGTGGTGCTGAAGCATATAAAGAGGCATAGACCACCATTCCTGGTGCTTGTCCACAAATGGAGAATACATGTAGGCCAAAAGCATTGACCATATGGGGGGAGGGATGAATGGAGCCTACATCTCTAAAGACTTTCCTGCTGCATCCTTTCCCAGATGGCCTATTGGCACCCTTTTAGATTGACTGGAGAATCCACATGGTGTGGCACCCTGAAGGGTATCAACCATTTTACCACCACCAATTGGGCAATCATTCCTGCCATCAACCCTCAATGTCCTCCATTCCCAATAGAATGTTTTCCAGCTTTCCTTCAGTTTCACAACTATACTCATCTGATGCATATATAGGGGATTGCGCACTATATGTTTGAGATTTGAACTTATGTTAACCCACTTCCAGAAAGGCTTACATACGGTGTCTGAAAATGAGCGAAGTCACCATCACTGTACTGCCCTAATTTTTACTGCTAACAGGTTGTCATAGATTGTAGCATGTTTTCCATTTCATTTCAAAAGCAGTCGAGTTGATTGTAGAACAACTGAGCTTTGATGGATAGCTCATTTTTCACCACCCTTGCTGTGTGAAAGACTTAATAACTTGTTTCAATTCGACGTGACAAACACTCAGTCTTCTTCTTTAGCAGTCCCTCAGGCTCAGTGATGGTTTGCTTCCACTCCGAGGAGGAGTGGGTTCTGTCCAGTCCAATCCTGGTGCCGCAAACTCTATCTTTGGTGGCGAAGGTGGAGTTTGATGAGGTAAGTGGGTGGGGACGGTCTAGATCCCGAGCGCACTTTCCACTGCTTGCATGTGGTCTCCATGTGCTCCGTTTGGTGATGCTTGAAGTGATTGGCGTGTTCATGGATGCTTCTTCTTCAGTTTGTACATTCAAGGGAGGTGATTCCCAGGTGTCGGTGGGAATGTTGCATTTGTTTGCGGGGGGGGGTGCGCTTTCAGGGTGTCCTTGGCGCAATTCATCTGCCCGCCTCGTGATTACTTTGAGCTTCGCAGTGGTAAACAGAGCACTTGTTCAGACAGTCTTGCGTCAGACATGCGGACAATGTGGCCTGCCATTACAGATGGTCATTCATGACCAGTGCCTTGATACTGGGGATACTGGCCTGGAAAGACGCTAACTTCAGTGCACTGACCCTGCCAATGGGTTTGCAGGATTTTGCGACAGGAGTGCTAGTGATAACTCTCCAAAGATTTGGTATGTCTGCAGTACATCATCCACATTTCTGATGCGTACAGGAGAGTTGCGACCATGGCTGCTCTACAGACCCTGAGCTTGGTACTGGGTTTGAGGTCTCGGAGTTCAACCACCCTGTCCCTCATGTGTCCAAAGGCTGCACTGGCATGTCAGCATGGATGTTGGATTTCATAGTTAACGTCTGCTTGTACTGAGAGGAGGCTCCTAAAATATGGAAAATGATGCACGTTGTCCAGTGACTCACCATGGATTGTGATGGTGGCGGTTGGTGGGGGAAAGGCGCAGTGCTACACGGAAGCTGCAAGCTGGATGTTTAGTCTGAGGCCCATTCTCACATGTCTGTCTTAGTGAATGTGTTAACAACGGTTTGTAGCTCAGCCTCTGGTTTGAGCACATGCTGGCGTCATCTGCATGCTGCAGTTCAACGACAGGAGTTGGGTGGTCACGGTTCTGTCCTGGAGATGAAGGTTGAACGATTTCCTGCTCATCCTGGAGGTTGGCTCCCCTCAGGCAGGGAGCTTTATGGATCTGGGTTGGAGTGTTACGGTGAAGAAGGTGAAAAAGAATACTGATGCAGTGATGCAGCCCTGCTTGATCTCAGTTTGCACTCGTATTGGGTCGGACATGGTGATGGAATTCTGCAGGCAGTCAAATTTGAGGAGAGTATTGCACAATCCCTCATGGTTGACAAGAGTCAAAGACCTTTGTGAGATTGAACAAGGCCACGTACAGAGGTTGGTGCTGTTCCCTACATTCTTCTTGGGTTTTTCACATGCTTTAAAGTCATGTCTCTTGATGAGCAGAAGCCACTTTGAGACTCAGGAGGAGGTCTTCAGCCACTAGGAGGAGGATTCACGATGATCTTTTCCATGTGGACAGTTTGGAAATCCATCTGTAATTTCCACAATTGGGCCTGTCTCCTATCTTGAAGATGCTGACAATTACAGCATCTGAGATCTCCTTCCTTTTAGATAAGCAAGGGCAATGAAGTCGAGGATTCATGTCCAGAGTGCCTATCTTTTATTTGAGTACTTCAGTGGGGATTCTATCTGCACTGGAGGCCTTGGTGTTTTTCAGATGTCAGACTTGTGCAGAGTTGAAAATATACTTGAATCCATTTCAACTGGAGGTTTGGATTCATCATAAGTCATTTAGCTGGTTACTAGTTTGAAATTTATAGTTGTGTTGTCAATTTTGAAAAAGATATTCAAACTTTTCAAGATGCTATCCAGTCAATTATTAAGCACCACTACTTCATTTTGTTTTGTCCTATAAGCTACATTTTAAGCAGGTGTTTGTATGAGTTTTAGTGAATGATTGCTAAGCACAGATGGCAGATCTGGGTCTGCAGCATTTACTTTAAAGTCCTGAATTTCTGGCTCAAATATTTGTAAGAGTGATCAGAATTCAAGAATCATTTTAACAGTAGTACTGCTAATACAACTAATTGAAGATTTTTAAAACATGTAAATTGGTGATGGAATTGTTTTATGAAACTTATTACACAGTGTCAACTTAGTGACCAAATCCTCAAAACAATATTGTGACAGTTATGTAGCGTGTTCGAATGGGAAACATTGTAATTGATTATGCCAATGTTAGACGTTGGTAGAAAAATGTGACAGCAGCAAGTTGGATTTGTGGAAAGCATGTCTCTCCTATTCAAAATGTTAACAATAGTTTACAAGTCAAACTGCTATGGGCTTCTGCATAGGGGATCAAAATCTCGTGAAGTATTCAGATAAAGTGGTAAGAGTGGGGGTTACTGAACTAGGATTCACAGGTATTACCCAAACAACATATACAAGTTATTATATTATCTTAGATATATATAAAATTGATCATTATTTAACTCTAAGTAACACAATTTCTTAAGCAGCAATGTAAAGTTGGTTGAAGCTTATGAGTTTCTTTGCAGTGTTGGTTAAGGACCTGGAAGATGCATGCAGAGGTGTTGCCGTACTACTGCTGGTGTAAAATGTGCGCAGTGTTTATTACATATTTTACACAGGCAACTTTCCCTTATGAATGTGGTCTTAGGAATTTATAATAAAAATGAGACAAGTAGTATTTGTTTATGTGGGATTTGTAATATAATGTTAGAGAAAAGAAATCTTTGGAAATGACTGGAGGCATTGATTCAAGGACAAAAAGTTAATAGCAATTGGGGCACACTTTGATTTTATATTCTGTAAAATATTTCTCCCAGCACCTACATTCTATTGGACTGAATGCCTTTGGTTTGTCTTCTAGTCACTGACAAGCCTCTTTCCAGGGAAATATTTGGATTTAACTCAGACACATAAAAAATATTCTGTGCTTTTACTAGAGATCTACAACAGTTTATTGCACTTAAGAGCTATTGCTATGAGAACTCACATTACCCAACTACCTAAGTCCAGAATTGAAATGTCAAATTTGTCATTGTTGGTATTTCTTTCCTTCCCTCTGAAATTTTATGCAGTACATAAGACAGTTTCTTGTAATAGTCTGTAGGAAATATGCAAGTGTCAAACTTTTTCCATATTGCCTCATCCCAATTGGTGTACTGATCACCAAACATATGCTGGGCCCCTTCACTGCTGAGAGATTAAGAACAACCAGCAAAGGAAGTTCCTTTCTTCTCGTGTTTCCAGGACTGACAGAGTTTTTAGCTATTTTGGCTGGACGGCTACTGGAGCAAAAAGAGAACGGCCAAATAATTTTGAGGCCATGGTCCATGTGATGGTAAGATGTACGCTATTCTAGAATCTGTTTTATGAACCCAGTAAAACCATCTTTCATATTGCTGTTAGGGCAAACAATGTATTTGAACACACAGGTGAGGAAACGATTGATCAAAAGAGAGGAAAGCTGGTTGCAATCTCTCCCGTGCTTTCGATTAGCTCTGATTTGAAGAAAACATACCTTTTACTGTAATGTTTATTCCTTTGCTGTATTTGAACAAGTTTGGAATTTCATTCTCAGCTTTGCACTTGTACTCCCCGCCATCTTTGGTTTCATTTAAGAGAACTTTAAAAGCTGCAGGCTCTGTATTAGATCTTGAGATCGAGTAGATGAATCTTTTATTTGAGAACAATGAATAAGTTATAGGAACGGTCCCACTGGTTGAGTGGCAGAGCAGGATTACCCATTCTCCTGTTTTATATACATCTTTTAAAGAGCTGCATTTTATTGTTGGGCTGGATACTGGAACTGAAACAAAAGCATTGTAAGACACACTTTCAGAAGAGAAACAAATCAATACGTTGGTATAATTAAATGGCACATTCTAGTGCCACTGGAATTAGGAAGACCAGCAAACCTTTAACCACTCTCAGCCAACGATTTTCTATCTATCGTCTAAGGATAAACTACAAGGGGTGACTGCTCCAATGGTTTATAGATAAATACAGTTGAGTTGCACAAATGAGAAAAATTTCAGATTTGATTTTTGGAGTTTATGAAAATAGAAAGCCTTCCTGAGATAATTTATGAAATCACCACAATATTCTTAATTGTTAAGCATGGCAAGTATATATTTCTAATCATAAGGAAAGTGGAGGGTCAGCGGTGATGCATAGGGAGTGGCCTCATGTGATATTTCAAAGGCCGTAACAGGCTGCGTTTACTCTTTGGTTTCATTTACATATGAAGAGTCACTGTTTTCTGGAGGATTTCTGTTTGGAACGTTATGCAGTCTGTGCCCAAACCTCCAGTTTAGGCTGACTATCCTGAGACTGAAAGTTAGAATATTGTGTTTGACTGTCCTCTCTTTTTCTTTTGATGTCCAATCAAATGCATAAATGACGCCATTTGCAGCCTCAACATGTTCCAAGGCAATTTATAGTTTATGACCTTTATCATGTCTGTATTATGGTAGATTGGTTCTCAACTGCCCTCTGAAAATGGCTGAGCACATCACTCAGTCCAAGAGAAATTAAGGATGGGCAACGAATGCTGGCCCCAATGGTACCTACATCCCTTCAAAAAGTACAAAAAATAATATTCACACAAACAGCACATGAGATAATGAATGGGTGACCCTGTTTTGATGGTGGTGATTATGGATTAATGTTGGACAGAATAATTCCCTTGCTCTCTTTCCATAATTAAATAGGATCCATTATTGAACTCCACCTGGGAACACAGTAGAGGTATTTTATCATTTAATTTCAAAGTTGGCACATTGAGGCTCCAAAAGTGCAGTGTTCCTTCTGTGCTACACTAAATGTGTCAGCCTAAATTATGTGCATAAATCTCTGCAGTGGTGTGAGGACCCACAATGTTCTGATTGAGGGGAAAGCAGGGGCAAGGCAGGCTTGTAACACATGCTGACCACAGATTCAAATCGATCTGTTGTTTTAGTATATTAATGGGGAAAAAAGGATAATTTTCCAATTTAAAACATTTCATACTATAAATAAACTTTTGGAGTATAATAGTCACCTGATAACTGTAGAAGCTGAATACAAGGATTACAGAGAGCCTGCAGACACTCTTGAAATTTAAGATAAGTGGTGATAGATTAATTTATTTTTATTATAACTGTTGAAATCACATTCTAAAGAACAAAAGTACAAAGGATCATATGAACAAGTATATGTGTTAAAGAAAACCTTATTTTTATGTATATAGAAAATGGACCTTGCCACCCTAAATATAAAGTCTGAGCAGTTAGTTTTATGATTTGAAGCTACATTGAGAGCAATGTGATTAAATGTGTAACAAAACTTATTTATTGCAACTTTCAGCAAGATTGCAGCAACACAAAACTCCAAGGCAAAACATTAATAGTATGTTAGAATTCACACAGGAATGGCACCAGTAACTTGCTATTGCTTTATGTGATGGTGAATTAGAAAGAAATTGTTTAAGTTGAAAGTACAATTCAATCTTGGGAAGAACCTCTTCCATGCTTTTGTTTCTGATGTAAATGTGATTTATTCTTCCTTTAATCTGGCATTATTGGTTGGTAGTGAATCTTCAATAACAGGAAATAACAAATCATGGTTAGAAATGTCATCTCATTAAAAATAAAGTACTTGCACAACATTTTCATATTGTATCCAATCAGGTTAACTAACTTATGTACCATTTGTATTTTGCTGTTAATAAATTTTGTATGTTGCACAATGTAACCTAACAACAGAGATTATTCCAGGAATGTGGTTGGAGTTATGTATTTTTAAAAATGAACAATGATTCAACTGTTGAATAGTTAATTAACAAACATTCGTTCTGACCCAAAATAACTACAACTTTTGTTGTGCAAGTCCAGTTCTCTCATTTGGGTGATGGTGTAGAAGATACATCAGTTTCTATTGATATTTGAATACCTATTTAGAAACATAGAAACTAGGTGCAAGAGTAGGCTGTTCAGCCCTTCAAGCATGCTTCACCATTCAATATCTTCATGACACATCCTCTATCTCAATGCCATATTCTCACTTTCTCCCCATACCTCTTGATGCCTTAAAATGTAAAATTAATCTCTTTCTTGAATATATTTGGTGATTTTGGCCAGCACAGCCTTCTAAAGTAGAGAACTCCACAGGTCATTACCCTCAGTCCTAAATGGCCTACCCTGTATTCTGAGACTGTGACCTGTGATTCTAGATTCCCCAGCCACTGAAAACACATCCTCCCTGCATCTAGTCTGTCCAGCTCTATTAGAATTTCATACATTTCAACTGATCCCTTCTCATCCTTCTAAGCTCCAGTGAACACCGGCCCAGTCATCGAATCATAAAATCCCTAGATGCAGGCCACTGAGTCCACACCAACCCTCTGAAGGACATCCCCTCCCCTTTCCCTGTAACCCTGCATTTCCCATGGCCAATCCACCTAACCTGCACATCTTTGGACTGTGGGAGGAAACCGGAGCACCCAGAGGAAACCCACATAGACACAGGGAGAACGTGCAAACTCCACACAGACAGTCGTCCGAGGGTGGAGTCGAACAGTCAAACTGATCTCTTCTCATACTAATTCTATCAGCTCAGTGAACCTCTGCTGCATTCTCTCTATGGCGACTATTTCCTTTCTTTGGGAAACCAACCAAAAACTGCATGCAACAATTCCGGTGTGATCTCACCATGGTCCTGCATAACTGCAGTAAACCATCCCTTTTTCTGAACTCAAATCCTCTTGCAATGAGGGCTGATATAATATTTGCCTTCCTAACTGCTTGTTGCACTTGCTTGTCAACGTTCACTGACTGGTGTATAAAGCCACACAAATCTCTTTAATGCTTATCCACCTATTGCATTTACAATTTTTACAGAATAACTAAATTAGGCTGCGTACTCGTGAAGGGCAGTTTACACACCTGAAGAGAATGACAGAAAATGCTCCAGTTTCTTGGATGTGTGCAATCTGCAATAACACGAAGTTTGATACCATCTAAAAACAAAGCTGCACGCTTGTTCAGTTCTTCTGTCATTTTGTTACTGAGGAACTGCAGCTGAGGTACATACAGTATTTACAGGATGTAGCCTGGTAACTTATCAAGTTTCCTGCTGCATGATATCCACCACAAAGAAAGACAATTGATGTTAACACCAGAACTCAAATTCTCCTCCAGGGTACACATCATGTTGTGTTACAATACCGGAATTTGAAACTCCTTACCTGACACCATCAAGGGAGTACATTATCTTTTACGATAGCTTTATCCAAGATTCAGTAGCCAAGTTGTTTTTTTTTAATTTGTGCGTTTTGTGGGATGTGGGCATCGCTGGCTGAGCCAGCATTTATTGCCAGTCCCTAGTTGCCCTTGAGAAGGTGGTGGTGAGCTGCCTTTTTGAAGCACAGCAGTCCACCTGCTGTGGGTTGATCCACAATACCCTTAAAGAGGAAATTCCAGGATTTTGATCCAGTGTCGGTGAAGGAACAAGTTGCAACAAGATTTCCTATTTTGATGGTTATAGAAGTGTGCTTCCCAGATATATCTGTAGTAGTTAAATTTCAACCAGAACAGCATGCCATGTTTGTGATATGGATAGGATCTTAAAAGACAATATGGGCTGCATTTTTCAAAAATATCTTAATAGCAAACTAGTGATTCACTCAATTCAAATAAATTAGTAATAATGTATACAGTCAAATAGAAACACTGCATGTGCAAACAACCATTTAAAACCTCCAAAAGCTGTAGGAACCATCCAACAGCAGCTAAAATAATACTTAGTCACCAAGTAAATGAAATGCCCTTTAAACTAAAATCAAACCTTTACAAAGCAAATTTAACAAAATAAGGTTGTAATTGAAACAACAGAATAACATCTGAAACAACAAAGTAAAATGCTAAAAACATTCATCTAATCAGATAAATGTCTTGAGAGAGAATTAAAAGTTGCAGATGTAGCCCATCAGTATAACCAAGATGAAATGCAGAAGGACGCCCGCTTGCGATGTGGTGGTAGCGTCCCTATCCCTGGACTAGAAGGCCCAAGTTCAAGTCCCACCTGCTCCAGAGGTGTGTAATAACATCTTTGAACAGGTTAATTAGAAAAAAATAGGCTAATGTTTTTAAAATGAAGTGCACAAGGAGGGCCGTCTTGTGACACAGTTACAATGCCCCTACCACTGGACCAGGAGGCCTGGGTTCCAGTCCCACATGCTCCAGAGGTGTGTAATAACATCTCTGAACAGGTTGATTAGAAAAATAGATTGTTTAAAAAATGAAGTGCAAAAGGATATATCTACTGGGAGGGATTGAATACCAGTGCCAAAACTTTAGGTCTTTCTTTCATTATTTCAGTGGCTTATTTCATTTGATTCCACCCAGTCCAAGCAGTGAAGGCAAAAATATACCTTAAATGAAATTACTTTGAGCTATCAGTATAATTTTCAGTAAACAGAAGACCACAGCAGATCTTGACATGGCTTGAAATCTGCTTTGGTTTAGCATTTTCACTAAATGACAGATCCTTTAGAAAGCAACATGCCACAGCATTGCAATTCTGTTACGAACTCAGGGTTAAAAATTTGAGACAGGAGGAAGCTTTAACTATACTGTGTGACATTGATGTGGAAGCTAAAATGTAGGATTATTCAATTCTCTGGGAATGCTATAATTCATTTGACAAGTGCGTGTTAATTTAATCAGTATTCTTGTACAGTTCTTCACCATTGTTCTACTTGGAATAGAGAAATTATGGATCAATTCAAATATCATGTGCTGATATTGATTGAGAGAGGAGGACATCGTGGAGAAGGTGCTAAAGTTGGTAGATTAGTATTATGTATACTATCTTTCAAAGTATCAACAGTATTTTTAGCAGAAGTACACTTGTTGAGAGTTCTATTAGTGTTTATAGAAGTTAGAATTAGAGTTAAAGAGCAGTCTGGTGTAAGAAATACAAGACTGTGGAAGCACTGCAATTCAGAGTTATTAATTAAATATTAGTAATGTATGTACATTTTTGTATGGTATTTATGGAGAAATAAATATAATGAAACCCTTTGCATATTTGAATTCTTTTGAAAATCAAATTGTTTGATAACCAACATAGATATTCCAATGCCAGATTGTGAAATATATTGCGCGCACCATGCAGTAAATGTGGCAGGAATTAGTTATTTAATTGTTAAAGCTCATAGCTTTAACCTTCTCCATTGCTGCTGATAGTAGACATCATAATTAACAATTTCAGAAACAGACTATTAATTTGTCTTTTGTTCTATATATGTAAATATACAAATAAATAAATAGGCTCAGAATTTCTGAGAATGTTTTAGTTTAACTATGCTATAAGACTGATTCTCTTCGGAAATTTGCATCTACATTAACTGATTTGTGTCATTTACATTGAAACATCAATACTCCTGCAGATTTCTTCAATTGTTTGTGCTGCTTCTGAGATATGCTTGTGGAAATTTTCTATGATTCATTTATCTTGTTCCAAAGAAAATGGCATAAATTTCAGCATTATTTCTGTGCAAGTACAATCCAGGAAATATCAGCCATAAATGTTGATCAAAAAGACATTTATCGCTGTCGTTGTTTTGCACTGAAAAACCAAAACTCTCTTTCTTTTACAAAGTTTCCTTTTACGTGAGTGTTCAGAAGTAGTTTTTTAAACACTGCATTCTCACTTCAGCTGCCTCATTTAAAAAAATATTCTTGATTAAATAAAACTCTAATTAGAAAAGACAGCATCGTCTCATCTTTCAGAGGCCAGTGATATCTGGGGTACAAGAAAAGAAAATTGATTTTGCTCAATGCTGGTCCCTTCCTACATTTTACCTGTGACTGCCCATATGTGATCTCCAGTTTTTTTTTTCCTTTATTCATTCATGGGATGAGGGCGTTGCTAGCTAGGCAGCATTTATTCCCCATCCCTAATTGCCCAGAGAGCAATTAAGAGTCAACCACATTGCTGTGGGACTGGAGTCACATGTAGGTCAGACTGGCAGTTTCCTTCCCTAAAGGGCATTAGTAAACCAGCTACTGTCAACAAACAGTGCTCTTCTGCTATTTAAAATTTAATCTAAAGTCAAATAAACTAGCAGCTGAAGAGGGTGCTGCGTGTTTGGCAACTTGACGCTGATTGCTTTTCCATGACAAAGTTTTATGCAATGGGGAACCGTCAGCTCCACAAGTTCCAAGCTAATTGAAAAAAAAAGGTACAAGGCTTAAACATATTCCTTTTATTTGCAGAGAATGGGGCCTAGTTTAAGAATGTACATCTGTTCCAGCAAGTATAAAATACCACACATTACAATTACTACAAAGCCTAATCAGAAAAGATAGTTTGTTGTGAAATCTTGAAGTAAATATCCTCAATCTGTGTACACTGCTGTTGAAATCTGTTAATGTATTGTGACTTTACATACCATCATCACCACCTCAGGAAAGACAGTGAAAAGAGGTAAGGCTTTTTTTTAAATCTCTTTCTGTACTGGCTCAAGGGATCAAATGGCCTACTACACCATTTTCATATCTTCATATCATAGTACAAACTCAATTGGATTATCTTAAATTTGGTGTTAGTGTAGTTGTTCCTCATTGACAAGACATTGCCATACAAAATGCAGAATTCACTTGCTAACCAGTCAGCCCTTTTTTTTTGTATAGTACAAACTGTTGTGATTGTTGAAATTTGGCATTCTTGCATTTGTCCTGATGAATGCAAAGCAAAAAGCTTTCACAAAATATATCCCCTTTCAAAAGTACTATTGTTCTGTGCTTCTAAGGAAGCAATTGACTTACTGTTACTTCAACAAGATTATCGGAACCATTTCTACTGAGAAGAAATTATCATGAGAAGATAGATATATTGACCTTACCTTTTACAGTTATGATAACATACTGACTTCTTTCTGTTCGAGTGATATGATCTGCAGAATTTGATGCCTCACAGGAATACTTTCCACTGTGTCCAATCTTAACCGAAACAATATGATGGACTGCTTTGGTAGCATTTAACGTTATTTGATGCAGAGGATTTTCTGATGTATCTTGGTAAAACTTGTAAGTTATTGGATAAGATCCGCCCAACACAGCACATGAAAGATTCAAAAAGCCATCTTTAACCACATTACCGTCAGTGGGTGTTGACATTAAAGTTGGTACGGAAACTGGTACTGTTATGAAAGAAAACAAATTTAATCAGATACAAATGTCTTGTTATCTAGTATTACAAAGAGTCAATTTTTGTCTGCAAAGGTAGGCTGGTCAATGCAAAGTTAGCCAATATTGTAGCAGTAGTCTTTTTGGCTTTGTGCAGCTTTGGAAGGACAAGTGGAAGGAGCTAATCTCATGGGAATTATACAAAATTACCCACATGCTGTAATTTAAAACAGCATGCAACCATTTAAAAGGCACAACACCAAATTGGAAGCAAAAATTCCTTCATTTGTGAGGAATTTCTGAGCAGTTGAGAAGCCGGTCTCGACATAGCTTGAAGTTTGCAGTGGTCTTGGCACAAGTCCCAACACTTTGCCTGAAGAACCCTCGAGCTGTTGAATATGAATGTAAGTTCAGAGTTTCCCTTCACTTTTCACAAAGGTACACGAGGAATGGCACAAAATCTTACAGTGGGATGGAGAGCTGATAGAGGGTGTGCCCCTGACCCTTCCTCCTTTTTCACTGCAGTTGCAAATTGACACTCCACAGTTGCCAGAAAGAGGAATATTATCTGCCCTGCCACAGTTATTTGCTTCAGTTTTGTTCCATTATAAATCGTATTTAAAAGTTATCAGAAAAAAGGACACAAAACCGTAGGCTAGGTGATAAGCCAAACACGGTGATGTTTAGGAATGTTCTGGGCATGCAGGAAAATAAAGAGGAATTTTCCTTGGGTCATCCTCTGCTCCATTGCTGTAATTTTAATGGGAATCTGAACAACAGGAGAAACATTGAGGAAACAAAGTCTGCAAACCCAGCTCCACTACACACAATTGCTGACACCAAACAACTTAAGTCTAGAATCTCCCAAGACCGTTTTTGAGCTATGTATTTCCCAAAGCAAATAAATATCAGTCTTACCTGCCACAGTCACTTGTCTTTTTATAGTTTGAGATAAACTCTTCCATTTCACCATGCACCCATATTTTCCTGTATCAGCTGCATTTACTGTTTTAGAAAATACCACTGAGCTAGTATTTCCTATGCGTATTGGAGTTGTATCCTTCATAATGATTAGTTGAAGTTTTACATGAGGAAACAAAGGCGTAACCCTGCATTCAGTGGTGAGATTATCTCCTTCAAATATTTCATTTGACGGTTTAATTTCAAATACTTGATCTGAAAATGGACCTGAAATATAAGGTAGATGTCGTGAGCAAACAGTGGGAGCAGTGTCGGACATCACTACAAAATTAACATCTTTAGGACACTGCTTTCCCATTAGCTAATTCCATATCACTTCCTGATCAACAGTACTGCTGAAGAGATTTTTTTCTGTCTTTACCAACTGAGGAGAGCTGCTGATTTTTCTTCTAGTGTAGAAACGAGGAAGATCCTAGGCCCTGAAAATTAATCTCAACTGCCAGTTTATGCGGTAACTGGGAGGACACCTAATTTGCAGGGACCACCACTGTGTGGCTACTGACACCAGGTAGGTGGAACATCAGGTACATGTGGGAAGGGACATTGGGTAGGGGGAAAGATGACCTGTTATTCTTCACAAAGTGTGTAGTGTTCCCTCTACTCCCATCTGTATTCACAACTGTGAGAGGTCTAGACAGGGTAGGTCAGGAAAATCTTCACTCTCCTGAAGGTATCAAGAATAGGGCATAGGTTTAAAGTAATGAATTTGGTTTAAAAAAATTAAAAGTGATGTAAGGAAAGTCTCACAAGGTAGGAATGGGGTTGTCAGGCTGGAATTCCAGATTTTCCCTTCTAATTTTCTTCCAGTTTCATTGGAACAATGGCCAGGTAGAAGGCCACCAGACATAACTGGTGCAAGGAACATTTGAGTGGGACAGACAGCAAGGAGGAGCAAAGCAAATGAAATCTTCAAACTAATTTACTTCACAAATCTAGATCAAAAGTTCTGCTGAAGGCAGCTTTGTATTTGCATATTTTATTGCCTGACTAAAGCCCTAAACCCACAAATTCAGGATTGTTAACTTGTGGTTACACTGTTGTATTTAAATAAGCAGTAGTGACATTAACAATTTACACAGCAGCTTAAACTTGGATGAATGTTACAAAGTGGTACATTAAAAACTTAATCTGAAATAATGAAGTGACCAAAGAAGAGATCTCCAATAGAGTTTGAAAGTGTAAGGTTCAAAAATATACATAGGGAGCAGTAACGTCATGAGGATGAGAATTGTAATTTGTGGATGTTTGGGAACTAAGGATTAAAATAGGTTAACAATTGCAGGACTGAAGAGCGAGTGAATTTGGTGTCAGGTAGGATATGGTTAATAGAGACTTAGCTCAAGATGGGAGACCAGCCATACAGGGAGCATTGGAGTAATTGATTATGAAAGCCAGAGATGACACATACAAGGATCAAGGTTTAACTGAAAGATAGGCTGAGGTAGAGAAAGAAACAAAGTGAAAACAGAAGATCTAATGGTAGAATGGAAAAAAAAAATCAGTTTGGGACCAAAAAGGACACTGATTTTGCGAGGAGAAATTCCAGGTGGTGGTGTTCCAATGCATCTGCTGTTTTTATTCTTCCAGGTCTTGGAGCTGTAGGTTTGGAAGGTGGTCCAAAGGAACCTTAGGGAGTTGATGCACTGTAACTTGTGTTGGTGGTCCAGGGGATGAATGTTTAAGGTGGTGGACATGGTGCTAATCAAGAGAGCCGCTTTATTCTGGTTGGTGTTAAACTTAAACTGCACTTAACTAGGTAATTGAAAAAAATTCCATCATACTCCTGACTTGTCTTATAGGTGACAGAATATTAATAAATAGGTTACTTGTCCCAAAACTTAATGGCCTTCGACCTGCTTTGTAGGCATTTAAATGTCTGGCTGTCAAGTTTATGAACAATGGCAATCACAAGGATATTGACTGTTGAGGATTCGGCCATGGAAATATTCAAAAGAAGATGGCTATATCCTCTTTTGTTAGAGATGATCATTACCTGGCACTTAATATGAATGTTTATTGCTGCTGCTTAGTATGTGAGGAGTTGAAAATGGTACTGAACACTGTGCAATCAGAAAACATCCTCACTCACCACATTCACCGTTCTTTGAAGATTCAACCAATTTCCTGTGAGAATTATAGCAAGAAATTACCTACAGAATATTTGGGCCATCATATGTAAATACTTTAATATATGGTTCTCCTGGGTTTCATCTCTTTGTTTGGGCATTTCACTGGCTTGCCTCTGCAGTTATAGAAGGAGACTGGGAGGATCACTGTGGAATTTTGGATGCTTTGTAGTACATAGAATTATAATAATTGAAATAGAATTTTTAACTTCCAGATATTTTAATTTACCCAAATTAACTTACTATGTACTGTAAGTTGTACTATTTCACTGTGCTTTGAGATACTTCTGGTAGCACTCACTTCGACTGTACAACTATAGTTTTTCTCTGCATCTGCTGTCACCTTCAGTCGGTGTGTTGCAGATTTGTTATTGCTTGTAGTATCATGGAGACGCTGGGGGTTTGGTCCATTTTTATATCTATAGAATATGAATCTAAGAGGAGGGATTTCTTCAGATGTACAGCACAGCTCAGTCGAATCTCCCAGAACCACCTCCATCGGTTGTATAGTGAGTACAGGTGTCTGTAAATTTCCTGAGGTATACAAACAGGGAATAATGAAATCATTTTTTATGCCTAGACAAATAGGAAAGAAACAATAGTTATTCCAGCCTTTGCAACAGTCCATATTCTGCACTTCCATGAACATCTTATTTTTCTATATGGCAGTAAAGACCATTCAGCCTAACCGATCCATGTTGGTGTTTTTGCTCCTCACAAGGCATTTCCATTTTTCTTCACCTGACCTCCTTCAACATATTCCATTCCTTCTTTATGCATTTATCTAACTTTATCTTAAGAGCATCTACTCTATTTTTGCTGCGATAGACAATTCCACATTCCTGCCGCTCTCTGGATAAAGAAGGTTCTCCTGAATTCCCTAATCGGAAATTTTAGTGACTGTCTTACACTTTTATTCCCTAGTTCTAGTTTCTCCTTGCGAGGGAAACAACACTGTCTGGTTTATCAAACCTTTTTATAAACTTAATGGCTTCTATCAGGTAAACCATAAGCCTTTTCCTAGATAAATAAATGACAGTGTGTTCAATCTTTTCAGAAAGGAATGTCATCTCATTTTTGATATCACTCCACCAAATTTTGTTTTACATCTTCTTCAGTGCCTTCATGTCGTCTTTTAACATGGAGCCCAGACCTGTTTTCAGTATTCCAAGCTTGGTGTAACTAAAGATTGATACAAGCCTAGCAAATCTCCTCTACTTTTTAAACCCGATTCCGCCAGAAAATAACGTGTCTGTTGTATTTGCTTTTTCTTATTCATGGGATTTGGGTAACGCTGACAATACAGCAGTTTACTGCCTATCTCTAATTGTCTTTGAGGAGACATAGTACACATAGACATAGTATTGCTAGAGCTGCATACATCCAAAGCAAGTGGGGGTGCTCCATCAGATTCCTGACTTATCCCCTTGCAGATAGTGGACAGGCTTTGGGGAGTCAGGAGGGAGTCATGCTGTAGGATTCTTAGCCTGAGCCGCTGTTGCAGCCACTGTATTTGTATGGCTAGTCCGGCAGTTCCTCACTGATGATAAGCCCTAGGATGTAGACAGTGGAGAGATTCACTGAAGGGAATGCCATTGAATATCGTGGTGATATTTAGATTCTCTCTTGGTGGAAATGGTCTTTGCTGGCACTTTTGTGTGGCATGAATTCAATAAAAATCTAAAATTGAAGAAAGTTGGCCTAATAACGACCATGTAACCACTAATGATTGTTGTAAAAACCCATCTGGTTCACTAATGTCTTTTAGGGAAGGAAATCTCTCATCCAACTTTGCTCCAGCTACATGTGATGCCAGACTCTGTGCTTGATTCTTAATTACCCTCTGAAATGACCCAAGGAAACCACTCAGGTCAAGGGGCAATTAGGGATGGGCAACAAATGCTGGCCCAGCAAGCAACATCCACATCTCATGTGCAAAGAAAAACAAGTTACTGGCCACTTGTCAACCCAAGCCTGGACACTGGACAGATCTTGCTGCATTTGCACTTGGACCTCTTTAGAACCTGAATCATCTCAAATGATCCCAACATTGCACAATTATCAGCAAACCTCCTCTCTGCTGATCTTATGATAGAGTGAAGGGTTACTTCATGGCCACTTAAGAATCTCAACTCCCCACACTCCCAATTACTTGCCTTCCTGAGGGGTGAGAAAAGTTGCTAGTTTTCTAACTGACTGATAGATTTCAGAGCAGGTATTGTCTGAAAGGTTGGTGCTGAGGCCCAAAATAAACCAAGAAGCTTGACTGTGCTCTACCTGTCAGCTCATAATGAGCTGACTGCTGTGCAAGGAGTTGAGTTATTTCTGGGAGGAGGTGGCATGTCAATCACTTTTAACATTTTTGTTCCCACTTTGACGAGAAATGGGAAAATCCATCTTTTGCTTCGAAAGGACGATATCCTCTCTTTATTGTGTGTAGCAAAGGCAATAATATCCTACTTATCAATAACTTGTTGTTAAATTTAACATAGTCCAAAGAGTTCTCCCCTTCCACGTTTATGTTCTCCAACAATAACAGTCCAAGATACATATTTGAGGCACCTTGGGTTGGAATTGTGATACTACTCACAAAAGGTGTAAGCTGAGGTGGGGTATTGCTCTTATTTCTGGGACAGATGTCAGTAGGTTCAAGAACAACTCCAAAGTTTTGAGCACACAATCTGGCACCAGTGTGACACTAAGATAATGCTACATGTTTAGAGCTGCTGACTCTTAGATCAGAAGTTATACTGAGATCCTTTCTGCTTTCTATTCCATGATACAATGAAAGAAGAACCGAGCACTTCTCCCTTGAGCTAAGACACAGGGGCCAGAAGTAGGCGATTCAGCACATTGTGTCTGCTCTGCCAGCCAATGAGATCCTCAACTCCACTTTCCTTCCTTTTCTCAATAACCCTCGATTGCTTTACTGTTTAAAAGTCTATCTCAACCTTGAATACACTTAATGGCCACCTCAACAGCTTTTCTGTGATCTTCCTATGATCCAACAGTTAGAACATATGTTTGTCATTATTACACTATTTGTAGGATCTTACTGCGTATTTTTGGCAACCTCATTACAACAGTGGCATAACTGCCAAAAGAAGTACTTCTTCACGATGAAGTCCTTTGGCACATTCTGAAGTTACACAAGTAAACTATATATCTTTACATTTAATGTTATCAGGTATTTAGTTCCTATGTCACAGCACCTGTAACTGTAATAAACAAGGAAGTACTTTCTTCCCTTTGACTTCCTGTTGTCACTTCACAATGGTAGTATCCAGAATGTGAGGGTCGAGCAGATTGTATTACATATTGAAATTCTTGCGCCTCAATTGTATCACGTTTCAATAGGACATCTTTCTGTCCCTTATAGATTAAATATGAAATATGAGGTGGTTGACCAGAAGCTGTCAGGATATCCACTGAACAAGTCAGAGTAATGTTGCTTCCTTCTTTAATATCTCCAACATCTTCAAGATTATGTTTTAGTTTTACGCTGTTTATTGTCAAATCTGTGAGAGAAGAACAGAGACAAAATTAAATTCAATTTGTGCAACATTTTTACCCTGTATTACCTGCACGGAAACCATTGTTAGAGTACAGTGTGCTTATTTTCTATTTACATATTTTAGAGAGATTCTTTTTAAGTTTTTAGCATTGCTGTAATAATCAGACCTCTAAATCGGTTTACAAAAGTTAAAACAAAACTACAGATGCTAAAATTCGGAAACATTCGTTGTAAGTTTGGTTGGTCTAGCTGAGAGATTATTACAGGCTAATTTTTCCCATTTTTAGTTGACGTGTTTTATCCAGCAAGATTCATCGTGCACAGTCCCCCATAGCTCAGAAAAAGACCTATGCTCCTCATGATTTTATAAACCTCTATAAAGTCACCTCAACCTCCTACACTCTGGGGGGGGGAAAAAAAAATTCCCAGCCTATCCAGCCTATGCAGCCTCTCCTTATAACTCAAACCCTTCAGTCCTGGCAACATCCTGATAAATCTCTTCTGAATTCTCTCCAATTTAATAATATCTTTCCTATAACTGGGCAAACAGAACTGTACACAATACTCCAAAGGTGACCTCACCAACATCCTGCACAACCGCAACATAATAGCCCAAGTCCTATACTCAACAGTCTGAGCAATGAAGGCAAGCGTGCCAAACACTTTCATCTCATTAACTATGCAACAGGGCTCTCTGGCTCTTTTCGCATGGAATCACCTGGCAGGAAAGACACCACTGCTCACGACTTCCAGAACCTTCTGCCATTCACGCCACTGGTGCCCTATTTAAAGCCCCAGTTACACACCGCTTCTGATGCTGCAATTCAAGAACTGGTCTTTATACTGTGGTACTCGCCCATTATAACAGAGGAAATGGCCCAGAAAGGAAAGCTGGCATCCTGCTTTGACTGAAGGAGATGTGGTAGTGTTGGTGAACTGTGAAGTAGAGAGGAGGGCAGTGCTTTATCTAGATGACCAGTTCTGGAGGCCACGTCACCAAACACAGCCAGCATGGACTCGGAGAGCTGCCTGGCTCAGTTCTATGTCATGGGTAAAAAGGAACACTCATCCATGACAAGCACTCGCTTGAACTTTCCCACTGAATATACCTCTCACCAAGATTTACAGACTACAGTGACTCTCGCTATTAATTGCGTCACAAAATAAAAGTAGGGATTGCGGATGCTGGAGATCTGGAACAAGCAAAAACAGAAATAGCTGGAGAAACTCAGCAGGTCTGGCAGCATCAAAAGCACAGTTAACGTTTTGAGTCCAGTGATTCTTCTTCAGAACTAATAACAACCAGGAAAAAGTGGTATTTATGTTGCAGACGAGGTGGGAGAAGGGGGTAGAGGGAGAGGTGAGTGGATAGGTGGAGATGAAGCCCTGAGAAAAATAGATGCAAGAACTCTATCCCATTCTCCGAGTTTCTTCATCTCCATTGTATCTGTTCTAACAATGCCTATTCTGCAGGCGGGGGGAGGGCTTCAGAATATCCACCTTTTTCCTCAATCGTGTTCGACAGTGTCCTTAGCTGTGTACGATCCATCTCCTGCCTTCTTCCCTCAGCCCTTCACTTCCTTTCCACAACAATGGTCTTCACTCACCACCCCACCAGCTTCTGCATCTAAAGGATTGTAAGCTGCCATTTCTATTACCTCCAATTGGACTCCACAACTAGACACATTGCCCTTCTCTCCTTCAGCATTCAGCAGGGAACATTCCCTCCAGGACACCCTGGTTCACTTCTCCTCCACTCCCAACATCTCCCACACCCCCAGGGTGCCTTGCCATGCAATTGCGGATGGTGGTAGCAGCTGCCTGTATACCTCCTTCCTCTTCACCATCCAAGGTTCCAGACATAGCTTCCAGCTGAAGCAGTGATTTACCTGTACTTTATTCAAACTAGTCTACTGTATTCGCTGCTCACTGTGTGGGCTCGTCAACAGTGGGGAGACGAAATGCAGACTGGGGGTGACTGCTTTGCAGAACACCTACTTCTGTCTGTAAAAATGACCCAAGTCTGCCACTTCAACACACCACCATGTACCCTGGCTAACATCTCTGACTCGGGCCTGCTAAAGTGCGCCACTGAAGCTCAGGGTAAGCTGGAAGAACAGCATCTCATTTTCCACTTGAGGACCCTGCAGCCTCTAGGACACAACATTGAATTCAATAACTTTCGAGCTGGATTCCATTCTTTCATGCTTTTTACCCACCCGCACGCCCAGTTTGGTCATGAGATGGGCTGCTTTCAGCACAGCCTACACATTCTCACCCACTCTCAGCCTTTTATCACATTACACGGGCTGTTTCTAACACAGCCTACCCATCCTCTCCTACTTTCAGCTCTCACTTTCACTTATTTAGTTTCTCTTCCATCCTGGCCTATCAATATTGCGAGCCAACAAGGTGCAGAGCTGGATGAACACAGCAGGCCAAGCAGCATCATAGGAGCAGAAAGGCTGACGTTTCGGGGCTAGACCCTTCATCAGAAATGGGGGAGGGGAAGGGGGTTCTGAAATAAATAGGGAGAGAGGGGGAGGCGGATAGAAGATGGATAGAGAAGATAGGTGGAGAGGAAACAGACAGGTCGAAGAGGCGGGGATGGAGCCAGTAAAGGTGAGTGTAGGTGGGGAGTTAGGGAGGGGATAGGTCAGTCCAGGGAGGACGGACAGGTCAAGGGGGCAGGATGAGGTTAGTAGGTAGGAGATGGGGGTGCGGCTTGAGGTGGGAGGAGGGGATAGGTGGGAGGAAGAACAGGTTAGGGAGGTGGGGACGAGCTGGGCTGGTTTTGGGATGCAGTAGGAGGAGGAGAGATTTTGAAGCTTGTAAAATCCACATTGATACCATTGGGCTGCAGGGAATATAGTTGCTGTTCCTGCAACCTTCGGGTGGCATCGTTGTGGCACTGCAGGAGGCCCAGGATGGACATGTCGTCTGAGGAATGGGAGGGGGAATTGAAATGGTTCGCGACTGGGAGGTGCAGTTGTTTATTGCGAACCGGGCGTAGGTGTTCTGCAAAGCGGTCCCCGAGCCTCCGCTTGGTTTCCCCGATGTAGAGGAGGCCACAATGGGTACAGCGGATGCAGTATACCACATTGGCAGATGTGCAGGTGAACATCTGCTTGATGTGGAAAGTCTTCTTGGGGCCTGGGATTGGGGTGAGGGAGGAGGTATGGGGGCAGGTGTAGCACTTCTTGCGGTTGCAGGGAAAAGTGCTGGGTGTGGTGGGGCTGGAGGGGAGTGTGGAGCGGACAAGGGAGTCACGGAGAGAGTGGTCCCTCCGGAAAGCAGATAAGGGTGGGGAGGGAAAGATGTCTTTGGTGGTGGGGTCGGATTGTAGATGGCTGAAGTGTCGGAGGATGATGCGTTGGATCCGGAGGTTGGTGGGGTGGTACGTGAGGACGAGGGGGATTCTTTTTTGGTTCTTATTGCAGGGACGGGGTGTGAGGGATGAGTTGAGGGAGATGTGGGAGACACGGTTGAGGGCGTTCTCGACCAATGAGGGGGGCAAGTTGCGGTCCTTGAAAAACGAGGACATCTGAGATGTACGGGAGTGGAATGCCTCATCCTGGAAGCAGATTTGGCGGAGGCGAAGGAATTGGGAATAGGGGATGGCATTTTTGCAGGAAGGTGGGTGGGAATCTCTATCAATATTCCCCTCATTTGCCTATCCCTTTCATCTCTCTCTCTCTCTTTCTCTCTCTTTGGGATGTCTCCAACTATCTGCTCCCCTCTTTCCACCAACCGCACCCCCGCTGCTATCCATTCTGATGGAGAGTCAACAGACTCGAAACATGAACTCTGCTTTCTTCCGACTGATGCTACCAGACCTACTGAGTTTCACCAGCAATTTCTGTTTACAGGTAGTTCTCGTATAATGCGATAGTTGCGTTCTTGTGTAATCTCACACTATAGAAAATTGTGTTATAGGAAATCGCTATACTTGTACAGCAGAAAGTCACGTTATCCAAACAGTGTCTGCTATTCATCAATCGCATTAAAGCCAATTTGCGTTAACGAAACACACGTTATAGCAGAAATATCTGTATATTGTATGAATCATTCCACTCACATTCTTTCACCCATCTCATCCTCCCAAACTGCAAGCCCTTCCTGTACACTGTGCTTCATGTTGCTCACTGGAAACATCTCAACACCTCAAGCTCGTGTATTGCCACTTATTGCTTTTCCATCCACTACCATCAACACCTTCCTTTGCCTCACTGCAGGCCAATTTGGCCCAAGACCAGGCCAAGGGGGCCAAGACTAGTGGTGGACATCAGGATCCTCACTCCCTGTTTTATATATATATGAGAAGCTATTGACGTTAGCCTGAAAACAGCACGGCCACACATGTGGGGACACTGAGACCTCAACGTCCAACTAACCCAACAAGCTTCATTGTATTATTCTGCACTGCTCTGCCATTAACACCAGTGCCAACTCATGCTTAACATACAAAAGCTTTTATCCCTCTTGGAAAACTAATTCTGTCCCTTCTCTCATGCAGGCACTCATACCAAAGAGAGGCCAGTGTTAGAGACCCTCACTTCCATTTCCATCTCTGAGGAGAAGGCCTCTAGAACCCTTACAGGATGCACTGGCAAGGCTTTCACCTGCACCTCAGTAAGCATGGCGACCTTCAACTTGGTGGGTACTCTTTCTAGATTAGTCTTGGCAGCACAATCTGGTGAGCACATCACTGATGTGTCTCCACAGCTGGTCAAGCAAGAAGCGTCCCGGGTCTCAAACACTTAGCTGGGAACCAGGCACCTACTCGCCTCAGGGAGAAGACAAGCCAGTGGTCTTGACTATTAACTTGGTCAAAATGCACAGACAGGCACAGGAACAGCGGGCACATTTGCCAGGGGCATTCAGTAGCTAGATCAAAGAATGGTGGAGTCCACCAATGTTATCAATGCTGTGCTGGCTCTAGCATGTGCGCACCTAGCTGTCTGCAATAAAAGGATGATAATTGCCATGGAGACCTACATCCAATACACCTCAGTTATGCTAGAAATGCAGTTCTCCATCGCTGCAAGGTGGTCAGGAGGGATGAGTGACCCTGACCTCATTGTCCACCCCTTCCTCCAAGGGAGACAGCATAGGGTCAGCAGTCACTCAAAGGGAGGAGATGGCTCACACAGGATCCACAAAAACTTCCTCTTGGGCCACTGCAGACGTGCCTGACCCCTACAGAAGGGCCAGCTGAGGACGGTTAGCCTGCATCTGCACAGGACAGTCTCGGCCCACATGCTCCTGGGGACAACAGGCCAATAGATCCAACTACAAAACAGGCTCCCTTAATCCCAGCTGCAGAAGTCAGGTCTGCACTGAAACATAATAGAAGCCTAGAGCTATACAGCATGGAAACAGACCCTTCAGTCCAACTCGTTCATGCTGACAAGATATCCTCAATTAATCTAGTCCCATTTGCCCGCATTTGGCCCATATCCCTCTAAACCCTTCCTTTAATATACCCATCCAGATGTCTTTTAAATGTTGTAATTGTATCAGCCTCCACCACTTCCTCTGGCAGCTCATTCCATACATGCACGACCCTCTGTGTTGAATAACTGCCCTTTAGATTCCTTTTAAATCTTTCCCCTCTCATCTTAAACCTATGCCTTCTAGTTCTGGACTCCCTCACCCCAGAGAAAGGTCCTTGTCTATTTATCCTATCCATCCCCTCATGATTCTATAAACCTCTTTAAGGTCACCCCTCAGCTTCTGACGCTCCAGGGAAAATAGCCCCAGGAACAAGAGCAACCTGCTCAGCCCTTCAAGCCTGTTCCACCATTTACTGGGTGTTAGACTTTTGTAAATATGTCTTCACTTGCACTCCTAAAGTTTCTGCTTTAGTGTCTTTTTCACGGTTTCACCTGATTATATCATACACTTGAGGGAGGTGAGCAACCTCATTGGACACCCCAAGGATGAAAGCATTGCTCCTCTCTCAAAATCAACAGACTGCTTGATTTCAGATAGCTTCAGATGTCAGTGTTATTGAACTGTGATGCTGAGAACCACAGCCAAGGCATTGCACTTTCATGTGGAGACCTGTGAAGCTAAACCGTATGCAGGAAATGTACAAGAGCACGCTTCACACCCACCTGGTGACTGAAAGTACTGTTTCAGTGTTGATCCCACACATCTCTGGAGGAAAAGATTCAGTCTACCTAGCAGTTTTTCACGGGAGCATACTGTCATTCATGGTTTGGAGATGTATAATGGGCATGTCCACTCCCACTCATAGCACACTGGCCTGCCAAGAAACACTATACAAAGTGTTGTCTCTCACACATTCAACCCTGTGCCAGGGGATGCTCAAGCATTTGAAGGTAACTTAGCAATACACACGCACATTGAAGACTTACCAATGATGGAATGGTCAAAAGGAGATACCCCAGGACTCCAGCTGCCTATCCTGAGAGATTTCACTGCACAACACTCTGATATCATATATTGACTGAAGTCTTCAGAACTAACTAATCTTAGCTCCATGCAATATTAGTGCACTGTCTCACCGACTGCTGCTTTTTTCCTCATGGTCATAGATGTCGCGTGTTGATACTTGAATAAGCAAGATCACACAAAGGTATCAAGCATGCAATTAGACAGATAGTATATTTATTCAGCAACACAATAAAGTGATGGACTGCTACAACAGCAATGTCTACATGTCTATTGCACTAAACAGGAGCCCATTACCATGTTACCTATAGGATGTTAAACAATTAAAAAAGGTCAAACTTGGCTCATGCATAATAAAGAGAATGCTAGTGAAACACAGTGGATCTGGTAGCATCTGAGGAGAGAGAAACCGATTAACATTTCAAGTTCAATATGTTCTGAAGAAGAGTCATGTTGAACCCAAGCATATAAACAGCTGTCACCTGGAGAAAACGGCATCAGCAAAATCCCAGAAGCATTTATGCAACAAGGAGTGGGAGATGCCACGCAGGTCCGCAGTTGCTCCTTGAAACAAGCTGCTGGTATAAAATTTCAGAGCAGCTATGACCTTGATGTCGACCAGAACCCGACTGCCAACCCGTCCTCCGAGCACAACTCCAGGTCCAGCAGATGTCAGGCTCAGTGATGGTAGCTTGGGACATCCTTCATTGGCGCCTGCACAGTCTTTCCAAAAGCTATAGAAAATGGCAGTGAGGCCTGTAAGCGCAGCATTGCATTTTTCTCTTCTGCTTCCCTGGTGGATCTTCACCTGCTGCTTCTCGCTCTGGAGGCTGTGCAACAGCTGCTGGAGGTTGATGTTCTTGCTGACAAAATTATAATTGCTCCTTCTACGTTGTCTTCACATTTGAAACAAGGCCACAAGGAGTCCAGCCATGGTAAATATCCACGTCAGAATTGTGGGGAAATGTCAAAGAGAGAACAGCACTTCATTTATGAACAAAAACAAAGTTGCTGGAAAAACCCAGCAGGTCTGGCAGCATCTGTGAAGGAAAAAACAGAGGGAAAAAACGTTTCGGGTCCGGTGACCGTTCCTCAGAACCGGACCCGAAACATTAACTCTGCTTTTTCCTTCACAGATGCTGCCAGACCTGCTGAGCTTTTCCAGCAACTTTGTTTTTGTTCCTGATTTACAACATCCGCAGTTCTTTTGGTTTTAGTTCATTAATGGAGTTCCTGAACCCTGACATCACAAAGATGCCTCACGTTATGCTCAGACAGAGCGTGCCATCAATGCATCCAGGAGGTCAATGTCACACCTCAAGAAGGAGCTATGAGATATGTTATCTCATAAAATATGTTACTTGTACAAATAAAGCGTTCCTTCTACATTCAGTAGAACTATGGCAGTATGCCACCATGACAGCACTTCCACCAAAGTAAAGGAACCCTGGCACATCACAGATTGTGTGTTAAAGTGACTAGCTCAAAGTGTGATACACATTAAATATATTTCTGAAATGCAAAATCTGGGTGCTGCTTTTAAGTTAGCTTGTTCAATTACATTTGCTAAATTAACATGACAAGGAGGCAACTAGAGTGTAACAATGTAATACTTCAGGCTTTAATTTGTACTGTGCATTCTTGGACAATGAATGACCTGCTGACGAAGTGTAACGGTGTCAGACGGTGACATTACTAAATCACCGGGGGCATGATAACTCCAATTCACCCTGGCAGACCTCCAAGTCCAAATTTTACTCTGCCCCTAAAGAAAACATTAAGTTACTTCATCCACTCTGTATGTGTTGGCAGCCCTTTGTTATCGGGCAGTTGGCTTTACGTTGAAGCCTTTCGATTTTCAATTTTGTTCTTGTGAGTGACTTGCAAACTTTGTCTGACACAAGAATCCTCCCTCCCCCCATCCCTTCTGTTCCTTTTTAGATTGCTGTCACATGACCCCTATGACCTATCAGCCTGCTCCATTTCCAATTAGTCTTTTATATAGAGGTAGTAAGAACTGCCGATCCTGGAGTCTGAGATAACACAGTGTGGAGCTGGAGGAACACAGCATCAAAGGAGCAGGAAAGCTGACATTTTGGGTTGGGAACCCTCTTCAGAAAATATTTTATATAACCATTAATGTCCTCAATTTACCCCAAGAGCTCATGGCTTTGTGAATTGCCACACCCTTGATGGCTCTTCACCCTTCCCAGGTTGAGACCAGACTGATTGTTACCTGTGAAAACACACCCTCCTGGAGCTCCAGTCCCTTCCAATGGTCTAAGGTTCCACACAGTTATTTCAGGGGTTGAGTATTAAGGCTTTGTGTACTTATCAGGGGTCAGTTAATGGATTCCAAGGGAAAGCAGGCAACTCAACCCCATCCCCAGGCTCAAGTTGTTTGGATTGGAAGTAACGAGCAAGATAGATGAAGGATAGCCTGTGGACATGATCTATTTGGATTTCCAGAAGGCCTCTAACAAGGCACTGCACAGGAGTCTGCTAAATAAGATGAGAGCCCATGGTGATAGGGACAAGGTACTGGCATGCATAGAGGATTGGCTTACAGGCAGAAGGTAGAGAGTTGGGATAAAGGGGTCATTTCCAAGATGGCAACCAGTGACTAGTGGAGTTCCACAGAGGTCAGTGTTAGGACCATTATACATTAACGATCTGTACAAAGAAATGGAGGGCTTGTTGCTAAGTTTGCAGAAGACATAAAGAAGGGTGGAGGGACATGTAGTGTTGAGGAAGTGAAGAGACTGCAGAAGAACTTGGACAGGCTGGGAGAGTGGGCAAAGAAATGGCAGATGGAATACAATGTGGGAAAATGTGAGGGTAGGCACTTTGTTAGAAAGAATAGAGGTGTAGACTATTCTCTAAATGGGGAAAGGCTTTGGAAATCTGAAGCACAAAAGAACTTGGGAGTTCAGGTTTCTCTAAAGGCTAATTTGCAGGTTCAGTTGGTAGTTAGGCAGGCAACTGCAACATCAGCATTCATTTTGACAGGGCTAAAATATAATAGCAGCGATGCAATTCTGATGTTGTATAAGGCTCTGATCAGACCGCATTTGGAATATTATGAGCAATTTTGGGCCCCATAACCATGGAAGGATATGCTGGCTTTGGAGGGAGTCCAGAAGAGCTTTACAAGTGTGATACTGGGGATGAAGGGTTTGTCATATGAGGAGCAGTTGAGGACTCTGCATCTGTACTTCGTAGAGTTTAGAAGGATGAGGAGGGATCTGATTGAAATTTGCAGAATACTGACAGGCCTGGATAGAGTGGATGTGGAGAAGATGTTTCCACTAGTAGGAGAGACTAGGATCCAACGGCACAGCCTTAGTGAAGTGATGACCCTTTAGAATGGAGATGAGGGGGTATTTCTTCTGCCAGAGAGTGGTTTATCTGTGGAACTCATTGCTGCAGAGGGTTGTAGAGGCCAAATCATTGAGTGTATCTAAGACAGAGATAGATAGGTTCTTTATTAGAAAAGAAATCAAGGGTTATAGGGAGAAGGCAGAAGAATGGAGTTGAGAAACATATTGGGACGCCATGATCAAATAGTAGCACAAACTCAGTGGGCCACATGGTTTAATTATGCTGCTGCATCTTAAGGTCTTATGGTGCCAAAGGGTTGAAGTGGTAAGAGAGTTGGTTTAAGAGCAGCATGATAAATAGGTGGTTTGCTGCTGCCAATGTAATCTTCCATGGACAAAAGGTCAGAGAGGCTGGTGTCCATGACACATGCAGGGTCGCTGTGGTCTGGGGCAGAGTTGAATGACAGCTGGGACAAGCCTTTGGTGAGTTGCAGCCCCAAGTATCCACTTTGATCTGCATGTAGTGAAGGAGAGAAGTGGCATACGAATGATGCAAATTGGGGGTTTGATGAGATGCAAACATATGAAAATAGGATTCCCATTACTCAACGGTGAGATTCTCAAGTCACGGTTTAAAGGTTATGGAGGAAGTCACAAGAATTTTTACTCCGCAGAGATTCAAATTCTTTTCGATTAGGGCTATATCACCATTGCACATGCCTTTCCAAGTAGGGGAAAATGTTGCACTCTACTCCTTCAGCAGGTTTGAACACTAAGTAATTTTTAACAGATTAATGAACTATATACAACTTCATTGACAGGCATTTTGGCTTCTGCCAGGGCCACTCAGCTCCTTCCTCATCATATGCTTAGTTCAAACATGGACAAAAGAGCTGAATTCCAGATGTGAGATGACTGGGACTGCAGGAATTCTAGTAAAACTGGAGTAAATCGGAATCAGGAGAAAAATTCTCCATTGATTGGAGTCACACTTTGCACAGAGGAAGATAGTGGTGATTGGTGGAGATCCATTATCTCAGTTCCAGGACATGTTTCAGGTCAAATGTGACTTTTTCAAATCTGAAGAAAAAGGTACAATTATGGTAGAGTGTGTGTGTGTGTGTGTGTGTATTGGCAAGGTGAGTGAGGAGGTGTTGGAAGAGCAAGATGGTAGGTCTGGAGTAGATAGAGGGTGGGAAAGAATAATTGATAAAGATGTCATGGACCAAAATGCAAGCAGAATGGTAACAGTCACAGTAAAAAAACAAATCATTTGTCCAGAATGATTATGATTGACAGCCTAATGAACAGTTCAGTCTGAAAAGCAAAACCATAAATAAAAACAAAATTCAGATTGGTACATGGCAAAATAATGACAGTCAGAGCAGATGGTGTGTAATTGCTGAACCCATATTGACTACAGAAAGCTATAAAGTGCCAAATCAAAAGCCAAGCTTGTGTTGACTCTCTTGAACATTATGGCAGGATGTGGATAGAAAATGAGTGTGCCAACAAAGTGGTTAATTAAAATAGCAAGCAACCTGAAGTTCAGAATTGTGTTTGAAAACTGAGTGAAGGTGTTCCACAAAGCAGTCACTAAGCTGTGTCTGGTTCATCTGCTGCAGAGGAGAGCGGCAGGCTTACTCCCTAAGTCCCATGCACCGTGAAGATTAGAGACAAGTCAGGAGTGTGACTGAATAGTCTCCAACAACATTCATCAAACTCAAAACTATACAGGCCAAAGCAGCTCGCTTGACTGACACCTATGCACCACCTTAATCAGTCACCCCCTCTAAAACTGATTCACAATGGCAACACTTTGGGTGTACCATCAACCAGATTCACTGCAACAACTTACCAACTCCTTTAGCACCACTTTCCATACCCATGGCCTCGACCCACCTAGATGGACAAATACAGATGATATGTAGAAGCACTACTATCTTCAAGTTCCCTTCCAAGCCATACACTATCCTGACTAGGAAATATATCGTCATTTCCACACTTTTGCTAAAACAGGAGGTTATAATGGGGAGCAAAGAGATGGCAGACGAATTAAATACATATTTTGGTTCTGTCTTCACAAAGGAAGTTGTCAGTAATCACTCACTAACACATATGATTCACCACTTAGGAAATTCCGTGTCACAAAGGAGGACACAAATAAAGTTCCAAAAATGTTCAGCAACATTGGGTCTAGGGAGAGGGAGGAACTAAAAGAAAGTGATATTAGTAAGGAAATGGTGTTGGGGGAATTGATGGGATTAATCACCAGGGCCCAATAATCTATACCCCAGAGTACTTGAGGAAGTGGCCCACTGATGATCATAGAATCCCTACAGTGCGGAAACAGGCCCTTTGGCCCAAGAAGTCGACACTGACTCTCGGAGCATCCCGCCCAGACCCATCCCCCTATAACCCACACATCCCTGAACACTATGGGCAATTTAGCATGGCCAATCCACCTAGCCTGCACATCTTTGGATTGTGGGAGGAAACCAGAGCACCCAAAGGAAACCCACGCAGACACAGGGAGAACATGCAAACTCACATAGGCAGTCGTCCGAGGGTGGAATCGAACCTGGGTCCCTGGCGCTGTGAGGCTGCAGTGCTAACCACTGAGCCACCGTGCTGCCCCTAATCATCTTTCAGGATTCTATAGACTCTGGAACAGTTCCGATGGACTGGCATTGGGTGGGGTAGCTGATGTAATATCACTATTTTAAAAAAAGCAGTGGAGAGAAACAGGCCAGGCAGTTACAGATCAATTAGCCTGACATTGTATTACTAAAATGCTAGATTCCGTTATAAAAGATCTAATAGCAAAGCACTTGAAAAACAGTGTCAGGATCAGACAGACCAATCATGGATTTACAAAAAGGGAATCATGCTTGACAAAATTTTGAGGGCATGTAACTAATAGAGTTGATAAGGGAGAGCCAGTGGGTGTGGCTTACTTGGAATTTCAGAAGGCTTTCAATAAAGTCCCACATAGGAAATTAGTATGTAAAATGAATATATTGCTACTTCACCTGGAAAGAGTGTTTGGAGCCTTTGACAGTCCGGAAGAAGGAGATAAAAAGAAAGGATTTGCATTGGAAGGTCTCTTGGGAAGTAAATGAGCTGTGTGGGTATCACAGACTGGATCAGGGTCTTGTGGAGCAATTGATTTCTTTGGAATGCTGCCGAGTGATCGGGGAATGGAAAGTGTGTTGGGAGGTGACATCACACTGGAGATGACAGAAATGGCAGAGGCAGCATGGAGGCTCAGTGGTTAACACAGCTGTTTCACAGCACCAGGGACCTGGGTTCAACACCAGAATTAGGCAACTGTCTGTGTGGAGTTTGCACATTCTCCCCTTGACTGTACGAGTTTCCTTTGAGTGCTGTGGTTTCCTCCCACAGTCCAAGGATGTGCAAGTTAGGTGGATTAGCCATGCTACATTACTCATGGTGTCCAGGGATGTGCAACCTAGGTGGATTGCCATGGGAAATACAAGGTTACAGGGATGTGGGAGGTCTGGGTGGGATGTTCCTTAGAGGGTCAGCGTGGACTTGATGGGCTAAATGGCCTGCTTCCAGGGATTCTATGATGATCATTTGAATGTGGAGGTTGATAACAGAGAAACAGAGAGCAAGGGGAACCCCATCATGATTCTCTGAAGGGAGAGTGACAGCATGTTGAAAGTGGGTTAGGCAGGATTGTGAAATTGCTGACTATTGTGGGAAGGGAATCCCCATTTAAAAAAAATGTTTCAGAAGTGCTTGGACCATCAGAACAGATTGGACAGAAATAAAGAATCTGGAAGAACAGAATGGAGTCCTTTCTAGGCTTTGACTGGCAGCTCTGGGGTGCAGAATCTTCGATGACTCAATTACCGCAGTAAAGGGAGACGATATCTTAGAAATTAGCCCATGTACATCAAACTTTAAAACAAAAAGGGAGCAATCACATTGTTTGGGGCTTTATAATACACCCCCAGCAGTCAGGGAGAAAATAGAACTAGAGCAGTGGGAGTCATGCAAAAAACGAAATAGAGAGAGTGTAGGGCCAATATTTTCCTGTAAAAGTGAATGGTGGTGCCAGTAAGTCCACAGAAGCCTGAATGTCAAGGGATGTACAGAATTGGATACGAAAAAAAAAACACAAATACAGCAGGTCTGAATAGCAGAAGCCCCAGAAGTGTATAGAAAGTGAAGGAGTCACTCAAAAAAGAAATTAATAGAGCATAGAGCAGGTATTAAAGGAAAATCCAAAGACATTTTAAGGCAGAAAGGGTACCCAGGGTGAGAGGACATCCCAAAGTGGCAACATGTGTGTAAAGATGGAAGATGCAGGTGAGGTTTTGAATGAGTACGTTGCGTCCGTACTTACTATAGAGAAGGACAATGTAGGTATAGAAATCAGGCATGGGGACTGAGTGGAAAGAATAACAGCTGGATTACAGGGAATGGAATGAAATAGTCAAGGGTGTGTGGTTAATTTTGGTAAAGGAAAATCCATAATATAGGATAAAGGAAAACACTAGACAGCATTATCTGAACAGATATAATGCAGGAAGGAGGAAATACAATAGAATCATTTTTAGAAGTTGGGTGGAAGGAATTGTAATCCAGCTAGCTCTGGGAGTACACAGTGTGGAGCTGGAGGAACACAGCAGGCCAGGTAGCATCAGAGGAGCAGGAGAACGGACTTTTCGGGTCGGGACCCTTCCTGCTCCTCTGATACTGCCTGGCCTGCTGTGTTCCTCCAGCTCCACACTGTGTTATCTCAGACTCCAGCATCGACAGTTCTTACTATCTCTAGTTCTGGGAGTAGCCTTTTGGTGACTGTTAGTTGATAATCTATCCCCAGAAGTAGGGTCAGAGAAGTCAAGGACATCAAGTGTCAGAGATGGTCCATGTGAAGGGGAGAGAAAAACAGAAGTTTGAAGCAAAGTTAATAGAAGTTTCTAGCTCTGGTTCAAAGCTGGAAGCAACATCAATACAGTCATGAATGTAGTGGAAAAATAGTGAGGGAGGGGAACTGTACAGGGCTGAAACAAAGCATGATCCACATAGCCTTTAAAAGGCAGGTATATCTAGAAACATGCAAATTCCCAAAGTAACAACTAGAAGGAACTAAGCGGTGTCAAAGGACTTGAAGCTTAATCCAGGAACCGGTTCAGCCAGGTGAAAGAAGCAGGAGACAGTCCTCAGGCTTTCCTGATGGTGGATGGTGGTGGCAGTGTTCCTGACGAAAAAGGAAATGCTGAGGGAATGAAATAGGGAAGCTGAAGTGGAGGAAGACATCATGGACATACATAGAAGGAGGCTGGATGGGGCAGGGGAAGGAGAAATAGAATCGAGATTAGAATAATATCAGTTTGTTGGGTAAACACATGCTGAAATGTAAATTTACCAGGTCAATGCTGTACGTGGATCACGGGAAAGAGACAGAAGTGGGGCTATACAGTATTCCGGTGATGTTGGAGGTTGTGGGAAGGAGATGATGTCACTCTGAAGAATGAGATTGTGTTGCAAGGGATATAGGACAGGATTCCGGAAAGCTGACTCCAAACAAAGGGCAAATAAAAAACACAAGACTGCCCTTATCAGCAGGTTTAATGAAATTACCGGGGTTAGACCCGAGAGAAATGACTGCTGCAAGATCACAAATAGGTAGCTTAGAGTATGCAAAGAGATGTGAAAAACTGGAACATAATTTAAGAAGTTCAAGTTTGTGAAGAGAAGTCTGGCAAATATATTGAAAAGTTTTCCCCACAGAGTGCTCAATACATAGAACAGGGAGTTAATTTAAAAAAACTTCCAATCATTTTAGAAGAAGTTATGACCACAAGGCCATAAGTGTAGAAGCAGAAGTAGGCGATTCAGCCCATCAAGTCTGCTCCACTGTTCAATGAGATCATGGATGATCTGATAACCCTCAACTCTACTTTCCTGCCTTTTCCCCCACAACCCTTGATTCTCTTACTGCACAATCAGTCTATTCAACCTTGAATATTCTTAATTACCCAGCCTGAACATCCCTCTGCAGTAAAGACATCCACTGATTCATAACCCTCTGACAAATGTACCTTCTCATCTCTGTCTTAAATATTCAAAACCTAATTCTGAGATGATGTCCTCTGGTCCTAGACTCTCCCACAGGGGAAACAACCAGTCTGCATCTACGTTATCAAGTCCCCTATGAACCTTATATGTTTCAGTAAGGCTGCCTCTCATTCTTCTATACTCCAATGAGTACAGGCTTAATCTACTCCATCTCTCTGGTTAAGACATATCCTCCATATCTGGTATCAGCCTAGTGAACCTTCTCTGTATTTCCTCTAATACTTTTATATTTCTCCCTAGAAGAGGAGCCCAATTTCCAGCTGTGATCTGACCAGTGCCTTATATCGTTCCAGCAAAATATCCCCACTTTTACACTCCATTCGCTTTGAAATGAAGCTGATTATTTGTATCAAAGAGCTACAAAGCCTTTTTGAATAGTTTCGGACATTTATAATTAATTAACATCCACTTCAATTTACATTTTAATCTGACATGTGAATTTAAGATTGCAACTTGTAGAAAATTTCCTACATTTCATTTCTTGTTGATGAAAACCACAAAATGATAAAGGTAAAGGTAACTATATGATGAAACACTTTGTTGATGGGTTAAACAAATAATAATCCTCTGACAAATTTAAACTTTCAAAGCTCTGTTTTGACACATCAGGGTAAATTTTGATCTTATGACTGTATAAAATGGATGACTGTGAGTTGGCAATCCAATTTGTACCCTTCCCCATTTTATTTTCATTGACTTGCTGTGAAAGTCAAGATCTGCCCCAACATTTTAATCTCAGCGTTACACCTAATAGACAAAAGCAACCGGAATCCTTCATGACCCAGTAGCTCTGATAAAGCAACTGATTTTACACATTTCTAGCTGATTCAGACATATACAAAAATTGCTGAAATTTACATGTATCACATTGTTTTGGCAGTGCTTATAAAATCAACATAAGGGAGAGATCAGTACATTAGAGATTCAGTTTTTAAAATTTCTTACCATTTTGTGACTCTGTTTCACTGGTTTCAACTAAAATAATAAAAACATAAAAAGTTTAGATATTTAATTTGCATTTATCTTAAACATTTTAAAAAGTAATCAGGTCAAATGTTTATTTTATTAAAAAATCTGATTTAACAATTACCAGTTGATACACGAAAATCAAAGAGCTTTTTGGGTTATATTCTCTGCTGCAAACACTGAAGAATTTTCCAGATTGCACGTAACATGTAATACCAATTTCAAACAAATGTAAGAAATCTGCATAACTATTTGGCGCTTTGTTGTGTCTAACGTTCTTTGCTTTTGTGGGAAGAGCGGAAAGATCTCCCTTGCACCCTAAATGTTAAGAAATTTTAAACGCATCTTATAAAATGGCTCAGAACTTTTCTGTGGTTCAGAACATACAGGAACTTTTTCTGGTCTTCTGCTCACGTTTACGTTGTAAAATCCTGGGAATGAAAGAACCTTTAGGTTTTACTTACGTAGTACCAAAGACAGAATTGGAAAGATGACTTTCAACATCTTTCTTGCAATTATCAAAGAATAGCTTTCCTGTAAGAACACAACCAAGTGACTAATCAAGTACTGTACTGGATCTGAGGCTGGTTCAACGCATTGTTGAAAAACGCAAGTGACATGATCAAGAGTGGGTGGGGGGGTAAAAACAGGAATACCGTATTTCTCAGACTAAAAGCAGTCCCTAAATTAGAAGGCAGAAGCTCAGTTTGAAGAAACTAAGTCATTCAACTTAAATAGGGGTTACATTATCATGTTTTATTTGCACTGCACATGTAATCAACCAATTGAGAGAAAAGCTTTTTATGGGTTTATTTTATAACATCCTTTACCTTTCCTGGGACTCTGTTTTACTGGCTTTGACTGAAGTAATTAAAATGCAATGAAGTTTAGACGTTTAGATTTACAGGGGCTGGTAGTAAAACAGCATTCCCCATTTCTGAAGAAGGGTCCCGACCCGAAACGTCAGCTTTCCTGCTCCTCTGATGCTGCTTGGCCTGCTGTGTTCATCCAGCTCTACACCTTGTTATCTCAGATTCTCCAGCATCGGCAGTTCTTACTATCTCTGAGCATTGCTGTCCTGCCTCCTGGAGGTTAAGATGTAAGATGGAAAAGCTGACAGCAAATTGATTATAAAACAGCTCAAATCAGTATAAAACAACAATGAAACAAATATCGCAGAGAAACTATGTTACTTTGCAAGAGCAGAAATAGTGTTTTGCCTCGAGAGATAGGAAACTATGCCACCCCCACCTATTTATACTTATTGAAGGACTATCTCAAAAGATTATGTTTTGTGTAAGAATAAAGTTGACAGATTTAGGATTATTAGAAATCAGGGATCTATAGTTGTGCACGAGTTTTGTAGTTTGAGATGACTGCCCGAATTCTCAACTCCTACTTGCATTTTTGTTTTGATGAAAAAATTGATAGGGGTGAAAATGTCCACATCTGTACTGTGTTGGGTTGACTCCTGCTTAAGTCCACAAGTCGCCCAGAGTGTCCGGGGACTAGGCAATACACTGTGTGTTTAATGAATTATGAGAAAACAGCCAAAGAGGCAGTCACCAAGGGCGACTGATCTGTATCTCTTGCTAATGTGGTTACAAAACGTCACCTCTGGGTTGTCGCAGTTTATCTACCGCAATGTTGGATGAAAATTGGGGAACTCCAGCATCGATTGGCCTACTCCTGCTCCTATTTTCTATGTTTCTATCTGGAAGGAGAGATACAGTGTATTGGAAAAGGTTGTCAATAGCTGATGTTTAGAGGAGGGACAATGAGTGAAGGTAATTTGTTGCAGGTGCCTGTGCTATTGGAAGATTAAAGCATGCAAAAGGATGTTGAACTAAAAATTGTCATAAAGTTGTAACATATGAACTATTACTTTTTATATTGGCTGCTTTCATAGCTGAGACTTTGATTCAAAAGAAAATCCTTTTAATGAGTTTTTATTGGGTTTACGCGGACTTTTAAAGTGGCCACAGTAGTCATCCAGCTGGAAGCTGGCCAGGGAAGGGAATTTTAAAAATGGTCACCTAAACATCCACTCACAATCTGTGGCCCCACCACAGTTTCAATAATATCTTTATAGTTTGGCAATGGCAGATCAAAACTCCTTTGTTATTATGGATTGCCTCCGTCATGTGCCAATAACCAGCTGTTTCATGATCAAACCTTATGTGGGAAGAACTAACATAATTATAAGCTTGTCTATTTGTTACAGACTGGCAACAACATCAAAAAGCTGGGCAGCATGGAATAATAACTCAGATGCTTGCTCTCAATAGTCTTGTCATCCTTGAGCCCTACCACTGAACTTTAAAAAAAGGAACCTCACAGCACCCACTCTGGGAAAAGGACTAATTGCGGTTTAAAAGACAGTTGTTCTGCTGTTGACAAGCTTTTGTGGTGCAGGGGTATTGTCCCTATCTCTGAATCAGGAGGCCTGGATTTAAATCCCACCTGCTCCAGGTGTGTAAGAACATCTCTGAACAAGTTGATTAGAAAATAATCTACACTAGTCACACCACCACCAAACTTCCAGAAAACTAAAGGAACTTTGGAGTGTATCCTTTTTGCTATAAATTTGAACTTTTATCAATTCCATCCCCCTCACCCTGTAACTTGTTCTAACTGTTTGCATGCTAGTATGTTTGTGTCTGTATATTGCAGGCTTTGGGACAGGTTTTATCTCTTAATTTTGTTTACGCTTATATTTGAGTAAGTTTTTTTTAATAATAAAACTGTCTTTCTAATTCCTAACTCAAAAGATCTGACTGACTTGTTTCATCACATCTTTACACATGGTTAAGTATGTAATGAGTTGAAGAAAAATACTTTTTTAAAAAAAAATCTAATTCTGTTATAGTAAATCTCAGAAGTGAAAATGAGGAATTTATTCATGCCTCCAGACTTGGCTGTAACTACGTTCTCTATGTTCCCCCTTGTGGCTAAACGTGTTCATTTAAAAACGTTTCCAAACAATTTTTATAATTCTTATGGGATGAAAAAGCTTTTGATTACTGATCAATAAGTTATCTATTTGTTTAAACTATGCTGTAAAACATAGGTGCTGGGATAAGAAGATGGCTTGCTCCAAAAAGATGGCTTTTGATTGTAGATTTCTGAAGATTCTGTTTTTGTTTCTCTGCTTTGAGCTTGCATTATCAGAATGTGGTAATTTGTTCCTCCTGTGATCATTTGAAACATTTAATTCCTAGTCCACAATGAAGGAAAGGACTTTCTGGCTTGAAGAAATCACATAACTGTTTTATCCTAATGTTGCACAAGAGAAGATGTATCTGAAATGTCACAGAAACATTCACCTTTCTCCATGTTTAAAGTAAATATGTCGGTCTTGATGTACACCTTTCAATATTTGCAACAATCGTTTAAATGACAAGACCAAGGGATATTCAACGGCTATCAAAATACCATCAACACGTCTCCTGTCCCACTAGGGCCAAACGTCTTGCACCATTACTACACAACCATCAAAAATGCCTACTGCTCCATATCCCATCCACACCTTGGAAATCACAATGCTGTGTTCCTGCACCCAGTTTACAAACAGAAGTTGAAAAGTGAGGACCCAATATGAAAATAGTACAGTGCTGGTCTGAAGTAGTGGAAGAGCTTCTGTGGGACTGCTTGGACTGGTTCATATTCAAGAATTGAGCCATCACTGTCATGGTCTTCGTTAGCAAGGGTATTGAGGACTGCGTGCCAGAGAAGTCAATCTGTGTTCCCCAACCGGAATCTACGGATGAACTGGGATATCCATTGCCTACTGAAGACCAGGTGTGCGGTGTTCAAATCAGACGACCCTGACCTTTACTGGAAATCCAGATGCGACCTCCGTAAGGCCATTAGAAATGCCAAGAGGCAATACCATACTCAGTTAGAAACCCAAACTAACCACATGGACACCTGTCATCTGTAGCAAGGCCTACACAGTGAAGCAGAACAGAATCGTTGATAAAAATACATCCCTCCCTGGTGCGTTTAATGCATTTTACGCTTGGTTTGAACAGCAAAATCTGCCCAGACAGCCTAATGCACCTGTTCCCTCAGTCACCGCTGCAGATGTCAGATCAGCCTTCTTAGGACAAAGAACAAAGAACAATACAGCACAGGTACAGACCCTTCAGCCCTCCAAACCTGCACTGACACATTTTGCCTTACCGTACTAAAACTGTCTTCACTTACAGGATCCGTATCCCTCTATTCCCTTCCATCACATGTAGCTACTTAAACAATGGGACAACACTGCCCATTCTCCAGTCCTCTGGGACCTCACCTGTGGCCAAAGAGGATACAAAGATGTCTGTCAATGCTCCAGCGATTTGTTCTCTCGCCTCCCTCAATATTCTGGCATAGATTCCATCAGGATCCAGGGACTTATCTATCTTAATACTTCTTAAGATGCATAACACCCATCCCTGAGATCATCCACAATTTTTTTCTCTTTGGTGAACAGTGACACAAAGTGTTCGTGTAGGACCTTATCTCAGATCACAGAGTATATCCAAGCGGTTCTTTTCGGATTTGGTTAAATGCAGTTAAAAGAAGGCTCAACAACAGCAATTTGCTTAAATATGAAAATTTATTGAGTAATAATAAAAGACGAAAAAAGAAAAGGACATTTATTAAAAAGAATGGAAAAGAGAGGAAAAATCAATAAGCCTCACACCCTTCTGCCCGTCGGGGACCCCTCGTTTGGCTGCTGGTCTGGAGGCTGAGGTTGTTCCTGGCACCCTTCGCGATCCTGGTCCGAGGTGAAGTCTGGCGTCTTCGAATGAAACTCTCTCTCATACCGTGTAACAAACAGCCAAGCACAGAAAAACAACTACAGGAAAACACTTTGATTGCGCCAGCTTTGACATGTATAGGAATGTTCACAGGACTCATTCAAAGCCATGCAGCTGTTGAATATCATCAAAAAGTTTAGCCCTTCAGCCCATCTATACAGACTTCACCTACCTCTTCCAGTTCTGCACATAGATTCCTTCCTTTGTCCTTGAGTAGGCTAACCCTTTCTCTGGCTATCCTCTTGGGATTCTCCTTAATCCTGTTTGCTAACAGCTTTTCATGACCTCTTTTAGCCCTTCTAATTCCTTGTTTAAGTTCTTTCCTACTTTTCTTATACACTTCAAGGGCTTCATCAGTTCCCATCCTCCTAGACCTTGTGTATACTTCCTTTTCCTTTTTGACCAACATCATAACATCTCTGGTCAACCAACATTCATGTAACTTTCCATACCTATCCTTCATTTTCGCAGGAACATGCTGCTCCTGAATTCCACATGTCCGATGTGAATTTACCCACAAACAGCTGCCTCCATTCAAAATTCTCTAGTTCCTGCCTCATATTGTTGTAGGTCGCCTTCCCCCAATTTAACACCTTCACCAGAGGATTGCTGTTATCCCTATCCATGAATATCTTAAAATGTGCAGTATAAAGGTCACCGCTCCCAAAATGCTCCCTCTTCACTTATCTGGCTGGGTTCATTTCCCAAAACCAAGTCCAGTATAATCCCTTCCCTGGTTGGACTGTTTACATAGTTTGTCGAGAAACCCTCCTGAATGGTCCTTACAAATTCTGCCCCATCCAAGCCCCTAGCACGAGGTGAGTCCCTGTCAGTATAAGGGAGGTTAAAATCACTCACCACAACAACCCTGCTGTTTTTACGTCTTTCTAAAATCTGTCTACATATTCTCTCCTCTCCCGCTGGCCGTTGAGAGGCCTGTAATATACCCTGAGCATTGTGATTTCACCTTTCTTATTCCTGACTTCCATACCATCTCGCTGCACGAATCCTCTGATGTATTGTCCCTCGCTACAGTTGTGAGATACTCCTTTACCAGTAATGCAACTCCTCCACCCCTTTACATCCCTTTCTATTACATCTGAAACATCTAAATCCTGGGACATTCCAGTGCCAGTGTTAATCCACCAGGGGGTTCTCATGACCCCCTGCTAAAGTCCAGCAGTCAACCCTGGGTGGAATTTATTGCTATCACTGGTGGTCTCATGCACCCACTGGACAGTTGATACCAATCGTGGGTCTCCATGCCATCATGGCTTAATATCAATCAGGCACTCAGCTTGAAGTCCTTCTTATGTTCAGAGGAATTTCCCACCCCCAGGACCCGTTGTGAGTCAAGGACCAGCATCACTTGGAGCGGAGATTTCCATTAGTACAACAGGAGTGCAGGCTTCAGGATTGTCACTGGAGACATGAGAGGAGGCATCTTCACCAGGGTCAGTCAAATGGCCCTGGTGAGTGGTTGTTAGTTTTAAGAGCTAGGGTGAACACATTTGTGACTCTTGCTGTTGGCCAGTCTCTCTGTTGAGCATAGGTTGAGAAAAAAACTCCAAGCCAGGCCACAGTCTTACCAGTCAGGGCTAGCCTGGCAGGTTACCCATCTGGGCATATTCCCTGTCTGCCACTAACAATGGCTGAATAAGGAGGCCGTGGTGGTCTTTAAATGGCTACTTATAGACGTCAATTGGCCACTGGGTGGGAAGGCTGTCTTCAAACTTTCCTGCCCAGGATTTTATAGGAATGGGTAGGGAATCTAACTTGATCTCTACCAGTCCTTCCTGATTATACAGGCCTGCTTTACCTCCCAACCTACCTCTAGGAGTGCATTAAATTCAGCCCTCCTCAAAGATAGCATGAATAACATTCATACATATGTACCATAAGGTGGTACTGGTGCATCATGTATTCTTGGAAGAGCAGTTGTCCAAAATATTTCTTGGTATCACGATCCTGTAAATAAATATATCGTGTCAATAGATAGTTTAACTTAGATTGAAAAAAGTTGGAAAAGTTAAGAATTATGTAATTTAAAATAACTAAGTAAATCTTTGTAAATGATATCTCTCATTTAATATGGGCTTTAAATAAGAGTTGAGTCATAGAGTCATAGGGCGCTATAGCACAGAAACAGACCCTTCAGTCCAATGTGCCCATGCTGACCAGATATCCTAAATTAATCTAGTGCCAATTGCCAGCGTTTGGCCCATATCCCTCTAAACCCTTCCTGTTCACATACCTATCCGAATGCGTTTTAAATATTAGAATTCTAGAGGAGAAATGAAGTTGAAAGCTAGAACTTATGAACAACAACTCATGTTAGGGTGCCACTTCGTCATACTGGCCTGAATAGAGAATGTATACAGACCGATACTATGGGAGAATCTCTGCGACAGTCTGATAGCATTCAATGTTACCTGACATTTACAGTGATGCATCTTCAGATGAGGCCCTACCAATTGATCAGGAGGTTTTAAATATTGTTAATGGAATTTTGACATTGCTGGCAAGGCCAGAACTTGTTGCCTATCCATCATTAATTGCCCTTTAGAAAGTGATGGCAAGCTGCCTTCTTGAACTGCTGCAGTTAGTTTACTCTATTATTAGAAATTGAAAGCTTAGCTGCGATACAAAGTAGACTGGAGATCTTTACATTCAGATTTCAGACTGGTTCTCAGAATCAAAACACCCCCATCCCAACCCTCCATTTCCCTCCACCCCAAATCTTTCTTCTCATCAGGACTTTGCAGTATCATGGCCTATGGACACAAAATCCTGTAGTTTTTCTAGGTGGCCACCTAAGGGCCAAGCTTACAGGAGGGAACCCAGCAGCTTAATAAGAGACCCGACAAAGTGAGACTGAGGTAGTACTTGTCTTAGCTCAATTTCTCCTTGACAGGTTAGTTTTAGCACCACTAGGACAGCAAGTGGAAACCCTGCTACATCCATGGCCAGAGTGCAAGATGCTGAATTTCAGTCTCCCTACCGCATCTCCCCCCCTCCCCACTAACCAGGGATCGCTCTGAAGGTTTACTTAAGGATCTGTTGTTGAGCAGGGGGGACTTCTACTGTTTTGGAATCCTGGGATTGAGGGCGTTAGTAGTGTCAGTGCCACCTTCCTCTAGGCACCCACATACTGGGTGGGATTTACACTCACAAGTCTGTTCTCTGCATTTTGAGCACTTTGCAGGTGACATTAGAAGTCAGAATGAATGGTGCTTGAATGATAATATTCTGTGGCTTGGTGATATGACCTGCAGAAAGAGACATCAAACTAAAGTGTAAAATGAATGGCCAAACTGCTACCCTGTCCTTCTCCCTTCCTTTCTTTGCCCAGGGGAGAAAAGATCACAGATGTTCACGAAGATGCAAACATCTTCAGTTCCAGGCTTGAAGGAGCCAAAAACATAATACTTCTTCATAGTGGTTGAAATAACTCCGCAGAGGCCGGTGTCCCATCACCAAGTTACTCTTTATTTATGTGTGCTTAATACTTGACACTGATCCAGCTCTCTCATAGTTGAATAGAACCTCTGACACTCCTGTTCTTATCTGTCAGCCAGGGCTCCCTGATTGGACCAGACGAACAGCCCCAATCAGGGAACTCATAGTCTATGAGAACTACCAGGCTGACCTCATTACAATCACTACATTCCTCCCCCCTCTGAGTCCTGGGGCATAAACCTATTCATTTTCTTGTAGACCCTCCAGGGGCATTTTCACATCGGGTCTAGTTCCTCTGATTCAGCCTGGGACACAAGCACTGTGTACCAGACTGTAGCCCACCTCTTGTACCCCGAGTGTCTCAGAAGAAATTCATCCTCTTCTACAGGTGGTAAAGGCTGCAACATCTAGTATTTCCATCTCTTCAATGCTAGAAGCAGGGGTAGAACCCATGGGTTCCAACAGCCTTTCCAGCTGTTCTGAGAGGCTGCGTTTTCTTTGCTCCTGCCCTGTTTGTGAGGTTACAGCTTTCATGTGATCCACATGCTTGATCAGGACTGCCTCACTTACCCGAACTTTGTACGTCATGGGACCTGACCTTGCATCGACCATACCTCTTACCCACTCAGGGCCACTTCTGTGGTTTCGGCACCAAACTTCGTCCCCTGAAGTAGAGTTAGAGGAGTCTTATGTCCAGCACTGGCATTCCTGATACCATTTCACCCTCCCCCACCTCCAGGTCCGGGAAGATCAAATTTAATCAGGTGCACAGTCTTCTCCCCATTAGCAACTCTGCTGGAGCTATCCCTGTAGTTGCAAGAGGGATGGTCCGATAATCAAATAGGAACTGGGACAGTTTGGTATTGAATGAAGCTGTAGGCTGTTTCTTTAAGCCAGCCTTCAAGATTTGGACTGCTCTTTCCACCAGACCATTGGACAATGGATGGTATGGAGCTGTCCTTACACTCCAAATGCCATTCGACTTTAGGAAATACACAAAGTCCCTGCTGGGAAATGATAGACTGTTGTCTGTGACCAACACCTCCGGGACTCTGGGTATTGCAATAGATGCTCACAGCTTTTCTATCATCATCCCGATCAACTCTGTGCACGTCCAACCACGTCGAGTGGGCGTTCACAATGACGAAGAACATTGGGCCCATGAAAGGGTTGACGTGTAACCGAGTACAGGGTTTACCTGGCCATTCCCTCGTATGCGGTGGAACTTGGAGGCACTTTGGGCACTGTCCCACCATCACAGCTATATCTTCAGCCAATCCTGGCCACCAGACATAATTTCTTGCCAACTTCCTCAATTTGGACACACCCGGATGACCCTGGTGGAATTCACTCTTGTTCCCCAAAATGAAATGCTATCTTCAACGGTGATTTGATTTTGCTGGGTTCAGAAAGTTTTCCATTCTGGTCCTTGTGTCTCCCCCATCACCAGGACTGGATCTTTATGGGCCCACAGTCTGATATTGTCAGTGGTGACCCAAACAATGTGCAGAAAGTTTAAATGTGGAGGTGCCGGTGTTGGACTGGGGTGGACAAAGTCAGATGTCACATGACACCAGGTTATAGTCCACCAGGTTTATTTAAGATCATAAGCTTTTGGAGCACTGCTCCTTCGTCAGGTGAAGTGATGAAAGAACAGTGCTCCGAATGTTTGTGATTTCAAATAAACCTGTTGGGACTATCGAGATAGTAGGAACTGCAGATGCTGGAGATACTGAGATAACAAGGTGTAGAGCTGGATGAACACAGCAG
>NC_063354.1:6805429-6816882 GCF_021869965.1 Rhincodon typus
GACAGAAATTTAAAACCAGAAAGGCTCAAGGCAACCACATTTGCTACATGGCCTCCTGTTCCAACTTACAATAGTATGCACTTTGAATAAGAACCCAATGCTGAATTCGAACTGAAGCTATGGGCAGCATGGCCTTGTCCTTTTTGAGTAGCTCTTTCTCACACCAAAGATCACCACCAAACCTTCCAATGATAGCTGCCTCTTCACATCCCTACAGACTATGTCTTGGCTACAAAGCCATTTCCAAGGCTGACCCTTTTTCAATAGCAAGTGCAAAGGAGCCAGGATGGAGGCCAGGTTACGTATGAACTTTCCGTAATAATTCACCAGCCCAAGGAAAGACCTAAGCTCTGGTACAGACATGGGACCTTGGGGAACCTTTCATCACCCTCGCTTTATTTTCCAATAGGTGTAACCTGGTCTTGTCGAGACTGGAGCTCAAGTAAGTCACTCAGGGGGCCTGGAACACAAATTTTTCCCTTCTAAGGCATAGGCCACCTTGGAGAAATGTCTGAGGACTATGCCCAAGTTCTCTAAGTGCTCCTTATTGTTCTTCCCTGTTATTAGCACACCATCCAGATAAATGGTGACCTGGGGTAGACCTTGTAAAATGTTCTCCATTGTCCGCTGAAAAATTGCATAGGCTGACATTTCCCCAAATGGCAGTCTCATATATTGGTACAAACCCTTATGGGTATTAATTGTAGCCTATTTCTGCGAATCCTCAATTAATCGCAATAGCAGGTACTCATGGCTCATGTCCAGCTTTGTGCTGAATCCTCTATGCAAGGGATTGGGTATTTATTCAGCTGCGAAAAGTGGTTTACCGTTTTTTTAAACTCCCCACAAAGGGGAACCAACCTGTCGGGATTCACAATTAGTATGACCAGTGCTGCTCATTCCACAAACTGGACTGGCTTGATGATTTCTTCCTTTTCCAGCCTCCTGATTTCTGCCTCTACTTTTGTCCCTAAGGAATATGACACTGGGTGGGCCTTGCAGAATCACAGAATTCCTTCCTGGTCTACATGCAAGGTGGCCTTGGTCCCCTTGATAGCCCCTAGACCTTCCTGAAAACCTTGCGGGTATTTAATTAGGACTTCACTCAGGCAGCCATTTTCTAATTGAAAAATGTTGAGCCAATCAAGTTGAATCTTATTCAACCAATTTCGCCTCATCAGGCTTGGACCCGAGCCTTTTACTACAATCAGAGACCAGAACCGAAGTTGTACCCTTAATCTGTAGGGGTTCCCTGGTATACGTTCTCAGCCTGGCTAAGGTCTTGCACAAATTTGAGGGTTGGAGTCCAGAGCAAATTTTATTAAAGACTGCTTCTGCAATCACTGAAATAGCCGCGCTGTTATTGACCTCCATTGGAACGGGTGACCACTTAACCACATGTTTATTTTGAATGGTTCTGATTGGGATGTTGCTGTTCCAATTTGGATATTGCTATTCAATTTAACTGTTCCAAGCCAGATGTAGATGGGCTATGCAGGGTGTGCATTCTCCTGGATAACCAATCCAGGCCTAGTGGGACTCTTTCTCTGTCTTGAGTCTGCATACAGCAGCAACTACAATGGCTTGAACAGCCTGGACCCTGAAGAAAATGTTAACCATTTGGCTGAGGCTTGGCTTTGTTTTGGTGTTTTGCTGTGGACTGACCTAGAGTCCCTCTGTTCAGGATATGTACTGAGTGAGGTAATGCAATTGCCTTCACTCAAGTGGTTTCCTCCAAGCTCAGTAGGCCTGGTGAGGGAGTCCACTTCCATTGTCATACTCTGTAACTCATATGCTCTGCTTGCTGCATTTTCTAATGATAAAGCCAGTAGTAGTGTCTGTTTGACGTCCAGTTGGGCTTCGGCTAGTAGGCACTAGGCAACCAATTGGAAAAATATAGACTTTTTTTTACTGTTTGTTCTCCTACTCAAAGCTACACGTAACGAGATGGAAAAAGTATAATAATTTGTATAACAACTTTAAAACTGCAAAGCTTTGTAATGAAACTTCAAAAGAATAAGGAAAGACAATCTGTAACCTGAGGTTAGGGTGCTTCTAAACTGAAGCTACGGAAGAATGGTTTACAAATGGCTTTTGAAGGTGAGGAGCAATGCGGTAAGGCAGACAGGAATTGAAATGTGTAAGATTGTTATGCACAGGGATGCTCAGTCGGCCCGGTTCGAGTGAAGATTAAACTAGAGTTTAACATAGAACATAGAACAGTACAGCACGAAACAGGCCCTTCAGCCCATGATGTTGTGCCGATCCTACTAAGATCAATCTACCCTGCATACCCTACATTTTACAATCCTCCATGTGCCTATCCAAGAGTCGCTTAAAAGTTTCTAAAGTATCTGACAAGTTTAAAACCATTGAAAGTTACAACAGGTGCCTGGGTGAGCTGGACTAGTTGGCAGTAGTGTTGTTTATTCATTCTTAGATTGTGGGTATTGCTGAGAACACTTACTGAGAAGGTGACGTCAAGGAATTTGCAAACAGAGAAAATGATTTTGAAATTAGTGTGCAGCTCCACTATGGTCAAGAAAGTATAGAACATTTCTCACAGCCACACTGCTGTGACCTCTTCAGCTCTTCGAGTAAACCAGGAAATAAACCCGCTACTCCAGCCATGTGACCTTCCTGTCTGTGTCTCCACCTCATCCCTCAAAGCCGATGGGTACATTTCAAACCTTCAAACTTTGGATGACAAAGGTGGGGCGGTGGTAGTCTGGAGGACGGACCTCTATATCACAGAGGCCAAACACCAACTCTCCAACACCACATCCTACCTCCCCATTGACCATGACCCCACCATGGGCCATCAAGCCACCATCTCCCACACTGTCCATTACCTCATTATCTCTGATGACCTCCCCTCCACTGTCCCCCAGCCCCACACTACCTGGTTCTGCCTGTTCCCCAAGATCCACAACCCAACCACCCTGGCCGACCCATCATCTCCGCATGCTCCTGTCCCACCGCAATCATCTCTTCCCACCCTGACTCCATTCTCTCCCCCTTGGTCCAGGTACTCTCCACCTACACCTGGGACACAAACCACACCCTCCACCTCTTTGGTAACTTCCAGTTCCCTGGCCCCCAGCACTTCATCTTTACTATGGACGTTCAATCCTTATACACGTCCATACCCCACAAGGACGGTCTACAGCCCTCAGTTATTTCCTCTCCAACAGATCCATCCAGTGCCCTCCCACCAATACCCTCCTCCGCCTCGCCAAACTATGCTCAATAACTTTTCCTTCAATTCTTCCCACTTTCTCCAAATCCAGGGGGTTGCCATGGGCTTTCGTGTGGGACCCAGCTACGCCTGCCAGTTTGTCAATTATGTTGAACAGTCCCTCTTCAGTAAGTACACCGGTACTGTTCCCCAATTCTTCCACCATTACATCGATGACTGCATCGGTGCTGCATCCTGCACCCAGGCTGAACTGGAGCAGTTCATCGACTTCATTAAAAACTTCCACCCGTCTTCAAATTCACTTGGTCTATCTCAGGCACTACCACCCCACCTTCTTGACCTCTCCATTTCCATTTCTGGCAACAGTTTACAGACCGACATTTACTATAAACCCACAGACTCCCCATAGCTACCTAGGCTACACCACCTCCCACCCTGTATCCTGCAATATCTCCATCCCATTTTCCCAATTCCTCTGTCTCCGTCACGTCTGCTCTGATGAGGAGACATTCCACTCCCAAGCATCCTGGATGTCCACCTTTTTCAAACACTGCTCTTTTCCCCCCTCTGTCATCCAGACAGCCCTCCACTGCAATGCCTCCATTCCGTGCTCCACAGCTCTTAACCACCCCACCCCCCCAAAACATAATAAAGATAGGGTGCCCTTGTCCTCAGTTTCCACACCACCAGCCTCCACATCCAACATATCATCCTCAAACACTTCTGCCAACTCCAATCAGACCCCAACACCCGGAACTTCATCCACTCCCCACCCCTCTCTGCCTTCCGCAAGAACCATTCCCTTCACCACTCCTTAGTTCATGCCACATTTCCCACCAAAAACTCCAACCTGCCCGGTACCTTCCGCTGTACCCATAAAAGATGCATCGCCTGTCCACAGACCACCTCCCTCACTTCCGTTCAGGACCCTAAACAGACCTTCCAAGTGAGACAGAGCTTCACCTGCATCATCCTAGCCTATTGCATCCAGTACTCGCGAAGTGGTCTTCTCTACGTCAGTGAAACCAACGTAGACTAGGTGACCGTTTCACCAAGCATCTCCATCTGGCCCATAATGGTCACCCTAACCTCCCGGTCACTGCTCATTTCAACTCCCTGCCCCAATCTTCCCTCTGACACGTCCATCCCCTGCCTCCTCCAGTGTTGCAGTAATTCAAACGCAAATTTGAAGAACAACACCTTATCTTCCAACTGGGCACTCTATAGCCCAGAGGACTCAACCTTCCCACCCATCCCCTGGCTCTCCTTCCAGTCCCATCTCCTCCTTTCCATTGCACCTTCTGACCTTCCTTTCCAGCCACCAATCAGATTCATCCCTCCCACCAGTACCTACCACCAGTGTCCACCTATCACCACTATTCCGCTACCACCCCTACCCACACCCCCCCCCCTTTATCTGCAGCTCCCCTTACCCCCACATCCAGTCCTGAAGAAGGGTAATACCCGAAACATTGACTGCTCCTTTCCTCCAGATGATGCCTGGCGTGCTGTGTTCATCCAGCCTCTGTCTACCAAAATATAGAACAAAACTCGGTTGCATCTACAACCTATCCTATTTTTCAACTGCAGAATTTTTCCATATGGGGATCAAACATAACTTGTTCTCTCCCCACAACCTGCTAACTCCCTCTACAACTATTTCTCTCTCTTTAATCCCAAGAAGCTGATACTTATCTCTTTTTATCTTCCAGTACTGGAGGAGGGATGTCTTGCTACAATTGTACAGGGCCTTGTTGAGACCATACCTGGAGTATTGTGCATAGTTTGGTCTCCTTATCTGAGAAAGGATGATTTGGCTATGGAGGGAATGCAACAAAGACTAATCAGCCGATTAATTCCTGACATGATGTGTGAAGAAATACTTGATTAGTTGGGACTAAGTTCACTGGAGTTTAGGAAAATGAAGGATGAAATCATAGAAATCTACAAAATTCTAACAGGACTAGACAGGTCCTGTTAGACAAGCGTGGAAAAGCCAGAGCTGAAACCATGGGAGTCATGGACTGGAAGAAGTGTCCTCTTCCAGGAGCCAAGAGATGGTTTCTCATCAATACCCTTAAGAATACCATACAATCGCAACAACAAACTTATGACTTGAGACAAAGGGAAGAGGTTAAGGATTCGGCTCTAACTGAGAAGGAACAAAGGAAAAAGGAGAAGCCCCACAAAAATAGCTTTCAACCCTGCAAACGGGGATCAAAAATTAGGATGAATGGGTGGCACAGTGGCTCAGTGGTTAGCACTGCTGCCTCACAGCGCCAGGGACCCAAGTTCAATTCTTCCTTCAGGCCACTGTCTGTGTGGAGTTTGTACGTTCTCCCCGTGTCTGTGTGAGTTTCCTCCGGGTGTTCCGGTTTCCTCCCACAGTCCAAAGATGTACAGGTTAGGTGGATAGGCCATGCTAAATTGCCCATTGTGTCTAGGGTGGGAAATGTAGGGTTGGTGGTGGGGAGGTGGACCTGGATGGGATGCTCCTCGGAGGGTCAGTGTAGATTCAATGGGCTGAATGGCCTGCTTCCACACTGTAGGGATCCTATGATCCTAGGCATGAAGGATGCTGGAGCTGCCCCTCTAAGTTGAGTGAGGGGTGGTCCTATAAACAAACAGGAACAGTTTGAGTGAAGCTGTTGGCTGATTCTTTAAACTTGCAATCAAAGTTTAGCCTGTTCTCTCCGACAGACCATTAGACGATGGATAGTATTGAGCAGTCCTTACATGCTGAATTCCATTCAACTTTAGGAAATACTTGAATTCCCTGCTAGTAAACAATGGCCCGTTGTCTGTGACCGACACCTCTGGGAGAGCGTGTAGTGCAAAAGATGTTTGCGACTTTTCAATCGTCATCCCTCTGTTTGATGAATGGCCTCTATGCACGTCCAACACTTTGAAAGGGTGTCCACAATGACTAAATACATACAGCCCGTGAAAGGACTGGCATAGTTGACATGTAACCAAGTCCATGGTTTATCTGGCCATTCCCATGAGTGTGGGAGACAATTTTTGTCCTTGTTGGCTCTCTGGCCACTGCCTCACCAACACAGCATGTCTGCATTCCAGTCCTGGGCACCAGACACAACTTCTCGCCATCATCTTCATCTTGGAAACCCCTGGATGACCCTCATAGAGTTTGGCCAGTATCTGGTGGCGACCTTTACTTGGAATAATCCCTCGCGCTCCCCACAGTAATATGCCGTCCTTTACGGTGATCTGGTCTCTCCAGGTCCAGAAAGGTTTCAGTCCTGGTTGCCATGGCCCTTCTGTTTCCCCCATCACCACCAGCTGTTTTAGTTTTGCCAGGATGGGATCTCTTTGTGTCCACAGTCTAAATATTGTCAGCGGTGACCGGAAGGGTGTCCAGAAAGTTTAAAACTAGACGAGACCCTCCTAGTGGCTGTACCACTGGGGAGATGGCTCAAGGCATCCACATTTGCCACTTTGTCTCCTGGATGGTGTTTCAACATGTGATTGTACACATTCAGAATAAGAGGCCACAGCTGAATTTGACCTGAAGCTATGGGAAGCACGGCCCTGCCCTCTTTCTCAAGTGATGTTCCCAAGCTCAGTTGGCCCGGCGAGGGTGTCCACTTCCATCGGAAAATCCTTAACTCTTAAACTCAACAAACTGCGTTTTCTAATGACAAAGCCGGTTGTAATGCCTGTTTGAAGTCCAGTTGGGCTTCAGCTTGTGGGTAGTTTTACATGGTTACATCATTACTCACTCTCACAATCTCATTCTCAACACCACTGAAATAACTCCACTAAGGCCAGTATCCCATCATCGAGTAACTCCTTATTTACACGTGTATGCTACATGACACTAACCCTGCTAGCACCGAATCAGCTCCTGGAGTGAACAGAACCCCTGACACGCCTGTTTATATCTGTCAGCCAGGGCTCCCTGATTGGACCAGGTTAACAGCCCCAATCAGGGAACTCTTATTCTATGAGGTCCACCTGGCTGACCTTGTTACAATCACGACACCAGAAACATCCTGGTAAATCTTTTCTGAGCCCTCTCCAATTTAATAATATCCTTCCTATAGCAGGGCAACCAGAACTGTACACAGCACTCAAAAAATGTCCTCGCCAACATCCTGTACAACCTCAACATAACATCCCAACTCCCACACTCAATGGTCTGAGCAATGAAGGCAAGTGTGCTAAATGCCTTCTTAACCACTTTGTTTCTGAAGAAGGGTCTAGGCCTGAAACGTTAGCTTTCCTGCTCCTCTAATGCTGCTTGGCCTGCTGTGTTCATCCAGCTCTGCACCTTGTTATCTTTTATGTCTGCCCGTGACACAGTTTTCAAGGAACTATATACTTAAACCCTTCGGTCTCTCTGTTCAACAACACTACATAGGGCCCTACCATTAACTGCATAAGTCATACCATTATTCATTTTACCAAAATGGAATACCTGGCATTTATTCAAATAAAACCCCATCTGCCATTTTCCTGCCCATTGGCCCAATTGATCAAGATCGCTGTATAATCTTAGATAGCCTTCTTCATTGTCGACTATACCACCAATTTTTGTGTATCTATAAACTTACTAACCATGTCTCCGAAAGTCTCATCCAAACAACAGTGGGCCCCGCACGGATCCCTGCAGAACACCCTTGGTCACAGGCCTCCAGTCTGAACCTGGAATCTAAAGCTTCAAAAGAAAAAGATAATCCTGACTACGTCTTAAGCCTTCAGGAGATGAGTCCTGAGCTCAGCTTCAAGGGAATGGAAGCCTTTCTAAGGCTCTTCCTTTCAAGCGATCACTTCCCATAACCCTCTGTGACCTTCTATATGTAGCAACTCTGAGAAGCAATAGGAAGGTGTTAGGGTAAACCAGGGCCATTTGCTGTTTTATGTATTAATTTCCAGTGAGCAGGGAAGGAGTTATTCTGGAGAACTAAGGGAAATCCCAGTTTGGGTGGGTATTTGGGAATAGACGTTCCTATCAAAACTGTCCCTCATTCCCAATTGTGATCCAGCCTGAATTTGGATGAGATTATGGATTAAATTCTTGGCGAGCATCTTTGATTCATGGCTAAGGTGGGCAAATGTTTGTCGTAGCAATTTTGTGTTATAGAGAATCCCACTGCCGCCCCACAGGTTTTGCAGCCATGAACTATATTATTTGAAATGTAAGGAATTATCTGTTTATTGTCCCCCACTATCCCTGACAGACCACTACTGTACATTCTCCTGAAAAATACCATTTTCCACAGAGAGTATATTGAAAGGGACAATATTCTACTTCATTTCTATAATGTTTCTGAGGCAAGTATTGTTACATGATTGTCTAAAGTAATAAAACAATTTTTCAAAGCATCTCAAAAACATCATAGCAATTTGTAAAGCATAGTTCAGTTGAGCCAATGGGCCAAGGAGTGGCAGATGGAGTTTAATTTAAATAAATGTGAGGTGTTGCATTTTGGTATGGCAAACCAGGGCATGACTTCTACAGTTAGTGGTAGGGCCCTGGGGAGCCTAGGGGTGTAAAGGAACCTAGAGGTGCAGTTATATAGTTCCTTGGAAGTGGAGCAGGTAGACAGGGTGGTATAGAAAGCGTTTGGTATGCTTGCCTTCATAGGTCAGTGCATTGAGCAAAAGAGTCGAGATGTCATGTTGTGGCTGTAAAGGACATTGGTTAGGCCACTTTTGGAAGACTGCATACAATTCTGGTCTCCCTGTTAGAGGAAAGATGTTGTTAAACTTGAAAGGGTTCAGAAAAGATTTATTTAAGATTAGTTCAACATTATGAAAATAACATTTTCTTGATCGTTACAAAGTAGCTGTTACCTGCAGTTAAACAACAGAAAGTATCTCTGTGACTATATCACAAAAGCAGGGTGTTACCACTGGCTACCACAGTCCTTCTGGGTGTGAGCTTTTTGCAGAATATTGCTGTCCATCAAATTTAACTGATTGCGCTCCCCATTGCCTACGCAGCAAAGGGAAAAGGCCTCCAAATTACAGCAATGCAAACATGCAAGGGTCAGGCATTTGGCACTGATCCTTGAAATTCTCTCAGCATCATTGGCATGTTATTCTCTTATCCCTTCACAACTGTTGATTGAATAAAAGTGACCAAAGGTTTGTCTGAGCTTCTTTAGTTGGAGCAAATGGTGCTGACACTGAGAAACAGTGCAGTAGCTAAAATCCAGGCCACCGGGGCTGGTAGTGAAACTTGAGACTGGGCTCCTTAAAGAAAACACAGTAATTGTCACTTTGAACATCCATTATTAGACAAGTGAAGTACTATGTTGTGACTTAATTATCGACAGAGTAAACGCCTTCACAGCCGACTAAGGTGAAGAAGGAACTTTGTGGTGGCAATTAAGGTCTAGATCACCAGCCGAAAAGCTGGTGAGACCCCAGCATTGTACTTTTTCAAGAGGGCCTGCTGCAGTGGCAGACTGATCTTTCCAAAGACCCATGGAAAGAATTCCAGTCTACAGCTCTTCTGTTCTCAGCAACACCTACAGGTGGCTGCTTTCGGTACTGCATCACCTATGGGCCTCAGACTGTGGATTGATCAAGGTACAGAGTGATGACAGGAAGTGGGGCCCATCTTCTGATGTCAAGACCCTCACATGGATACTGAGTGCCTTAAAACAAGGGACCCCACCCTCCCAGGAGCACGACAGCAATAATGCCACGGTTACCTAGTTGTGGTTCCTACATGCTCAGTCTCCTGGGTTAGAATAAGATAAGCCCTTTAGGATCTCAATTGGTAGTGGGGTGGGGAGGCTATTTCTACCACAGTCTCATTTGGGGTGAAGGTGGGTAAACGGTGGTGTCTTCACTTGCCATCCCCCACCTGATTAAATATTCCTCACCAGCGCCAAAATCACAAGAGTACTCAAAATTCCACCCGAAATGTTCATTAAAGAACAAATTTGTTTTACACATTGGCTAAGTCAGACTTTAGAACAAGCTACATGGAAAGAAATAAGTAATTTTAATTTACACAACCCTTTTCATGACTTTAGGACATGCCAAATATTTATACAACAACAAGATACTTTTTAAATGTATAGTCTTTGTTCTAATCTAGGGAATCATGCAGGAATACATTATTTTGGAAGAATTGTGGATATCTAGAAAATGTCTTTTGTCTTGCTGGGGCCATATTTTCAACTTCTTGTAATGTTTTCAAAGTATACTTACAAAGTAATAAAGTATGCACATTGAGGAGCTGTTCGTACATTTGAATGCATGATGTGTTGAAACTTAAACAGAACAACATTTTCTATTGTGACCAGACATTGCTATTTACTTTTCATTGCAGGTTCACAGTTAAAGGTTTCAGGTGCTGACGTTTGTACTGTGGTAAATGTTGGCATGCTATCATATTTAATTCACTTCTGATCTGTATAATTTACACTTCCTGTGTGGGAGGGTGCTAGCATCTGCTAAACATCTGAAGTTTCAGATATACACTGCTAACCTTCTTTCAAAACCACAGCAAGTGCACCAAGTTTTTTTTCCCCATTGTTTGAAGAATTCAGTGAATTTATATTATTTATATTTTCTCTTCAACGTTCAATCAGTGCCACTCGTCTGCTCTTGTATCATTTACCTTCAAATATTTTCTTGTTAAGTACCGTTTTTGTCCTTTCAGCTAATGCATTTCAGATTGCAAAACTTGCTGAATAAAACAAAAAAAAATTCTCCTTATTTATCCCCTGGAACTTTTCTTTTGCCAATTGTCTTAAAGTTGTGTCTCTGGTTACTGCCAAACCTGCCAGTGGAAAGTTTTCCAAAATTATATTGTCAAAACTGCATATAATGAGATCAGATCGGGGGCAGGGTTACTGCACGGTTCAGATGGTGGGGTCACAGGGCGGGGTCACTGTGCGTGGGTTAGAGGGCGGGGTCACAGTGCATGGGTCAGAGGGCAGGGTCACTGTGCATGGGTCACAGGGTGGGGTCACTTCGCATGGGTCAGAGGGCGGGGTCACTGTATGTGGGTCAGAGGGAGGGGTCACTTCGCGTGGGTCAGAGGGTGGGATCACTGTGCATGGGTCAGAGGGAGGGGTTACTGCACATGGGTCAGAGGGAGGGGTCACTGCACATGGGTCAGAGGGAGGGGTCACTGCACGTGGGTCAGAGGGCGGGGTCACTGTGCATAGGTCGGAGGGCGGGGTCACTGTGCATGGGTCAGAGGGAGGGCTCACTGTGTGTGGGTAGAGGGCGGGGTCACTGTGCATGGGTCGGAGGGCGGGGTCACTGT
>NC_063354.1:6816892-6831836 GCF_021869965.1 Rhincodon typus
GTAGAGGGCGGGGTCACTGTGCATGGGTCGGAGGGCGGGGTCACTGTGCATGGGTTGGAAGGCAGGGTCAATATACGTGGGTCAGAGGGAGGGGTCACTGCACATGGGTCAGAAGGTGGGGTCACTGTGCATGGGTCAGAGGGAGGGGTCACTGCACGTGGGTCAGAGGGAGGGGTCACTGTGCATGGGTCAGAGGGTGGGGTTACTGTGTGTGGGTCACAGGACAGGGTCACAGTGTGTGGGTCAGAGGGTGGGGTCACTGTGCGTGGGTCAGAGGGTGGGGTCACTGTGCGTGGGTCGGAGGGCGGGGTCACTGTACGTAGGTCACAGGATGGGTTCACTGTGCATGGGTCACAGGATGGGGTCACCGTGCGTGGGTCAGAGGGCGGGGTCACTGTACGTAGGTCACAGGATGGGTTCACTGTGCATGGGTCACAGGATGGGGTCACTGTGCGTGGGTCAGAGGGCGGGGTCACTGTGCATGGGTCAGAGGGCGGGGTCACTCTGCGTGGCTCAGATGGCAGGGTCACTGTGCATGGGTCAAAGGGAGGGCTCACTGTGCGTGGGTCAGTGGGTGGGGTCACTGTGCGTGGGTCAGAGGGTTGGGTCACTGTGCGTGGGTCAGAGGGCGGGGCCACTGTGTGTGGGTCAGAGGGCGGGGTCACTGTGCACAGGTCAGAGGGCAGGGTCACTGCGCGTGGGTCAGAGGGAGGGTTCACTGCACATGGGTGAGAGGGTGGGGTCACTGTGCACAGGTCAGGGGGGCAGGGTTACTGTGCATGGGTCAGATGGGTGATGGCCCAGGCCAGGGGCATCATTGGGTCCATGTTTTCAATATCTGGCCCTGACTGACTGCCTGTATTTTATAGTGCGATCCTTAAGTAGCCAATTAATGGCAACTTAAAGGCTTCATTTTGTCTGTGCTGTAATTTTACTCACATCAGGGCATGCTGCTGCTGGGCTGGTAGTCAGGTGTGGGGGTAGATGTCAGTCAAGAAGGGGAACTATGGAGCTCTGGGCCCTTTGGGGCAGCTTTTTAAGGCGGGTGTTCCCTTCAACTGTGGGCACATCTCATACCGGAACAATTAAACCTGCCCTTGTAGCAGCAGTCTTGACACAATTATTCACAACTGCTTGGGCAGCTTTGGCTTTGTAGAAGAAGTTAAAAAATGGGAATTACTCAAAACTGCATGTAAACTGCAATTTAAAGGGATGAGCCATTTAGAGATAAGTAACCAAAATGGAGGCAAAAATTCCTTAATTTGCAGAGAATTTTTGAACAGCTGAGAACCCAAGCACTAGTTGCTTCTAGCATGCAGGGATGTCAGCATAAATCCCAATACTTTGTTTCTTCAAACACTGTACTGTTGAATAGGAGTGAGAGCCTGGAAGCTGAGAATGTTCCTTCCAACTTTATATCAGTTTAAACTAGGATGGCACAGAATCTTACAGTTGCACATTGGGATGGAGAGCTGATGTAGTGTGGGCCTCTGACCTTTCCTCCTTTTCATTGCTTTGGATTGACATTCCACAGTTGTCGGGAAGCGGAATATCCCCGGGCCTGCTGCAGTTATTTACTTCAGTTTTTAGTTCCTATTAGAAATCTCATTTAGAGATTATCAAGAACAGGACACAAAACCTATGGCTGGTGAGAAGTTGAACAGAAGGTGGTGATTAGGAATATTCAGGGCATGCAGGAAAATAAAAGGAAGAAATTACCTTGAGCCTTATCCTGCTCCACTGCTATAATTTCAGTGGGAATCCAAAGAGACGGAGAAACATTGAGGAAACATAGTTTGCAAATCCAGCCCTGCTACGCACTTTGATTCCGACATCAACAACATTTCTCAGTTTAGAGTCACCAAGACTATTTTTAGGCCATATATTTCTAGATGGTATGAAGTTAAATACAGTGGGTGTCCTGGGAGAGGGTGTGGTTCAGGTGCATAGATCTTTAAAATGCCACAAACAAGTATGGAAAATAATCTAGGAGCCCAATGGCATGTTGGCCCTTATATCTGGAGGACTGAAGTATGAGGATGCAGTTATACAAAAACTCGGTCAGACCTCACTTGGAGCACTGTGAACAGATCTGGGTACCACACTTTAGGAAGGATATATTGGCCTTGGAAGGAGTACACAAGGTTTACAAGAATGATATCTAGACTAGTCCCGTTCCTATACCAGACTTACCTGTCACATTCACTTGTCTTCTTACTGTTTGAGATAGACTGTTCCACTTCACCATGCACCCGTAGTCTCCTGCATCAGTTACATTTGCTGTTTTAGAAAATACCACACAGCTTGCACTTCCTGTGCGTATTGGAGTTGTATCCTTCATAATGATTAATTGAGGTTTTACATGAGGGAGCAAAGACGTAACCCTGCATTTAATGGTGAGATTACCTCCTTCAACTATTTTATCTGATGGTTCAATTTCAAATATTGGACCTGAAAATGGATCTGAAATATAAAGTAGATGTTGTGAGTAAACAATGAGAGGTGTCTGACATTACAAAATCAACATCTTTAACACACTGCTTTCCTGTTAGCTCATTCTGTACCACTTTTTGGCTGGTGAGGCTTTCTATTGATCTCTTGCAACTGAGGAGAGCTGCTGATTTTTCTTTTTGTGTAGAAATGATGGCATTTCTAGGCCCTGGAAATTAATCTGAGCCACTTATGGGTTTAGTGGAAGGACACCTAATTTGCAAGGGCCATCTTTCTGTGGTCACTGGCACAGATGGGGCTGGCAAATCTGGTGAATGGTGGGGTTGGCATGGGAGTGGGACTCAATCTGTGGGGGAAAAGATAGCCTGACATTTTTATACACCCTGTCGTATTGTCATAGTTCCTCTGCCCTCTGTTTAAGGATCTGTATTGCTAACCTGGCCAGTTCCAACCTTGCTGGAAAATAATCTTCTGCACTTCTGCACATATACATTTAACTTAGTGAATCACACGACACGTACATTATGATTTAGGGAAGTGGAAAAAGCCAGTGCAGTGTGTCTTCATGTCTGGAGCTACTTACAGCCACAAAAAATTTTAAAAAATAGAAAATTACCTGGGAAAAGTGGTGGAGAGATGGAGAAATTTTTGCATAGGGTGGAAGGATTCCAAGTTTTCCCTATAAATTTCTCCCAGATTCATAGAACATAGAACAGCACAGCACAGGAACGGGCCCTTCAGCCCACGATGTTGTGCCAAACATAACGCCAGATGAAACTAATCCCTTCTGCCTGCCCTTGGTCCATATCCTTCCATTCCTGGCATATTCATGTGCTTATTGAAAAGTCCCTTAAATGTCCTTATTGTATCCACCTCCACCACCATCCCAGCAGCATGTTCCAGACTCCTACCACACTCTGTGTAAAAAACTTGCCCCTTTCGTCTCCTTTGAACTTTCCTCCTCGCACCTTAAATGCACGCCCCTAGCATTAGATATTTCAACTTTGTGAAAAAGATTCTGACCGTCAACCCCATCTATGCAGCTCATAATTTTATAAACTTCTATCAAGTCTCCCCTCAGCTTCCACCGCTCAAGAGAAAAAGACCCGAGTTTTTCTAGCCTCTCCTTATAGCTCATACCCTCTAATCCAGGCAGCATCCTGGTAAACCTCCTCTGCACTCTCTCCAAAGTCTCCAAATACTTCCTGTAATTTGGTGACCAGAACTGAATGCAGTACTCTAAGTGTGGCCTAGTCTTATAAAGTTGCAATATTACTCTTGTACTCAATTCCCTGACCAATAAAAGGCAAGAATGCCATATGCCTTCTTTACCACCCTATCTACTTGTGTGGCCACTTTCAGGGAGCTATGGACTTGAACCCCAAGATCCTTCTGTACATCAACACTGTTCAGAGTCCTGTCATTAATTACGTACTTTTACTTAACATTTGATCTCCCAGAGTACATCAGCTCACTTACCCAGATTAAACTCCATCTGCCATTTCTCCACCCATATCTTCCATTGAACTATATCTCACTGTATCCTTTGACATCCTTCTGCACTGTCCGCAATTCCAATGATCTTTGTATCATCTGCAAACTTACTAACCCACCCATCTACATTTTCATCTAAGTCATTTATATATATCGCAAACAGCAGAGCTCCCAGTATGGATCCCTGCGGAATGGACCTCCAACCTGAAAAACATCCTTCCTCCACTACCCTCTGTCTTCTACGAGCAGGCTATTTCCGAATCCACACAGACAAGTCACCATGGATCCCATGCATCTTAATCTTCTAGATGAGCCTATCATGAGGGACCTTTTCAAAAGCCTTACTAAAACAATGTCCACTGCTCCACCCTCATTGATCACCTTCATCATCACCTCGAAAAATTCAATCAAATTACTAAAACATGGCCTCCCCTGCACAAAGCCATGCTGACTGTCCCTATTAGGCCATACTTTTCCAAATGTGCATAAATCCAATCCCTTAGAATTCTCTCCAATAGGTTCCCAACCACCGATGTGAGACTCACCGGTCTATAGTTTCCTGGATTATCCCTACTTCCCCCGTTGAACAGTGAAACAACATTAGCTACTTGCCAGTCATCTGAGACCACTCCAGTGTCTAGTGAGGATGCAAAGATCTTGGTCAAAGCCCCAGCAATCTCCTCTCTTGCCCTTCTAAACAACCTGGGGTAAATATCATCAGGCCCTGGAGACTTATCCTCCTTAATGCTCTTCAAGAGATCCAAAACTACTTTTTTCTTGATCTCAAAATACCCTAGTGTATTAGCAAGCTCCACACAAGTCTCACTGTCATCCATATCCTTTACCTGGGTGAATACCGTTGCAAAATACTCATTTAGGATCTCCCCCACATCCTCTGCCTCCACACACAACTTTCCTCCCTTATCCTTGAGTGGTCCTACCTTCTCCCCAGTTATCCCCTTGTTTTTAACTTATCTGTAGAAAGCCTTGGGATTCTCTTTAACTCTACTTGTCAAGGTAATTTAATAGCTCCTTCTTGCTTTCCTAATCCCCTGCTTGAGTACTTTCCTGCTTTCCTTATATTCCTACGGCCCCTGTCCGATTTTAGCTTCAACCTTACATATGCTCCTTTTTCCCTTTCGACTAAACTTGCCCTCCCCCCAATTTAGTACCTTCTCACAAGGTCCTGACTTATCCTTGTTCATAGCTATCTTAAAACTTAAGGAATTGTGATCACTGTTATCAAAATACTCTCCCACTGAAAGGTCTGTCACCTGGCCGGGCTCATTATCCAATACAAGGTCCAGCATGGCCTCCTCCTCTAGTTGGGCTATCCAAATATTGTTTCAAGAAACCCCATCTACACCTCTTGCTCCAAGGGAGTCCCAGTCAAAAATTGGGAAGTTACAGTCACCCACTATGATAATCCAATTGTTATTGCAGCTTTCCATAATCTACCTACGTATTTGTTCCTCAGACTCTTGGTGGCCATCAGGTGGGCTTACAGTAGAATCCTATTCACTGGAACAATGCCAAATTGAAGGCCACAATACAGGGCTAGCACAAGGCAGATTTGAGATAGGCAGACAACAAAGCAAAGGAGGTCTTAAAAGTATTTAGTTTCTGGATAAAAATGCAAAGTCCCGCTTTGCATCCGTGGCATGTTCGGGGGTGCACTAATCAGCCAAAAGTCTGTATGGCTCAGTTCAGGGTACCTTCACTTTCTAAATGTCCACAAAACAGCAACAGGAGCTGTATTCATCAAAACAACTGGAGAAATGGTCCATCCCACTTCAGACTTCTGCCCCAAATGGTGGACAGTCTCTGGGGAGATAGGAAGTGAATTACTTGCTGCAGAGCCCTTTCTCTCTCACTTGCTGGTGCAGCCATTGTATTTATATGGATGGTTCAGGTGATTTTCTAATAAATGATTACACCAAAATGTTGACAGCTGGCATTCAACATTGGTAATCCTGGTGAACTTCAAAGGGAGATGGTTACATCGTTGTTGGAGATAGTCATTACCTGGAGTTTATATGACTTGAATGTTAAATGTCATTTATCAGCCAGAGCCTAAATGTCTTCCAGGTCTCGTTACATGCATTGACCGCTTAAGTATCTGAGGAGTTACGAATAGCCCTGAACTCTGCACAAACATAAGATAACATCCCATTCCCCATATCCTCTATTCTTTGAAGATTCTATCAATTTCCTGTGAGAATTATAGTGAGCAGAGTACCTACAGAATATTTGGGCCATCATATGTAAATACTTTAATATATGGTTCTCCTGGGTTTCATCTCTTTGTTTGGGCATTTCACTGGCTTGCCTCTGCAGTTATAGAAGGAGACTGGGAGGATCACTGTGGAATTTTGGATCTTGTGTAGTACATAGAATTATAATAATTGAAATAGAATTTTTAACTTTCAGATATCTTAATTTACCCATATTAACTTACTATGTACTGTAAGTTGTACTATTTCACTGTGCTTTGAGATACTTCTGGTAGCACTCACTTCGACTGTACAACTATAGTTTTTCTCTGCATCTGCTGTCACCTTCAGTCGGTGTGTTGCAGATTTGTTATTGCTTGTAGTATCATGGAGACGCTGGGGGTTTGGTCCATTTTTATATCTATAGAATATGAATCTAAGAGGAGGGATTTCTTCAGATGTACAGCACAGCTCAGTCGAATCTCCCAGAACCACCTCCATCGGTTGTATAGTGAGTACAGGTGTCTGTAAATTTCCTGAGGTATACAAACAGGGAATAATGAAATCATTTTTTATGCCTAGACAAATAGGAAAGAAACAATAGTTAATCCAGCCTTTGCAACAGTCCATATTTTGCACTTCCATGAACATCTTATTTTTCTATATGGCAGTAAAGACCATTCAGCCTAACCGATCCATGTTAGTGTTTTTGCTCCTCACAAGCCGTTTCCACTTTTCTTCACCTGACCTCCTTCAACATATTCCATTCCTTCTTTATGCATTTATCTAACTTTATCTTAAGAGCATCTACTCTATTTTTTGCTGCGATAGACAATTCCACATTCCTGCCGCTCTCTGGATAAAGAAGGTTCTCCTGAATTCCCTAATCGGAAATTTTAGTGACTGTCTTGCACTTTTATTCCCTAGTTCTAGTTTCTCCTTGCGAGGGAAACAACACTGTCTGGTTTATCAAACCTTTTTATAAACTTACTGGCTTCTATCAGGTAAACCATAAGCCTTTTCCTAGATAAATAAATGACAATGTGTTCAATCTTTTCAGAAAGGAATGTCATCTCATTTTTGATATCACTCCACTAAGTTTTGTTTTATACCTTCTTCAGTGCCTTCATGTCGTCTTTAACAGTATTCCAAGAATGGTCTAACCAAGAATCCATACAAATTTACTATAACTTTTCTGCTTTACAATTTCATTTCTCTGGAATGTCACTCCCCTATTTTGTTTGCTTTTTCATATTCATGGAATTTGGGTGGTATACTCCCTATCCCTAAGTGTCTTTGAGAAGATAGTCCTAAGTCACCATGTAAATGTGCAGCTAGGACAGTACAAACATCATTTACCATCAGAGATAGTAGGAACTGCAGATGCTGGAGAATCCGAGACAACAAGGTGCAGGGCTGGATGAACACAGCAGGCCAAGCAGCATCATAGAAGCAGAGAGGCTCACAGCAGGCCAAGCTCTCTGCTCCTATGATGCTGCTTGGCTTGCTGTGTTCATCCAGCCCTGCACATCATTTACCATCGTTCCCTTCCAGATATTTCTCTGTCATGACCCCACACCCTCCCCCAACTCCCACCCTCTCACAGAGCTGCAGGGCAGGGAACCCAGCTTTTTCTTATATAAAGAAACCCAAAACCAAATTAACCAATCATTGAACGAACAAATAAGAAACTGCCTACAGCCAGTGATGCAAAAACAAAAAAAAAATCAAAAAATGTGAGGAGAAAAGATAACTCATTTTAACTTTAAGAAGTCACTGCCAACTCACCCAATTATAACCACTACCCACCAGGGGCAGTGTAAAAATAGCAAAAAAAGTTTAAAAAGGAGAAATGGGAAAGGGGATAAAATAAAAATAAGTTGGGGGGGGTGGAATAATGGACCCCAGCCCCATGGTGTTCACCTCTGTCTGGATATTTTGAATGTACCGATGGATACTGCCTGCTCCAAATCTAAGGACACGTGGACATGAACATAATCAAGGGGCAGAGGGAAATAACTTGCTTTTTTATTTTAGTACATCCAACATCAAGTTATCTTATCACCAGTTGAAAGATGTAGTGCAAACTCAATCAGATGTGACTGTCCCAGGTGGGTCTTCAACCCAGGCCTTCTGACCCCTAGAACTCAGCTCTTTCTTTTTAAGCTCACCATCAAATCACCCAGTTAACAAATTTAAAAAGCCAACAAGTTACTAGCATTTTCCATCAGGGACTGCGCAACGATAAGGAAAGTGAGGAAAAGAAGGAGGGGACTAAACCAAAATGGTGTTGGAGGGGGAGATAATGTACTGCAGTCCCTGTAGTATCCACTTCTCTCTAAATGCCTCAAGAAGGTTGATGGACATCACTTGCTCGCACTCCAAGGACACCCAGACATGAACATAGCCATGGAAGACAGGCAGAGGCCGGATTTATGACCGCTAAGAAACTCAGCTTATTAGATTGTTTTTAATCAACCTGTTCAGATATATTATCAGAAATCACACAACACCAGGTTACAGTCTAACAGGTTTATTTGAAAACACAAGCTTTCGGAGCCTCGGTCCTTCTTCAGGTGTTAGTGAGAGACTATAACCTGGTGTCATGTGATTTCTGACCTGGTCCACCCCAGTCTAACACCAGCACCTCCACATCACAGATATATTATGACTCATGTGTGGGGCAGATGGGACTTGACCTACAAATAGGGACACTACCATTGCTCCGCAAGAGCCCTTAAGAACCCAACTCTTTTTCTTATATTTTCTAATCGACCTGTTCAAAGGTATTATTACAGACCTCTGGAGGAAGTGGGACTTGAACCCAGAAATTCTGACTCGGACATGGGGACACTATCACTGTATTCTTATTCAAAAAAGAAGTTCATTGAGTGTCACCTATATCTATCAATTCTAGAACTGATCTCTTTGATCTTCAAAAAGTCCTGTATTTCTAACTCTGACTGACATGGTCCACTGGAATATCTCTGGAGCTGGTGAGGTGCCAAAGGAAGGATGGTCAAAGCTGAATTACCTCAGTGGCATAATGAGTGGTGTTAGCAGCCCAGCCCCCTGCTTGTGGAGCATCTGCCAAAACCTACTATTAGTATCAAACTTGGTGAAGATGCTGTTAACAAGTCCTGCCAAGATAGATTTCCCTCTGGACTGCTTTGTTTAATTGTGTCAGGTTCATTCAAAGTCTAAGTGATTTACTCAGTCATTCAGCTGGGGATCCATCATGAGCTTTGAGCCTCAACTAATTGGCTCTGTGATTCAATACAGTGTGGAGCTGGAGGAACACAGCAGGTCAGGCAGCATCAGAGAAGCAGGAAAGTTGATGTTTTGGGTCTACACTCTACAGTGAGCCCAGTCCTGATGAAGGGTGTAAACCCGAAACGCCGACTCTCCTGCTCCTCTGATGCTGCCTGACCTGCTGTGTTCCTCCAGCTCCACACTGTGTTGACTCTGACACCAGCATCAGCAGTTCTTACTATCTCCAAGGCTCTGTGATTGGTGATACAACACCTTCACATAAATGTGTCCAGCTCTTCTTTAATTTTCTCCAGCAATGAGCATGGTTCCATCCTGGGAATGTGTATTAGTTTAGCATGTTGAAGCAACATAATATGATATTCATGGTTAAGCCGACCAAACATTTGAAAGAGCTGTTGGAGTTTAGACAAAACACATCCTATTATCTTGCTGCCAAACATCATCAGTAGTATACATGGATTTATGCTAAGTAATAATGTTCTTTGATTGTGTAAGATATCGAGTCTTATTGACGTCATTCCCCTTTTGACTAAGTGTGGTAGTGTTTTGACCCTTTACTTGAAGATGTTGCCACATGAAACTTGCATTTTAATTCTTGGCGGCCTGATAGCTATTGAGTTACCATGAAGGACTTTCTCTCTCAAGCTCTCCTATCGCTTGACATGTGGTGAACCTCAGATTAAAACGCACCAGTCATCTCTCTCTTTAATGAGACAGCAGCCCTATGATTTGGTAAGACTGTGATGACTTTATCTTTTTACTGCTTTAAGCGGTTCCAAATGGTCAGCCAGGACTGTAATGCCTGAAGTTTGGATTATGTTTTGGATTCTCTAATATGCAGACTAATGAGACAAAATTTTTGATCTTGCTTTTTTACTTAAAATCTGTACTCTCGACTTTCCTCACTTGCATTTCCTGAATTTTATGGTTTTCAAAGACATTGACTAAGTGTGGTAGTGTTTTGACCCTTTACTTGAAGATGTTGCCACATGAAACTTGCATTTTAATTCTTGGCGGCCTGATAGCTATTGAGTTACCATGGCTTATTCCTTTAAGTGTGTGGTTAGATTTGCAGAACTATTTGAAGTGGCTTGTCTTTGTACATTGGAAAGATTCTGCATCTCCTGCTGGGCAATTTTGCCTTCTATGGTGATTTCTAAATCAAAATGGCAAGTACAGATTTTCCTGTTCTTTTCTGCAAGTGGGTGGGGCTGCTGCTTTTCAGCCTCCCCACTGACAGTCTCATCTGAAGCCTCAGTATTTCCAAAGATTATGGCCCAATTTTGCACTTTCTATTCAACCTGTATATTGTGTTGGAGTGTTAGGCCACCTTCTATCTCCAAAAGCTCTGACAGCTTCACATTGTGTGCTCTGATGACAATTTGGTCACAATTGAGTTCATCCTTCCATGCTCTATACCCACTACAACTAACTAACCTGTGGATGTCTGCAAGGTAGAATTTAATGGACTCCTCTGGCCTTTGGGATATCTGGTTATATCATGCTCACTCAATTATGAGGTTCTATTTTGGGGAGAACTGAGCATTGAATTTAGGACAGCTTCAAAATCTGAAAGATCTCTTCTATCCTTCCTTGTCTCACGAGGACACCATCTGCAATGGACCCCATTGCATGTGGGTATGTACCAGTCTGGTGCTTCTGCTCTTTGGCATGTATAGCTAACACAGTTCACTACCTCTGGAAGTGCCTCTTCCACAAATTGTTGGCTCTGTGGACCACTGAAGTTCTCAAATGGCTGCGGAAGGGGCAGTGGCACAATTAAACAAAGCAGTTTCAGGGAAGATTCCATTATATTGTAATATAATGATTATAACTTCTTTATTCAAAGAAAGGAAGGACACAGAAAATGGGAAACTACATGGCTGTTGGCTTAATATCTTTCATAGGGAAGATGTTAGGAGCTATTACTGAAGCAGTATTAAAAGGGGTCTTATCAACGTTCAATGTAATCAGGCAGAGTCAAAATGGTTTATTGAAAGGGACATCATGTGTTACCAGTCTGTTGGCATTGTTTGAGAAAATAACAAGTGCCGTGGATAAAGGGAAACAAGTGAATGTATTGTACTTAGATGAGTTATTTGATACAGTACCGTATCAAATGTTATTGCAGAAAATAGTTCCTAGTGTATGGGATAACATATTAGAAAGGATAGATGCTTGGCTAGTTAACAGGAAACAAAATGGGCACCTTTCCGGTTGGACAGATATAATGAGTGGTGTGCCATAGAGATTGGTGCCAGGGCCTCACCTGTTTACAATTTATATAACCTGACTTGGACGAAGGAACCAAAGTTCTGGTTGCTGGGTTTGCTGATGACACAAAGATAGGTAGGAAAGCAGGTTGCGAAGAGGACATAAGAAGGCCATAAATGGATTTGCAAAGGTTGAGTGAGCAAAGATCTGGCAAATGGAATTTAATTTGGGAAAGTGTGTAATTGTCCATTTTGACAAGAAAATAAAAAAAAACATATAATCCAAATGGTTAGATATTACAGAGCTCTGAAATTCAGTGGGATCTGGGTGCCCTGGTACATGGATCACAACAGTTTAGTGTGCAGTTTCAGCAAGTACTTAGGAAAGTCAATACAGTGTGTAAAACAAAAAGAATTGAATACAAAAGTTGGGAGATAATGCTTCAGGGCACACATATGCAGGGCATTGGTGAGACCACATGTGGGATACTGTGTACAGAGCTGGTCTCCTTATTTAAGGAATAATTCAATGTATTAGAAGCTCTTCAGTGAAGGCTTACTGGAGAAATACATAGATTGGCAGGAGTAAAGGTTATACAAGCTAAGCTTGTATATATTTGAGTGTAGAAGAGCACAAATGATTTAATTGAAACATATCAGATCCTGAAGGGTCTTGACACAGTATGTGTGGAATAAGAGTTTCTTTTCGAGGGAAAATGCAGAACTAGGGGGTCACTGTTTAAAAATAATGGATTGTCATTTAAGACTGAGATGCAGAGCAATTTTTTTTCTCACAGAGTCCTGTATCTTTGGAACTCACTTCTTAAAAAGGCACTAAATGTCTGAATATTTTCAGAGGCAGAGGTGGATAGATTCTTGGTCAGCAAAGAATGAAAGGTTATGGGGGATAGGCAGGAACAAGGAGTCATCAGATTTGCCATAATTCTATTTAATGGTGGAGTAGGTTTGAGGGCCCAGTGTTCCTAATTCATCTGTTCATAGGAGGACTTTTTTCTACCTAGGAGTGACTATAGTTTGACTCTGATAGGTTTCTGCAAAACATGAGTACAAGCTATATGTTGCTATTACATCTCCCTTTGGTACAGATTGTTGCTGCTTTCTACTCAGATTCTAGCACATAACTGCTGATGTCACTGATGCATAATCATATACATCAGTCTTTCATTACTCCATAATTATCACATTGCTGTTTGTGGGATCTTGCTGTGTACTAGATGCATATCTCATTTCCTATATTAGTCAAGTGCTGAAGTAATGAAAATAAACTATATATATCTTTCTTTACATCCAATGTTATCAGGTATTTGGTTCATTTGGTACCTGTAACTGTAATAAACATGGAAGTACTTTCTTCCCTTTGACTTCCTGTTGTCACTTCACAATGGTAGTATCCAGAATGTGAGGGTCGAGCAGATTGTATTACATACTGAAATTCTTGCGCTTCAATTGTATCACGTTTCAATAGAACATCTTTCTGTCCCTTATAGATTAAATATGAAATATGAGGTGGTTGACCAGAAGCTGTCAGGATATCCACTGAACAAGTCAGAGTTATGTTGCTTCCTTCTTTAATGTCTCCAACATCTTCAAGATTATGTTTTAGTTTTACGCTGTTTATTGTCAAATCTGTGAGAGAAGAACAGAGACAAAATTACATTCAATTTGTGCAACATTTTTACCCTGTATTACCTTCACAGAAACCATTGTTAGAGTACAGTGTGCTTATTTTCTATTTACATATTTTAGAGAGATTCTTCTTAAGTTTTTAGCATTGCTGTAATAATCAGACCTCTAAATCGGTTTACAAAAGTTAAAAAAAATGACAGACGCTAAAATTCTGAAACATATGTTGTAAGTTTGGTTAGTCTAGCTTAGTGATTATTACAGGCTAATTTTTCCCATTTTTAGTTGACGTGTTTTATGCAGCAAGATTCATTGAGCACAGTCCCACATAGCTCAGAAAAAGACCTTGGCTATTCACCTTATCTATGCCCCTCATGATTTTATAAACCTCTACAAGGTCACCCCTTAACCTCCTACACTCTGGGGGAAAAAAAATTCCCAGCCTATGCAGCCTCTCCTTATAACTCAAACCCTTCAGTCCTGGTAACATCCTGGTAAATCTTTATTGAACCCTCTCCAATTCAATAATATCCTTCCTACAGCAAGGCAACCAGAATTGTACACAGTACTCCAAACATGGCCTCACCAATGTCCTCTACAACCTCAACATGACGTCCCAATTTCTAATCACAGTGGTTTGAGCAATGAAAGCAAGCATGCTAAATGCCTTCTTAACCACCCTGTCTACTGTAGTAAGACTGCGAGTTCCCTGCAAAAGCAAAGGAACTTCTGGAAGATGACTGCCAAATTACCTTGCATGGCTTGGAAGGTTACACATCTTCTACCTGTATTTAGACTTTTTAAGTAATGATGGACCTGTGCTTATTAGATTTAGTCACTGTAGAACTGGATAATCAAGCAGTAAAAATAAAGATAATCATTGCAAATGATGGGTTGCCCAGAGTTAACACTTCAGCTCTGTCTCAATAGGGTAAGAAAGACCCTATGAAGCTGTGTGAACAGCTGGTGGATCAGCCCTACCAAATAGTGAACTTTAGAGTTCATCATTTGGAGGTGATTCTTGCGTGCAACAACATTGAGAATCAGTTGATCCCACTGTCTGTAATGTGTCCTGGCAAGGGTGAGATTGTGGTTTTTGCACAGGTTGAGCTATCTGAGCAGACAATAGGATTTCAACACCAATCAAAGCTTCGAAAAAAACTTAGTGGAGAATAGAGAAGTTGTGATATTAAAACAGTGCTAAAAGATGGCAGGCTGTATGAAACCATTGTAGGTGGCCAACAACATCTGCAAGCATTACATGCAGCTAGCAGTATCGGCAGGAAAGCCAGAATACAGCAAGTAAGCAAGTTCTGGGGGAAATGTGTCTGTTGCACTAACTGCAAAGCTGGTCTACTTTGCAAGACCTTGAAAGAAATGTCTATGCAAGACACATGGTTCGAGGAGTGCAAACCCAGGATAAAGAAGGATGTAAGCAAATGAAATGCATCTGGACCAGGCTGGCAGTAACACACAGTGTGAGCAAGATGGTGGGACAGTAGGATACCTGGAGCTTTCTCTATCTTCTTTTACTCCCCTTTTAGCAGTCCCAGTGCGGCGCGAGGGGAAGTGAGTCCCAGTGCGGCGCGAGGGGAAGTGAGTCCCAGAGCGGCGCGAGGGGAAGTGAGTCCCAGTGCGGCGCGACGGGAAGTGAGT
>NC_063354.1:6831846-6842650 GCF_021869965.1 Rhincodon typus
AAGTGAGTCCCGGAACGGCGCGAGGGGAAGTGAGTCCCGGAACGGCGGGGGGGGAAGTGAGTCCCGGAGCGGCGCGGGGGGGGAAGTGAGTCCCGGAGCAGCACGAGGGGAAGGGAGTCCCAGAGCTGCGCGATCCTTTAACTATGTTATAACTATCTTATTTCTAACCTTTGTTTTTATTCCTCTCTTGTATCCCACACTTGTACCTCGGTACTAGGCCCTAAGATGGCTCCATTAGAGACAGCCATTGTAAAAACTTTTCACTGTAGTCCTGGCCTTTTGAAATGGAGTGCATGTGACATTAAAGGATATTTTATTCTCTTTTGTGATGCTTGGGGTCCAGTTCCATCTCCTCCAGAGTTGTCTTATAACATCTCTGTTCAGGTTGATTAGAAAATATTAGAAAGATGGCAATACTTGTGGTAACATACACTTTCAGATGCTGTTGGCCATTCAGAGATGAAGTAGGTGTTTCAACAGACATCATTTTTAAAGTGAAACAAGGGTTTACACTTGAACGTCTTTACACAAAATCTCAACACACCTCTAAGACAAGAACACCCGAGTGAAAAGTGTAGCTCTCAGGAAGACTATACAATCTTGAGATCTGGGGGCTTATCAAACTACCTATGTATTTACAGACTCTTAAACTTGTAAATTCTTCAATTCTTATTCCTGTGTTCATAGTTTGGGCAGCTACTCGAATGAACATGTATTTTTATTCTTAATGCATGAGATTTTACCTTTGGAAGAAAGGGATTTTTAATATCATCTTAAAGAGTGAAAACATTACTAGGCCAGTAACCAGAATGTAGACCATGTGACTAAGTAGTCACAATCAGTTCAGGTTTCAGCAAGGGTGTGTAGCTATACTTCTTTGTGACTGTATATACTTCTGTATCAAATCTATTTGATGCATAAACATATCTATAATCTTTATGTAAATTGAACCTATGCCATTTACAAATCCTGTGAAAGATTGGTAACTTTGGGTTAGGAAAGTACATAAACAAAACACATCCCACCTTATCTCTCAGTTATTCTCCAACTTCATGGACGTAATTTCTTAGGACGCTTCATGACTCTCCCTGATCGTGTTCTTATTGAACTTGGAAGATCAGTCATCTTTTTTGTTACTCTTGATTCTTCAGTTGGATGTCCCAGATGACCAGGTGCATTTTTTACATTTCATGATATCTATGTGGTCCTCATGCGGTTTTTCAAAGATATTTTCTTAGAATGAAACTGGAACAACTAGCCTCTGTAAACACTATAAAGTCCCTGCTGTACTTATAAAAGACTATATCAGAAAGGCCATTTTGCTGAAAACAAGGAGCTGATTTCCATTTAGATGACTGAAGTTAATTACATCACCAGATACTTTGTCTGCATCACCCTTTATGGAGAAAGCTTCCCTGGAGATATGTGAATAGCTGTTATCCTATTTTTTCAAAACATACTCGTGATAGACAAACAGTTGGAAACTGAAAATTAAAATCAAATCACTTGGGTCCATAAAGCTATGGCTAAAGCAAGCTGTGCAGATGTGAGCTAACCAAATCTCCTACTCGGAATATACAACTGATTCTGAAGTTTCTGATCAGAATTAGATGGAAGACATGTGACCTGTCAAGAGATAGTAGGAACTGCAGATGCTGGAGAATCTGAGATAACAAGGTGTAAAGCTGGATGAACACAGCAGGCCAAGCAGCACCAGAGGAGCAGGAAGGCCGACGCTTCGGGCATTGACCCTTCTTCAGAAATTTCTGAAGAAGGGTCTAGGCCCGAAGCTTCAGCCTTCCTGCTCCTGTGATGCTTCTTGGCCTGCTGTGTTCGTCCAGCTCTACACCTTGTTATCTCTGTGACCTGTCAAGCTGGATTTGTGTTTACCAAGGGCAAGTTTTTGCTGGAGACCACCAGCAACAGAAAGAAGAAGTCATCGAGGATGGCATCCTGTCTGCTGAATTTGATTATTTCTACATCCTGAAAGCAGAGAGATAACTATTAAATGTGGATTTCAATTCCCACAACAATTTTTCCAGAAGAAATTATCGGTTGCGAACTTAATCTGCAGTTGAGGACCAAAGCCTTTGGATAGCTACAACCAGAGCAGACAGTCACTACAGCTGGGGGAACTTTCACTTCGTTATTTTTCTTACTGAACTTTAACTTTGTCTCTTGTGGTCTGTGATTTAGATTTTATTTTGTGTGTTTGGATTAAATATATATATGTTTGCTTCGCAGTTGTGGAAGTCAGAACATACTTCTATGTTTTTAATATTTTTACGTGGATGGAAACAAAATCTAACACCTTACTTGTTAAACCTCAACTTGTATGTCTAGTGCTATTTACACCACACATAAACAGATAGGTAAACAATGCACCAACAAATACATCTTTTTAAAGTTTATAGCGCTTTTGCAATCAAACAAGGAGTGGGAAAAGAGAGGAATTATTCGACCTGTCCTCAGCTGGTCAATACAAATGTGTAAGCAAGGTCAACGTAACAGCTCTCCTTTCAAATGTTACTTATCTAAATGAACTTCAAACTTTAAAAGCAACACTTTGATTGATTTTTGATTACTTTATTAAACCTGCATCGCTATTTTTATTGATGTGTATACATGTCCATTCAAATCCTTCTGTTTCTTTAGATATTCCATTTTCAAGAATAACTTGGACCCCTTTTCCTTTCAACCAAAATTTATTACCTCACATTGAAGTTCCTTTGCCAGTAACACAGCAACAATTGCTTGTATTTATGTAGCCTCTTTTACGTAGTAAAAGTTCACCAAATGCTTCAAAGGAGCATTATCAAACAAAATATGACTCTTGAGGCACATGAGTGAATATTACAGCAGATGACCAGAAATTCGGTTAAAAAGATAAGTTTTTAAAAGTGCCTTAAAGAGGGAAAACGTGGTTGAGAAGGAGAGAGGATTAGAGAGGGAGTTCCAAGATTGGTAGCTAACCACCATGGTCACCAATTGCAGAGTGATTAACATTTGATCTCTTCAAGAAGTCGGAATTGTAGCGCAGATCCTGCATTGTGTTAATGTTCTCTAACGTATTATCACAGACCTCCGCTGTATTAATTATATCACTCGATTTAGGGTCATTCACAAATTTTGTAATTTTACTTCCCAGATTAATTCTCAAAGATATGCTATGCTTTTCTGTGAAGCTTTGTCAATACCACCTCCCAACCCTGCCCCTGTGCACTTCTTATTTTATTATTATTAAAACACATACAAAATGCTTGGAAACAATGTATTTTCCATTTTTTCGATTTATGGAAAGCATGCAGTGCTTTCTACAGCGTGAAATTTATTGCACACTCTTTCCATTATTCTTCAGTACAACCTTGCAGTGAGCGTTCAGAGAATTAAAGGATTAATTTTAACATGGTCTTACCTGTAGTCCCCATTATCTTAATAACGTGAACTGAAACAATGAAAACACAGTGAAATTTAGACAAAGGAGCTTCAAATCTACAGAATGTGAAATCTAACTTTCATGATTATCTCAAAGATATATATTCTAATTTTTAAATTTCTTTGTGTTAAACTATCCATAATTGAACAAACGTCCCAAATCATTGTTAAACTCTCACATTTACTGTGCTTTTCTGTTTAGCCTTACCATGTTCCTCGTGGAATACTGATTGTATTGTCACAATTTAAAACATATGCAAGATATTTAGAAGCAATGTGTATCCTTTACTTTCACCTCGTGTTCTCCTCCCAATCACATACTATTTTCATCCTGAGGTTTGTGGCTCAAGCAAGATCCTGCCAGCATGTTAAAAGTCAGAACTTCCTTTTGAAAAATTACACTCCGAAATCCATAATCCTGCACACCAATCTAAGCGTACAGTATCACGTATTCCGTCCCTGATTCTAATGTAGACCACAAAGGTTGATGCTGATAAAAATTGATTAAAGATATATACTTACATAGTAGAACGATCCAAAGGAAAAAGTTTGCTTTCAACATATTTGCTTTGCTGAACAGGGCAGATCTGAAACAAAGTTGTTTTCTCAGTAATATTACTTTAGCTAGAGATAAGCCTATGTACATAAATTACTTGTTTAGATTAGGGTGTTCTTGCCATTACGTCAAAATTTCCTTCCTCATTGAAAGTGGAATTAACAACCTTAGTAAAACCAGCATGGAGTATTTCACAGTCATCTAACCAAATTGATACCCGACCGTGCATTAGATCAGGTGGCCAAATCTTTGATCAAAGAGGCAGATTTCAATGATTGTCTCCAAGTGAGGCTAAATTTTGTATTCCGCATTCGTTATAAAAGGAAGACAGGAGACATGAATAATAGGAATAGGCTGGTTGTGTTTTCAGGAATTTATGATGTATCAGTTCTTCTTCCCAAGCCTTTTCCCATTATGATCCCATTTGAGTGATTGAAACTTGTGATGGCCCCAAATCTCTGAGAGCAGAGCTAGGAGAGAGGGTATGCTCTGGGAGTATAGGGGAATGGGGTGTTGAGGGATCTCTGACAGGAGCAGAATATGTAGTGAAAGGGGGGGCAGTTCAGAGAACTCTGAGAGCTGGGCGGGGGAGGGGGATGTTTATTCCACAGAGTTCGAATGTAAAAGGCACATTCTGTTCTGCTGTTTTTCAGGATGGAAACCAGAGCCGGGAATCAGCCAATTAGGAAACTTCGACTATTCAAAAAAATACTCAAAGTAAATGGTCCACATGGCTCTCAGTCAGAAGTTCACAGCAACCTATACTTGCATTTGTAAAGTGGTTTGATATGGTTTCTAGATTTTTGTTTAAATCAACGTGTTACAGCACACGCGTGAAGCAGATAGGGACAATACTACTACAGCCATAACCCAGTTTGCAGGAGAGAAGCTGGACGCAGCTCTGCAATGAGCTGCCCAGCCTCAGATAAAGCAGCTGCAGTACTACAAACACACAGAGAGGGGAGGTTTTCAACTGCTGCCTACCCACAGAAGTGCACGACTGCTAACAAACTTTTAACAATATTTGAAATAGCTGTGGAGGGCAACATCAGACTGATTTACAGACCACAGCATCCTGGCTAGGCAAGAGTGACCTGGCTCTGCAACTTAACTCCATCAGATACAGAACCAGAAGTAAGCTGTTCAAACCACTGAGTTTGCTCTGCCATTCGATGATATTATGGTTGTTCTGATCATCATCAACTCCACTTTTCTGCCTTTTCCACATTGTTTCCCTTAATGTGCCTAGTTTTTACCCACTCACATAAAATCTCTCTATATCCCTCTGTGGACTGTTTGTGTTATCCTCATCAATTGCCTTCCCATATATCTTTGTGTCATTGGTATCTTCGCTACAGTACATTCACTTTCCTCAATCACTTTCCTCAATCAAGTCATGAATATATATTGTACATAATTGTAACCCGAGCTCTGATCCCAGTAGCACTCCAAGTTTCATGTTGTCACCCTGAAAATTCTCCCCTTACCCTGACTGTCTGTCATCTATTAGTTAACTGATCCTCTATCCATGCTGATATACGACCTCAAATATATATTACAGCTCCTGCTGCAGCAGCAACGCATCACCCATCCTGCCATCACTACCAGGTTTTATCATACCTTCTGCCATCAGCTTGGGCATTGGATGAGGAGTTGGTGGAGGAGCTGAACATATTGTGGTCCTGAAAGAAGGCAGCATGTCTCTTGCCCATTGCTGTATCTCAGTGTTCCTGGTGCTCTGAGCAACAGCCACAGAGTCATTAGCATATAATGAGGCCATTTGGCCCATCACATCCGTGCAGTTCTCTGTAGAACAATCAAGTCAGTTCCACTCTGCCATTTATTTCTCTGTTGTTCTGCACTTTATTACCCTCAAGTGCTTATCCAATTTTCTTTTGAAATCATTGTTTATTCTCCCATTCCACTAACCTCCTAGGCAGTCTTACTCACTATTGTTACTCACTACACATCAAACTGCTTCCTCACATCTTGCCTGTATCTCTTACCCTAGACCATGCATCTCCTAACCCTTGTATGATAAGCTTTTCTTTGGCTGCCTTATCTAAACTTGTCATCATCTTCTTTATCTTCGTGAATTCTCGCCTCAGCAGCAAACTGTAGCAAATACAAACTCTTCAAACCCAACCTTGTGGTTTAAGCGCTGTGCAGACGTGAGGTTACCATTTGGACCCAATTTGCAGCTTTTCTACAGACTGAATAAACTAGACTCTGCATGACTGTGAACTGAGCTTCCACTACAGGCTCAATTACCTAGAGCTCCGCTACTATAAGGCCATAAGATATTGGAGCAGAATTAGGCTATTTGGCCCTGTGAAGTCTGCTCCACCATTCGATTTTGGCTGATATGTTTCTCAATCCCATTCTCCTGCCTTCTCCTTATAACCCTTGATTCCTTTACTAATCAACAACCTATCTCTGTCTTAAATACACCCAATGATCTGGCCTCCACAGTTTTTCGCAGCAATGCGTGCCACAGATTCACCACCTTCTGGCTCAGTTCTAAAGGGTTGTCCCTTCACTTTGAGGCTATACCCTTGGGCCCTAGACTCTCCTACTAGTGGAAACATCTTCTCCACATCCACTCTCTCCAGGCCCCTCAGTGTTCCGTAAATTTTAATCAGATCCCATCCCCCCAACCATCCTTCTAAATTCCATCGAATTATAGACCCAGAGTCCTCATCTGGACCTCATACGACAAGCCCTTCATCCCAGGGATAATTCCTGTAAACCTCCTCTGGATCCCCTCCAATGCCAACACATCTTTCCTTAGATATGGGACCCAAAACTGTGCACAATATTCCAAATGCAGTCTGACCAGAACCTGATATAACCTCAGCAGTACATCTCTGGTCTTGTATTCTAGCCTTCTCAAATGAAAACTAAGATTGCATTTGCCTTTTTAACTGTCAACTGAACATGCAATATTAACTGTAAGAGAATTCTGAACTAGGACTCTCAAGTCCCTTTGTGCTTTTAATTTCTGAAGCCTTTCCCCATTTAGAAAATAGTTTACGCCTCCATTCTTCCTACCAAAGTGCAGACTTCACACATTCTCACATTGCATTCTATCTGTAACATTTTGCTGACTCTTCTAGCCTGTCCAAGTCTTCTGCAACCTCCTCATTTCCTCAACTCTACCTGTCCCTCCACCTATCTTTGTGTCATCTACAAACTTAGCAACTATGCCCTCAGTTCCATCATCCAGATTGGTAATATATAACGTGAATAGTTACAGTCTCAACACTGAACCCTGCAAAACTCTACTCGTCACCAGTGGCCATCCTGAAAAAGACCCCTTTATCTCCAATCTCTACCTTCTGCCAGTCAGCCAATCCTCTTTCCATGCCAGTACCTTGCCCCAACACCATGGGCTCTTCTCTAATTTAGCAGACTCCTGTGTAATTCCTTGCCAAAGGCCTTCTGGAAATCCAAATAGATCATATTCACTGGCTGTCCTTTGTCTAACTGGGTCATTACCACCTCAAAGAATTTGAACAGATTTATCAGGCATGACGTTCCTTTGATGAAGCCATGTTTTACCAAGCACTTCCAAGTACTCTGCAATCTCGTCCTTAATAATGGACTCTAAAATCTTACTAACCACTGAGATCAGGTTAACAAGCCTATAGTTTCCTGTCTTCTGCCTCCATTCCTTCTTAAACAGGGGTATCACATTAGCCATTTTTCAGTCCTATGGGACCCTCCCCGACTCCAGTGATCCCTGAAAGATCACCATCAATACCTCTACAATCTCCTCAGCCATCTCCTGGGGTGCAGTCCATCTGGTCCAGGTGATTTATCCACCTTCAGACCCTACAGCTTCCCCAGCACCTTTGCCATAGTGATGGCCACTACGCTCACCTCTGCCCCCTGACTGTCTTGAAATTCTAGTATGCTGCTGGTGTCTTCCACTGTGAAAACTGATGCACCTATTCTGTTCCTCCATCATTTCCTCGCTCCCCATTATTATTTCTCCAGCCTCATTTTCCAGTGGTCCAATGTCACATTTGCCTCTCTCTTACCTTTTATAAATTTAAAAGAACTCTTGCAATCTTTTAGGAGATAGCAAGGACTGCAGATGCTAGAAGTCAGAGTTGATGAAATGTGGAGCTGGAGGAGCATAGCAGGTTAGACAGTATCCGAGGAGCAGGAAAGTCGACATTCCGGGTCAGGACCTGATCTGAAACTTTGACTTTCCTGCTCCTTGGATACTGTCTGACCTGCTGTGCTCCTCCAGCTCCACATTTTATTGACTGTTGTAATCTTCTTTTGTATTCCTAAGTAGCTTACCCTCATATTTCATCTTTTCCCCCCTTACTGCTTTCTTACTTGTCCTCTGCTGGTTTTTAAAATCTTCCCAATCCTCTGGCTTTCTGCTAATCTTCACTACGCTGTTCCTTTTGGGATGGCACTGCTGCCTCACACCAGGGACACGGGTTCGATTCCACCCTCGGGTAAGTGTCTGTGTGGAGTTTGCACGTTCTCCCCGTGTCTGCGTGGGTTTCCTCCGGGTGCTCTGGTTTCCTTCCACAGTCCAAAGGTGTGCAGGTTAGGTGGACTGGCCATGCTAAATTGCCCATAGTGTCTAGGGTGGGGAAATGCAGGGATAGGGTAAGGGGTGGGTCTGGGTGGGATGCTCTTCAGAGAGTCAGTGTGGACTCAATGGCCTGCTCCCACACTGTAGGGATTCTATGATTTATGCTGTCCCTGACTTCCCTGGTCAGCCATGGCTACCTTGTCTCCACCTGAATATGTTCCTTCTTTCTTGGGGGTTATATATACTAGGGATATAGAGTTGACCACATCCTCCATGACTGATTAATTCAATACCATGTGAGTTGACCTCCACAAATAGAAGGTGGAATCCTCCAGCATTGTGCACAGACCTCCTGGCAGACATTCAACTTCATCCAGCAGTTGGAAGCCAGTCATCAGTCTTTTATGAACAGAATCCCACTATTAGATCCCACACGAATGCTCATACACTTCCACTACAATAACGGGTCCTGACCATGGGTTATGATGGTGGTTTTGGGGAGTTACTGTCATGTGTGTCTGCCCATCATTTCTCCTGAAGTTCTGTACAACTCAATGAGGAGGCTGCTGGAAATTGTAGAGACCTAGTGTATCTTTGATCTATTCAGGGCCAATATGTCCCAAACAAGGCATTTATGGATACATAGAAACTTCAAGTAGGAGTAGGTTATTCAACCCTTTGACTCTTCCAAGCTGTTTCGCCATGAGATGAGATCAATACTGATCCTCTATCTCAACGCCCTATTCCTGCTTTCTTTCTGTTCCTCTCAATGTCTTTAATATATAAAAAATTATCAATCTCTTTCTTGGATATGCTCAGTGACCCGGCCTCCACAGCTTTCGGCGGTAGCAAATTCCACAGGTTGACTGCCCCCTGAGTGAAGAACTGTTTCCTTATCTCAGTTCTAAATGGCCTGCCCAGTACGGAAATTATACATCCAGCCATACACTGGCACCATCAGTAAAAAGAAATTACCCCAGTAACAGGCCACGGTGGGAGGGGAAGCTGAGAGTAGGCAGTGAAGGAAAGGGTCCAATGGAAACAGACTCAACAGTAGCATTGAAAACGAAATCGGGTGAGTGATTGAAAAGAAAAATAATTACAGCGATGTGAAGAAAGAACAGGGAGTTGAGACTATCCTAAACTGTTGTTTGAAACAGCCAACACAGCTTTGATGATTTCTTATGCAACCTGTGACCATTCTCATTTTGTAATTTCTGTTCCTTATGTTCCTTTAGAAGCATTAATAAATTCAATCCATCCCCACCCACGTTTGACAAAAATAGTGAGTTCCTCTTTTTGGGTTTCAGAAATCCATTTCTGAAGAAGGGTCCCAACCCAAAACCTCAGCTTTCCTGCTCCTCTGATGCCGCCTGGCCTGCTGTGCTCCTCCAGCTCCACACTGTTATTTCTGACCCCAGCATCTGCAGTTCTTGCTATCTCTGAGTTCCTCTTTATAAGTCAGCTGGTACTTGCCATATTAGACTGTCTACATTAATAGAGTGGTAGAGTCATACAGCAAGGAAACAGACCCTTTGGTTCAACTTGTCTGTGCTGACGGAGTTTCCCAAACTAAACTAGTCCCACATGCCTGCATTTGGCCCATCTAAACCTTTCCTATTCATGTACTTGTCCAAATGTCTTTCAAATATTGTAACTGTACCTGCATCTACCGCTTCCTCTGGCAGTTCATTCCACACACGAGCCACCCTCTGTGTGAAAAAGTTGACCCCTGGGTGCCTTTTAAATCTTTCTCCTCTCACCTTAAAAATATGCCCTGCAGATTTGAATTCACCAATTTTAACCATGTATTCCACAACAGGCCACTGGGGTTATTCAGCAACGTATCACTTCCCACACGCTTTCCTTTCACCAGATCCAGCTCAAAGTGCTTAAAGGTTAAAGGGTGATCTGGAATTTTACCAGGATTCTCCTGAACTCCTCCCATAGCTTTGGTGAACATCCTGGGGGTTCCATTTCCAACAAAAACAGAAGTTGCTGGAAAGCTCAGCAGGTCTGGCAGCATCTGTGAAGAGAAATCAGAGTTAATGTTTCGGATCCAGTGACCCTTCCTCAGAACTGATGGTATCTAGGAAAATTGTTTCAGAGATAGTAGGAACTGCAGATGCTGGAGAATCTGAGATAACAAGGTGTAGAGTTGGATGAACACAGCAGGCCAAGCAGCATCAGAGGAGCAGGAAGGCTGATGTTTCGGGCCTAGACCCTTCTTCAGAAATGGGGGAGGGGAAGGGGGT
>NC_063354.1:6847650-6865249 GCF_021869965.1 Rhincodon typus
AGAAGAAGGGTCCTGACCCGAAACGTCAGCTTTCCTGCTCCTCTGATGCTGCCTGGCCTGCTGTGTTCATCCAGCTTTACACCTTGGTATCCAGGGTGAATCCTAAACTATTTTATACATACATTAAAGGAAAGAGATTAACCAAGAAAAGAATAGGGCCCATTAGGGGCAACCAATGTGTGAAGCTACTGGATATTGGAAGGAAATTAAATGAATACTTCTCTTCAGTGTCCACTCTGGAAAGGGGGTACATAGGTATGGAATTCAGGAAATGGGACTGCGAGGAACTTGCATAAATTGACATAGGAAGTGGGGAGATATTGGTGACTTTGTTGGGCTTAAAAATGGACAAGTCCCCTGACCTGGATAAATTGCATTCCAGGCGGCTGTGGGAGGAAAGGCTTTGACACAAGTTCCTCTCTGGCCAAAGGGGAATGTGCTAGGAGACTGGAGGACGGCTAGTGTGGTTCCACTTTTCAAGAAGGTGTTAGAGATTAACCAGGAAATTAAGACCATTGAGTCTCACATCAGTGGTGGGGAAACTACTGGAGAAAATTCTGAAGGAGAGAATTAGCATCTACATAGAAAGGCATGGTTAATTAAGGATAGCCAGCATGGCTTTATCGGAGGGAAGTCATGCCTAACAAATTTGTTTGAATTTTTCAAAAATGTGATCAAGTACATGGATGAGCGAAGTTCAGTTGATGTAGTTTATATGGATTTTAGGAAAGTTTTTGACAAGAATCCACATGGGAGACTGTTTGAGAAGGTTAAAGCACAATAAATTGAGGGCAACGTAGTGAGATGGATCAGAAACTGGCTCAGTAAGTTTGCATATTCTCCCCGTCTGCATGGATTTCCTCCGAGTGCACAAGTTTCCTCCCACAGTCCAAAGATGTGCAGGTTAGGTAGACTGGCCAGGCTAAATTACCAGGGATGTGCAGGCTAGGTGTGTTAGCCAAGGGGGATGCAGGGTTACAGGGATAGAGGAGGGGACAGGTTTGGGTGGGATGCTCTTTGGAGGGTTGGTGTGGACTGAAGGGCTAAATGGCCTGTTTTCATACTGTAAGGATTCTATGATTCTGAAAGGACACAAAGAGTAGTGGTAGAAGGCTGTTTGAGTCACTGGAGGCTGGTCTCCAGTGGTTTACCACAAGGATCAATAGTGGGACCCTATATACATAAATGATGTAGAGAAAAACGTGGTGGGGGGTGGGTGTTATGGGAATGTTAAGTAAATTTGCAGACGACACCAAGATTTGTAGGATGGTTAAAAGTGAAGAAGATGGTTGTAGGTTACAGGAAGATATAGACGGGTTGGTCAGATGGGTAGAACAGTGGCAGATGGTATTTAACCATGATAAGTGTGAGGTGATGCAATTTTGGAAGAAACAACAAGATGATGGAGTATTTAATGAATGGGAGGACACAAGGTAGCTTCGAGGAACAGAGGGTTCTTGGGGTAATTATTCACAGATCCCTGAATTTGGTGGAGCGTGTGAACACAATAGTTAAGAAGGCAGAGATAACAAGGTGTGGAGCTGGATGAACACAGCAGGCCAGGCAGCATCAGAGGAGCAGGAAAGCTGACATTTCGGGTCTTGGCCCTTCTTCAGAAAAAAAGGGTCTGGACAGGAAACATCAGCTTTCCTGCTCCTCTGATGCTGCCTGGCCTGCTGTGTTCATCCAGCTCCACACCTTGTTATCTCAGATTCCAGCATCAGCAGTTCCTACTATCTCTGAGTTAAGAAGGCATACAGGACACTTGGTTTCATCAATTGTGGCATAGAATATAAGAGCAAGGAGGGAATGTTGGAGTTGTACAGAGCATTGGTCAGGCCACAGCTGGAGTACTGCGTGCAGTTCTGGTCACCTCATTACAGAAAGGATGTGATAACACTAGAGGGGGTACAGGGGACGTTCACCAGGATGTTGCCTTGGATGGAGAAATTGAGCTACATGGCGAGACTAGATAGGTACGGATTGTTTTCTTTGGAGCAGAGAAGGCTGAGGTGTATAAGATTATGGGGGGTATGGAGAGGGTGAATAGAGAGCAGCTGTTCCCAATGGTTGGGGGGTCAATCACGAGGGGGCATAGTTTTAGGGTAAGGGGTCAGAGATTCAGAGGGGATTTGAGAAAATCATCTTTTTCACTCAGTCATTGGTGGGAATCTGGAATGCACTGCCTGGGAAGGTAGTGGGGGCCAAAAACATTACAACCTTTAAAAAAATATTTGGTTGAGCACTTGAAGTATCAGAACATTCAAAGATATGGAACAAGTGCAGGAAATTAGGATTAGCGCACCTTTAGTGGTAGCTAAATCAATGCAGACTCAATGGGCCGAACGGCCTGTTCTACACTTTATGATGATGAGTATGATAAGGAGGAGTTTCAGGAGGAAGGTGGGCTTGAAGGGAGGGGAGCAAAACACACTGAGATTCAGGGAGGTGTGGGCAGCAGAGACTTGGGGAATGCTGGGGTGGGTGGGGGTGTGGGCAGAGGCTGGAGCTGGCTGAGGGGTGGACGATAGAGTCTGTGGCTGGGGGATAGCAGGGGCTGAAGGAACCAGGTTACCTTGATCCTGTAAGGCATTCCTCCATTTTAGGCGTCCTGGAAATCTGGGTTCACAATATAACAGGTGTCTGCATCTACTGAAGTTGAGGGAGAGGCAGAATATTTAATAGTTTCATTGATTTCGAAAAAAATTTCAAAAAACATGAGACTCATATTGAGATCACAAATAAAAGCTGTCGAATACAAGAAATAGCACTTTTTAATTTATCACCACACTACCCCACAAACAGGAACACTTTTTGGAGCAACTGGATCTGAAGCACCTACACTCACACCGATTAAGAAATTAAGAAGTTATAAACTTACTAAAATCGCAACAAACAAACTTTCTGCTTAGGCACTTATACAATAGAATTATAGCATCAGGACCAATAACAGAAAGCATGGTTTACATTCTAGAACTCATTCATAAAATATGGACCAATTGATGCTTAGAAGCATCTTCCAGATGTTAATAGATATTTAGTTATCATTACAAATGAGTAATCTCGTCAATATATTCACATGATTTCATAAAGATCTATTCTTTTGTTCTATTTCTACTAATTATCACCCACTGTAACAATATCATATCATTGTATAATGTCATTGATGAACTTCACAGACAGTGTTGTTACTAACTACATTTAGATTCATTGCTTTTGCTTTCAAATAAAGCCAGAAAAGAAACTGCATAATTTTGCTTTTGTCATTCAGATTATATAATGTCTTGTGTGTGCTAGAACAACTGAAAGACTCTGGTGTCTTAAAAAGTTATGGCATTGGTCACTGCAATGAATATCATGTTCACACCATTCCACATTTTATTTCCTATGTTACAATAGTGACTATACTTCAAAGCACACTGTTAACTGGAAAGCTCTTTGGGACATCCAAAGATTGTGCACTCTAAAGGTGCAAGTCTTTAATTTTGTTTATAAAAGTAGAAATGTATACAATTAAAACACATATGACTTGAACGGTTCCAATACCAACAAGATCATAATTGATACTACACCTTTATACAGGAAGATCACAAATACATAGCTGGAACCAAAATCTTTTTGTTCCAAGTACATGCAGAGCAGGTTAATCCTTAAACAATAGGGGACTCAGGATTATCATTTCCGAGAGATACTATGATATATAAATTGAACCTCAAAGGAAATGAAACTATATTTATTGCATTGCAGACCTCAGTCTGCAATTACTATATCCGTCCCTCTGCTGATTCATGTTCCATCGATTTGCCTACTTAGACTGTCCAGGTTGTGGTGGTGTACTTTTCCTGGGTGCAATTTTCCAGTTCTTATTGTTAAAACTCAGTTCTATACAGTCACTGTTTTACTTTGTGCCAACAGCTTTGGTTATCCATAGGGTCTTAGCAGAATTAAAACAATGTGAAGGCAACCTTGGCAGTCTAAATGAGGGAATAGAACATGCTCTGTTAAGAGAAACAAAAGTGAAAATTCATCATTGATAAAAGAAGAAATTTAAGAATGTGACAAACAAAACACCACCACCACGCTGAGTGTTTCTTTAATAGTATTTGCTAAGTTAGCAGAATCACTGCTTTCCTGACACTAACATTCAAACAACTCAAGTACTTGAGTATCCCATAGTCCGTTGGTCTTAAGTTGAACTGCCATCATCCTGCTTTACTTTCCTCTGCTACACTCTCCCAGGGACAGATGACCTCATTCGCAGAGTCCTTGTAGGTATGATGACAATCTTCATCTTCGTCTTCAGAATCTATGGGGTAAATTCTGCAATTGGCTGGGATATCTACCTTGATTTGGAAAAAGCTGAGGAAACAGAATAAAATACGACAAACCATTTAAAACTTTTTTTTAAAGATCATGGTTGTTCTAGACATTTTTGTTATTTAACTTTAGGCCTTCAATTTTATTATTTGATCTCTTCGGCAAGTGCTAATTCATGCTGATAAACTGTTAAATGAGCACTGATGCCCTCCAATCACTGAACCAAGTCCATTCTTCATAGTTCAGTCAGATCATGGCAATGTATGTTGGTACAGTGCCAGCCTTGGGGATCACTGTTCAGACCATTTCTGTCCAACTCTATTCCTTTGCTCTCACTCTGAGGGAGGATTGCACTGCAAATCAAGTCTCATGACTTCATAATTTGTACCATAAGTGTAAACATTTTATTTAATCACCAAAATGGTGACTGAAATAACTGCACAGAGGCCAGTATCCCTTTATTTACTTGTGCACAGTTCAGTGGCTGTGACCAGCCAGCTCAGAGTCAGTCCCCTGAACTGAGGAGATTCTAATCTCCTGGTTATATTGGTCGGCCAGGGCTTCCTGATTGGCCCAGACTAACAGCCCCAATCAAGGATATCGTAGTCAACAAGATCCAGCTGGTTCCAATCACTACAGTTATAGAGACATAGAGTTGTACAACATCGAAACAGACCCTCCGGTCCAACTCATTCAGGCCGACCAGATATCCTAAATTAATCTAGTTCCATTTGCCAGCATTCGGCCCATATCCCTCTAAACACTTCCTATTCACATACCCATCCAGATGCCTTCTAAATGTTGTAATTGTACCAGCTTCCACCACTTCCTCTGGTAGCTCATTCCATATATGCACCGCCCTCTGCATGAAAAAGTTGCTCCTTAGGTCCCTTCTAAATCTTTCCCCTCTCACCTTAAACCTATGCCCTCTAGTCTTGGACTCCCCTACTCAGGGGAAAAGACCTTGGCTATTCACTCTATCTATGCCCCTCGTGATTTTATAAACTACTATAAGGTCACCTCCCTCAGCCTCTGACCTTCCAGGGAAAATAGCCCTAGCCTATTCAGCCTCTCCCTATAGCTCAAACCCTCTAACTCCAGCAACATCCTTGTAAATCTTTTCTGAGCGCTTTCAAGTTTCACAACATCCTTCTTATAAGAGGGAGATGAAAATTGCATGCAGTATTCCAATAGTGGTCTAACCAATGTCCTGTACCGCCGCAACATGAGCTCCCAAATCCTATACTCAATGCACTGACCAATAAAGGCAAGCGTACCAAACACCTTCTTCACTATTTTATCTAACTGCGACTCCACTTTCAAGGAACTATGACCCTGCATTCCTAGGTCTCTTTGCTCAGCAACACTTCCCAGGACCTTACCATTTAGTGTATTAGTCCTGCCCTGATTTGTCTTTCGAAAATGCAACACCTCTCATTTATCTAAATTAAACTCCATCTGCCGCTCCTCGACCTATTGGCCCATCTGATCAAGATCCTGTTGTACTCTGAGGTAACCCTCTTTGCTGTCCACTACACCTCCAATTTTAGTGTCATCTGCAAACTTACTAACCATACCTCCTATGTTCACATCCTAATCATTTATATAAATGACGAAAAGCAGTGGACACAGCACCAATCCTTGTGGCACATCGCTGGTCACAGGCCTCCAGTCTGAAAAGCAACCCTACACCACCACCCTCTGTCTTCTACCTTCGAGCCAGTTCTGTATCCAAATGCCTAATTCTCCCTGTATTCCATGTGATCTAACCTTGCTAACCAGTCTATCATGAAGAACCTTGTCAAATGCCTTACTGAAGTCTATATAGATCACATCCACCGTTTTGCCCACATCAATCCACTTCATCACTTCTGCAAAAAATTCAATCAAGTTTGTGAGACACGATTTCCCACGCGCAAAGCCATGTTGACTGCCCCTCATCCATCCTTGCCTTTCCAAATACATGTAAATCCTGTCCCTCAGGGCTGCCTCCAACAAACTGCCCACCACCGATGTCAGGCTCACTGGCCTATAGTTCCCTGGCTTTTCCTTACCACCTTTCTTAAATAATGGCACCACATTAGCCAACCTCCAGTGGTCCAACACCTCGTGTGTGGTTAACGATGATACAAATATCTCAGCAAGGGGCATGGCAATCACTTCCCTAGCTTTCCACAGAGTTCTAGGGTACACCTGATCCGATCCAGGGGATTTATCCACCTTTATGTGTTTTAAGATGTCCAGCACCTCCTTGTCTGTAATATGGACATTTTCCAAGATGTCGCTATTTTTTTCCTCATACTCTCTGTCCTCCATATCTTTCTCCACAGTAAACACGGATGCAAAATAATCATTTAGTATCTCCCCCATCTCCTGCAGGTCCACACATAGGTGGCCTTGCTGATCTTTAAGGGGCCCTATTCTCTCCCTAGTTACCCTTTTGTCCTTAATGTATTTGTAGAATCCCTTTGGATTCTCCTTAACCCTATTTGTCAAAGCTATCTCATGTCCCCTTTTTGCCCTCCTGAATTCCCTCTTAAGTATACTTCTACTGCCTTTATACTCTTCTAGGGAATCACTCGATTTCTGCTATCTATATCTGAGATATGTTTACTCCTTATTCTTGACCAAACCTCAACTTCTCTAGCCTTCTTCAGCATTTCCTACACCTACCAGCCTTGGCCTTCACCCTATCAGGAACATACTGTCTCTGAACTCTCATTATCTCATTTTTGAAGGCTTCCCATTTTCCAGCCATCCCTTCACTTGCGAACATCTGCCCCCAATCAACTTTTGAATGTTCTTGCCTAATACCGTCAATATTGGCCTTCCTCCAATTTAAAACATTAACTTTTATAAATCCAGTCTGTCCTTTTCCATCACTACTTTAAAACTAATAGAATAATGGTCACTGGCCCCAAAGTGCTCCCCCTACTAACACCTCAGTCACCTGCCCTGCCTTATTTCCCAAGGGAAAGTCATGTTTTACACCTTCTCTAGTAGGTACATCCACATACTGAATCAGAAAATGTTCTTGTCCACACTAAATAAATTCCTCTCCACCCAAGCCCTTAACACTATGGCAGTCCCAATCTATGTTTGGAAAGTTAAAATCCCCTACCATAACAACCCCATTATTCTTACAGACAACTGCGATTTCCTTGCAAATTTATTTCTCAATTTCCCGCTGACTATTGGGGATCTACAGTACAATCCCAATAAGGTGATCATCACTTTCTTATTTCTCAGTTCCACCCAAATAGATTCCCTGGACATAATCCCAGGAATATCCTCCCTAAATTCAGACGTAATGTTATCCCTAAACAAAAACACCACTCCCCATCCTCTCTTGCCCCTGTTCAATCCTTCCTATGGAATCCATACCCTGGAACATTAAGCTGCCAGTCCTGTCCATCCCTGAGCCACATCTCTGTAATCGCTGTGATATCCTAGTCCCATGCTCCTAACCATGCCCTGAGTTCAACTGCATTACCTGTCAGGCCTCTTGCATTGAAATAAATGCAGTTTAATTTATCAGTCCTACCATGTTCTCTGCTTTGTTCCTGCCTGCTCTGACTGTTTGACTTGCTCCTTTTCCTGACTGCACCAGTCTCAGACTGATCTCTTTCCTCACTGCCTCCCTGGTTCCAACCCCTTGCCCTTATTAGTTTAAATCTTCCCAAGCAAATCTAGCAAATCTTCCGCCAGTATGTTAGTCCCCTTTCCAATTCAGGTGCAATCCGTTCTTCTTATACAGGTCACATCTATCCCAGAAGAGATTTCAATGATCCAAAAATGTGAATCCTTCTCCCCTGCACCAGCTCCTCAGCCACATGTTCATCTGCTCTATCGTCCTATTCCTACTCTCGCTAACTCATGGCACTGGGAATAATTCAGATATTACTCCACTTGAGAACCTCCTTTTTACATTCCTGCCTAACTTCCTATATTCTCTTCTCAGCATTTTATCCTTTTCTCTTCCTATGTCATTAGTTCCAATGTGTACAACGACCGCCTGCTGGTCCCATTCCCCTTTGAGAATATTCTGCACCCTCTCCGAGATATCCTCAATCCTAGCTCCAGGGAGGCAACACGCCATTCTGATATCTCACTGTCAGCCGCAGAAACGTCCATCCGTGCCTCTGACTGGAGAATCCTCTGTCACAATCGATCGCTTGGAACCTGATGTACCCCTCGTTACATTAGAGCCAGTCTCGGTATCAGAAACCCGGCTGTTGGTGCTACATAGAAAGTTGATCACCCCTACATTTTCCAAAACTACATACTTGTTTGAGATGGGGATAGCAACAGGAGACTCCTGCACTATCTGCCTCTCCCTCCTACCATTCCTGGAAGTCACCCATCTATCTGACTGTATCTGTGGTTTATCTTCCTTCCTGCAACTACCATCCATCACACCCCTCAGCTCCTGTAAATTCCTCATTGCCTCTAACTGCTGCTCCAATTAATCCATGTGATCCAATAGGATTCGCAACCAAACACACTTCCTGCAGACATAATCATCAGTAACAGGGAAACTCTCCCTAATCTTCCACATCCAACAGGAAGAATACTAAAGGCCATCTTTGCACCTTAACAATCTACAGACCCAGAAAAAACTTACTGCTCTAAAAACCACTGCTCCAGGCTAACTTAGTACCTATGACTTCATATTTTTAAAGCTTAATCAAGAGACAGATCTCAGTAAAAACATATAATCAAAAAGAACCCCGCTCTACTCACAATTGTAGATTGACAAAAAAGAACAGTAAGGTTATACTTAAAACTAGCTACTTAGCTGTTCCCCTGCTGTGAGCTCCCCCATATAGGTTTCTCCAAGGTCAGCAGTGAATTTCGCTGTTTGTTAATTCTTAGGCAAAATCCGATGTCCAAAGGTGCTTGAAACTAAACAGCAGAGGCAGTTAGCTGTGCAGGTTATTGCTGAGTCAGACAGCCGTGTGGGTTTATTTCTCTGTTTGAATCACTTCCCAAGTGGTCACTGCCTTTGTTCTCTTCCTCCTTTTAGAAGAGCCGTTGTTTTGATCTTTTCTTCCCCCAAAGTTCCAAAACAATGCAACAACTTATAAAACAGTTATTACTGCTCCTAAAATTCAAGGAAATCAGCTTCAACACTGAAAAAAATCTCAAAAAAGGAACAGCTCTTACAATCACAATTTTTTCTCATCCTCCATCTTGGATTACCCAGAATTATGATTGTTATATAGAACAAAAGAGATTTTCTCCAGGTTTATTTAATAAGCTCAGAAATAAATTCATTTAATAAACTCATTTATTAAAAAGAAGTATTCTTTAACCAATTTGTTAGCACTTAGCTACTATTCAGAATTAAACTTAATCCTAAATATATACATTCACATATGATAAGAAAATAATGCAGCTCTGTAGAGATTTTATGGGTTTTAACGAAAGGGCTAATGTCTTCCCATTTACAATCACATGTCAAAGAATTAAAAAAAGAAAGACTTCTCATGACCCAGTCAACTTCCTCTTATCTTAGTCGCAATGCTGACTTGCAGGATTTAAATGTTGTTCAAATCAGGCTTCAGCTCAGGTGGAGTTAGTTATAAATCCAGATATTTGACTTTACCAGATGCTTACAATATTTTAAACAAAAGAGATCTTTGGAACTGTTGCTGCTTTTGATTTTCTGCTATTTTCCAGAAGCATTAGAAACCAACATCTCCAGCCTGGAGTCTTTCTTCAACTGTTCCAACACAATTCACTGGAAAACACAGAAACTGTAGTCCAGAAGCTGTTGCTAGGTAAGCTTCTGCACAGGGCTCCTTCCATCAGTCTGTTTAGCATTTAAATTAATAAAACCTGTCTTACCTCTCATAAAAGCTCTGCTTCTCCAAAGTCACTTGATGTTTTGTAAACAGAAAATGAACTAAGTTCTCGTTGACCTTTATGACATTTCAGTTTCAACAAATCACATGATAAAACATCTTCAACCAGATATATCAAAACAGTTCCATATTCAGTTCCTCATTGTCTGTAAATATATATGTATTTCTAACACTTTCCTAGTCCAGAAATACCAATGATATTTGTAATATCTCCATCACCAAATCCTTTTGCACATGCTAATTTATTATCATACATTCCATTCGCACACACTAGCCTATTACCATTGGGTGGACTAGAGATTAAGGTTAATGGGACAAATATGAAGAAGTAATGTTGAATTATAGATCAGCCTTGATTTAATTGATTAGGAATAACAGATTCAATAATCTAGATAACACAGTGTGGAGCTGGATGAACACAGCAGGCCAGGCAGCTTCAGAGGAGCAGGAAAGCTGATGATTCGGGTCAGGAGCCTTCTTCAGAAAGTATTTGACTGGCTTACTATTACTCCTAAAACTCTGCAAAGTGTTGTCATTAAACTGAGATTTAAAAACAATGGTTGAAAAAGTGAAATCACTTACTTGGACACTCTTCTTGTCTTTTGCTGCAGCTGCTTCTCTGCGTCATTCAGAGGCTGGATCTTTCGGTTGTTTAATGAAATGCACTTGGGAGACAGCGTTGCAAAGACTGGCGAATTCGAACATCCCCGTTTCAAAAACTTGCTGAAGGATAGAGTCACTTTGGCTTTCTGAGAACGTATGGTTTCCATGGACGCTGGTGGCTGGTAGCAGGTGCTCGATTCAGACTCAACAGACAACTCAGTATTTTCAGCAACTGGGGAAAATTGATTAGAGATTGAGTGATTGTGCTGCCATTTTCTTTCCATTGCTGGAGTACTGTCTAGTGCGACACTGATCGGCGAGGGGCAGAAGGCACTATTTGTGACTGGAATGTATTTGGGGGTGCAGAAGGGCAGATCAGCGTTGGCAGGATTGGATAAGGATGGATTTGGGGAACAAGGTGAGATACATAGGCCTGTGTACACCGTCAGGTGGGGAACAGGTGCAGTAAACCTACATATCTATGAAAAGATAAGAAAAAAGTATTTAGAACACAAGAACATAATAAAAGAAGCAGCAATAGTCTATTCGGCCCCTCCAACCTGCGCAGCCATTCAGTAAGGTCAGGGAAATATATACTGATCTCAGACTTGAATTTACTCAACAACTGAGCATCTCCGGTGCTGGTGGTAATTATTTTCTGGTTACCATCAGCTCAACCCTTTCAACGCAAAAAAAGGGACTCTGACAGACACAAGGATTATGTTGAAACTATTAAGGAGAATTTAGAGAATACTGCATTTGATCACACAATTGATGCTTTTTTTCTGTGTATCATGTAAGTTAAACAAGAGAAGCCAAATTTTATTAGGAATTATGACATTGCAGACATAGATTTCCCTTCATTTGTTGGGGGAGTTGTCGGTGCTTGAGCTCTAAATGTTTTTAGAAGTTGATCACAGGGAGGTGTTGCTCCTGGTGTACTCTGTAGTGCTTTTCAATTCCTGTTGTCATGAGGGGCATAGATGGGATGAATGTATGTAGTCTTTTTTCCCAGGGATGGGAAATTGTGACCATGCTTTGTGTAGGAATCATTGGGCGGCACAGTGGCTCAGTGGTTAGCACTGCTGCCTCACAGTGCCAGGAACCTGGGTTCAATACAGGGGAGATGTCAGAGGTAGGTTCGTTGCACAGAGAGTGGCGGGTGTGTGGAAGGCGCTGCCAGCACTGATAGTGGAGTCAGATACATTAGGGACATTTAAGCAACTCTTAGATAGGCACATGGATGATAGTAAAATGTAGGGTATGCAGGATATTTGATCTTAAAGTAGGATAATAGGCCGGCACAACATCATGGGCCGAAGGGCCTGTACTGTGCTGTTACTGTTCTATGTTCTACGTTCAATTCTCAGCCTCGGGTGACTGCCTGTGTGGAGTTTGCACGTTCTTCCTCCATCTGTGTGGGTTTCCTCCGGGTGCTTTGGTTTCCTCCCACACTCTAAAGCTGTGCAGGTTAAGGTGGATTGGCCATACTAAATTACCCAGAGTATGCAGGCTAGGTGCATTAGCCATGGGAAATGCAGGGTTACAGGGAAAAGGTAGGGGGATGTGTCTGGGTGAGATGCTGTTCAGAGGATCATTGTGGACTTATTGGACAAATGACCTGTTTCCGCGCTGTAGGGATTCTATAGAAATGTGTTGGGTTGCTAAATCTACATCCATGTTGTTATTTTGCTTTGCTATATCCTTCTGATCTCTAAATTCTGTAAAAGATGCTGTAGCAGCTGCTTGCACAGCACAGAAGAACAGTTATAGAGCGGGAGGACATTTGTCCATCAAAATTAGGAGGTATAATTGATTGTGAGGAAGGTTATCAAAAATTACAGAGGGATCTTCAAGAGATGGGGAAGTGGGCTGAGGACTGGCAAATGTACTTCAATTCAGATAAGTGTGAGGTGTTGCATTTTGGAAAGTCAAACCAAGATAGGACTTAGACAATAAATGGTAAGGTCCTGAGGAGCGTTGTGGTACCGAGGGACCTAGAAGTACAAGTACATAGTTCGTTGAAAACAGCATCACAGGTAGACAGGATGGCGAAGAAGGCATTTAGCATGCTGGCCTTCATCGGTTGAGGCATTGAGTATAGGAGTTGGGACGTTATGTTACAGTTGTATAAGTCATTGGTGAGGCCGCACTTGGAGGATTGTGTAGTTTTGGTCACCCTGTTATAGGAAAGACATAGTTAAACTGGTCAGTGTGCAAAGAAGATTTATGAGGATGTTGCCAGGACTAGTAGGCCTGAGTTATAGGGAGAGGTTCACCAGGACAGGACTTTATTCCTTGGAAGGTAGGAGAATGAGGGGTGACCTTTATTGAGGTGTATAAAATCATGAGGGGTATAGATAGGATGAATGCATATAGTCTTTTTCTGAGGGATGGGGAATTGAAAACTGGAGGGCATAGGTTTAAAGTGAGAGGGGGAAGATTTAAGAAGGACCTGAGGGGTAACTTCTTCACGCAGAGAGTGGTGCATATATGGAATGGGCTGTCAGAGAAAGTGGTTGAGGCAGTTTCAATAGCAACATCTAAAAAACATTTGGATAGGTACATGGATGGGAAGGGTTTAGCGGGTTATGGACCACATGCGGGCAATTAGAACTAGCTGAGTGGGCACCATGGTCAGCATGGACCAGTTTGGGCCTAAGGGCCTGTTTCTATGCTGTATTACTCTATGACTCTTTTGTGTATGCCATTTCTCTATAAGAGCAACTCACTTAGTCCCTCTTCCTCATCTTTTTCCCATTACCCTGCAAACAATTTCCCTGCAAACAGCTATCGAATCCTGTATGAACTGATTCACTTCATATGCTTCCTTTGTGGGCATTCTGAGTAATATCAATTTTTTCCTCTATAAATGGAAGATCTAGCTATGATAAGATCAGAAACAGAGAGTACTTTTTATGAACACTAAATGCTTCAAAAATTCAGTGCAAATATGACCCAGCGTGAGCTCAAGAGAGATGATTGACAAGCAGTAGCTGTGTACTTTATTGTATAAAAGGCACTAACTGCTGACAGACAATTGTGTGTCTCATCAGGAGATGTACCTGGTCAGAAATCCAATGAAAGTTGGAAATGGGGAGAAATATATAATGAGCTGCTGCTTCACTGTCACTCATTCCTCACTATCATATAAAATCTGATTCCCAAAGGGAAATGAGCTCTATTGACATATAGTTCCAATGCCAGACTAAGTGAAAAGGAGGGAAACAAAATGGATTTGAATGTTGGTTTCTAACATTCAAAATAATTACAGCATCCTTCTGGACTATTTATATAATATATAACCCTTTGTAGTGTTAATCTACCAAAACTGATCAGTAAATAGTTATTAGTAAGTGATCCAAAGCTTGTAAATCAGAGAGAACTCAAACATCATAACCTACCCAGAGTATATGAAAGGATTATGAACCCCTAGACAGAATTGTTACTACGCACCCAGTGTCGATGTGTGTTGTCAATAATTAGCTACTAATTTGCTATTATTTGAAATCACACCAGAGCAAAGCAGTGGTCAGGTTCATGAAGAATAGTTGGAGTGGGGAGGGTGGGGGTCATTGGGGTGAAGGACTTGGAGGAAGTTCTGAAGAGGATTAAGGAGATTGAGTGGCAGATGGGGAAGCTGAGGAGGAGTGGGGAAGTTGAAGACTGCTAGGGGTTCAGGAGGAGTGAGGAGCATTGGGAGTTGAGGAGAAATGGGGAAGTTGAGGAGCTTTGGGGGAGCAGCGGAGAAGTTAGAATGATGAGGAGGAGTGGGGTACTTGGGGAATTTTGGAGTGAGTTGAGGAGCATGCAGATGTTGAGGAGGAGTGGGAGGTTGAGGAGGAGTGGGAGGTTGAGGAACATGGGGAATTTGTGGAAATTGAGGAGCATTGGGGAGTTGAGGATTGGGAGGTTGAGGAGGACTGGGGAAGTTGAGGACCTTTGGGGGGTTGAGGAGGAGTTGGAGGTTGAGGAGAGGAGTGGGAGGTTGAGGAACATGTGGAAGTTGAGGAGCATAGGGATATAGAGGAGGAGTGGGAGGTTGAGGGGGGTGGGGATGTTGAAGATGAATGGAAGGTTGAGGAGCATTGGGGAGTTGAGGAAGAGTTGGAGGTTGAGGAGGAGTGGGAGGTTGAAACGTGGTGAGGACAAGGAGGAGTTGAGACATTGAAGAATGGGGAGGTCAAGGAACTGTAGGGGTTTTAGTTTTGTGATGAAAAATTGTAAGGCTTTATTCGCAGCAACATAAAAACCAAAACTAGCTGCAAGAGTGGGCCATTTGGCCCATCAAGCCTGTTCTACCATTCAATATTTTTAGGACTGAGCTGCGGAGAAATTTATTCACCCAGAATATGGTGGACAGAGTTGAATGATCTTATTGAATGCAAAGTAGGTTTGAAAGGCCCAAATGGCCTACTCCTGCTTCTATTTTCTGTCTTTTTCTGTCAAATGATCATGGCTAATCCTCCATCTCAATGCCATATTCCTGCTTTCTCCCCAAACCCCTTAAAATTTAAAAAATTGATCTTTCTCTTGAAGGTATTTAGTAACTTGGCCTCCACAGTCTGCTGTGACAGAGAATTCCACAGGCTCACCAGCCTGTGAGTAAAGAAATTTCTTCTCACCTCAGTCCCAAACAGTTTATGTTGTATCCTGAGAATGTGTTGTCTGGTTCTAGACTCGCAACTAGTGAAAATATCCACCCTGCATCTGGTCTGTCCAGCCCTTTTAGAATTGTATACGTTATGGTCAGATCCCCTCTCATCCTTCCAAACTTTAGTGAATACAGGCAGAGTCGAACCAATCTCTCCTCATAGAGCAGTCGAGCCATCTCCAGTATCAGTCTAGTGAACCTTCACCGTACTCCCTGCGTGGAAAGTATATCCTTCCTTATATACGAAGACCAAAGCTATGTGCAATACTCCAAGTGTGGTCTCACCAAAGCCCTGTATATTGCAGTAAGACATCCCTACTTCTGAACTCAAATATTCTTGCAATGAAGGCCAATATACCATTTGTCTTCCTAATTGCTTGCTGTACATGCCTGTCAATGTTCATTGACTTGTTACAAGGACACCCAGATCCCTTCGTACATTTACATTTCCCAATTTAAATAATACTCCACTTTTCTATTTTTCTACACCGAAGAGTATAACTTCACATTTAGTCACATTGTACTGTATCTGCCATGTGTGTGCTCACTCAGTCAACTTCTTTACATCACCTTGAAGTCTCCTTGCATCCTCGTCACAATTCATAGTCCCACCCTATTTGTGTTGTCAGTAAACTTGGAAATGTTGCATTTGATTCCCTTATCCCGGCCACTTTATATATCATATCATGAATAACTGAGGCCCAAGCACTGATCCTTGTTGTACTCCTGCTATTCTCAGTCTCTGCTTCCCATCTATCAACTCATGCCAATATATTGCCCCTATCCCATATACTTTTGTTTTGCCCATTAACCTCCTATCTGGAACCTTACCAAGGCCTTCTGAAAATCCAAATGCATCCACTTATCCATTCTACTAGTTACATCCTCAAAAAAACTCCAGTAAATTTGTTAAGCATAATTTGCCTTTCATAAACCCATGCTGGCTTTATCCAATCCATTAAATGATTTCTAAGTGATCAATTATCACATCTATTACAATAGACTGTAGCATTTTCCCCACTCCTGATGTTAGGCTAACTAGAGTGTAATTCCTTTTCTTTCTCACTCCATTGTTAAATAGTGGAGTTACATTTGCCATCCTCCAATTTGTAGGAGTTTCTCCAGAGTCTATAGAATTTTGAAAGATGACCACCAGTGCATCCACCGTTTCTAGGCTAGTTCCTTTAGCATTCTGGGATGTAGATGACCAGGCAGTGGTGGTTTGTCAGCCTTAAACACCATCAATTTACTTCCTTCTTCCCTTTCGCTAAGCCCTTGGTTCCTTAACATTTATGTGAGGTTATTTGTACCATCTTTTGTGAAGGCAGAAACAAAGTATGTATTCAATCTGTCCTTTCTTTGTTCCCCATTATAATTTCCCTGGCTTCTGATGATCAGTGACCTATATTTGTCTTTACTGATATTTTTCTTTTCACATATTTATATAAGCTTTTATTATCAGTTTTAATGTTCCCTGCAACATTATTCTTGTACTCTATTATGCCCTTCCTGAATGAACATTTTGTCCTCCTTTGCTGAATTCTACAATTTTCCCAATCCTCAGGCTTGCTGCTTTTTCTGGGAATTTTATATGCCTTCTCTTTGGATCCAATACTATCTCCAATTTCTTTTGTAAACTAATGTTGTGTGTCTTGTCCCATTTAATTTTTGCATCAAACAGGAATGAATAATTTTGTAATTCATGCACATGTTCTTTTAAATGTTAACCATTGCCTATCCAGTGTCAACCATTTTAGTACATTTCTCTATTCTTTCCAAATTTGTCATACCCTAGTAGTTCTCTTTATTTAGATTCAGGACTTTAGTTTTGGATTCAACTACTACACTCTCCATCTTAATGAAGAATTCTTTAATAGTATGCTCACTCTTCCCTAAGGCACCCCACACAGCAAGATTGTTAATTAATCTTGTCTTATTGCATTGTACTTAGACTAGAATAGCCTGTTCTCTGGTTAGTTCCTTCTCCTGTGGAAACCCTTCTCCACAGTATCATTGCTAATTTGGTTTATCCAATCTTTATGTAAGTTAAAATCACCCATGATTACAGTTGTACCCTTATTGTATGCATCTTTGATTTCTTGTTTAATGCCTTACCTTACATCTCCACTATTATTTGGGAGTCGAAAGACAACCCTCA
>NC_063354.1:6865649-6875355 GCF_021869965.1 Rhincodon typus
AGAGTTAATGTTTCCAGTCTGGTAAGTCATACTGGACTGAAAACATTAACTCTGTTTCTCTCTCCACAGAGGCTGCCAGACCTGCTGGGTTTCTCCAACACTCTGTGTGTTTGTTTCAGATTTCCAGCACACACAGCATTTTGATTTTAGTTGTGTTTCTTTTGTCAGAGGATTGTGGGCGTGTGCCTTGCTGAATTTCTTCAGTTGAGGGCTGCTCCTGTTATTGGCCGGGTCCGAGATCATCTTGTACAAGAGATGGACACAATAATCAGGCCCAGTCTGCTCTCTTGAACTGCTTGCTATTGCCTAAGGGAGGAATTTTCCACATTTTACAGCCAAATTGAACGAAGCTTACACCATTATTTTGCCTCCTCCACATTACGTATAAACATAGTGAGGCACAAAGCATCACAGTTATGTGGGACTGGTATTAACCAGTCGTTCTTTCCTATTCACTGTGTTTGTATATTGACCTTGGGGAAAACTGCCTCCTTCTGCACCATTTTGTGATGTTTTCAGAATTTTGATGAGAATTTTCAGCTTCTGTTACTGTCACTAACCACGATAGTTATACATACTCCTTCAGCGCTATTTTATCGTGTGCCTTGTTGCTGGAAGAGACAGCCCTTCATTACAGTGGTTAGACTGTATGCAGCATATCTGTGAAAATAACTGCAATGTAATTTCTTGTTTGCAACATGCAGTGAGAACAAGAAGTTAATGTGGCAGTTTGAAGGATATTGTCACAGTAGGAATCTGTTTCACTAACATGCACAACTGTCACTGCAGCTTGAATCTTATGGGATACTGGCATTCCAGTTACTTCATCATAGAATCCCTACAGCGTTGCAGCAGGCCATTCAGCCCATCAAGTCCACACCAACCCTCTGAACAGCATTCCATCCAGACCCATCCCTTACCCTAGACATTATGGGCAATTTCCCATGGCCAACCCACCTAACCTGCACAGCTTCAGACTGTGGGAGGAAACCGGAGGAAACCCACGCAGACACAGGGAGAATGTGCAAACTCCACACACACAGTCACCTGGAGCTGGAATGGAACCTGGGTCCCTGGCGCTGTGAGGCAGCAGTGCTAACCACTGAGCCACCATGCTGCCTTGTTGTCCAAACCCTTCATTCTCCTCTTTGCTTTACCAATGCTAGTTCTGACTTTTGGGAAACCTGTACCCAGGTGATTAACACTGTTTAAGTTGGGCTTTGCAAGAAAGCAACTCAGGGACAAGCCACCCTGCGATTTCTCTGGTAGGGTGCACCCTGCAGCTCCCGCCCACACCACAGTGACCCAGCTGTAACCAGAAATTCAATGGTATGTGAGTCACAAAACCAACTTCTCCCCATTCTATAACACACTGGCCTAGTCTCATACTCCAGCACGTCATTACTGCAGCTCAGCCAAGTAATACATGCTGTATTGACTACTTTAAAACTATTATATTGTTAATCACACAGCTGATTAAACTGGAATAAAAAATCTTATACTCAAACACGATAACTTTAAACTTGCCTCAAAACAATTTGTAATGATGCAGGTAAACTACTTGAGCCTGCTTCTGGAGTTTGAAAAACTAAACCGATGTATTATAACAGACCTTTATATTATCCTTTAACTACCCTTCCACTACTTTTGTTGCCTTGTATGGAGCTAATTGCTGTATAGTATATATAGCTCCTCACTACCGGTTATCCGATATAATGCTTCCAATTACCCTGTGTTATCTCATATATAAAGCTTCCTACCCACATGTGTTTTCTTAGATGCAATTCATCCTCACTACATATCCTGTAAATCTATATTTGGGACAGTATGCCATCTGATCATTTGATTTTATTTCATTTTAGTGAATCAGTGTTACGTTGAGCTTAATTTACTTTGTAAAGTGAGCAGAACTTCTAACCATGATATAAGATATTTTCAAAGCAGATTGCTAATGGAGACACTAACAGCATTGCATGAAATCAAACAAAACAAAGATGAAAGACTGTTTATGTATATCCGACAGGAAGATGACAGAGCTACCTAAATAACAGCAAAGAACAGAAGCTTTACATGAGCCGAACACAATGATCTTTTTGAAAAGGGTGCATGAGTGAGGCTGCTGAAGCTGGAAGTTCTTTCTTACAGATCGTGAACAATGTGTACTGTCATGGACTATTCACGGGAATATACTTGAGATGAAAAAGCTTGGTATAATTCTTTCCAGGCCCCCTCGCTCCCACCCAGATATTTCAGCAACAAACAGACCCAAACAGACCTCACATTACTTAACTGAATCAAAGAATGTACAAAGATCTTTTACAACAAAAAGAAATTATTTTCAATGATTTCCAGAAACAAAACACATTTGATACCTCAGGTGGTGCTCTCTCCCTATAACCAGTCTATTTATGTACAATGGGTATCAAAATTATTGCATATTAGGCAGCAGGGAAGAATAAACATATTCAATTCCCTGAACAATTATATGTTAAAGAATTCAAACATTCAGGGCCATTGGCTCACAATTACAATGTAATTTAAACTGTTCTCAAGCCATATCTTTTATTAGTACAACCACTTATATTGTAATTACTGCCTAAATAAATGTATTCAAAGTGTAACCAAGAAGAAATATTTAAAAACAGCAGTGACAAACGATGTCATTAACTTTAATATCACTTTGGTTTGAATCACTTTGCTTAAAGACTGTGGGTTGGCAGAGTCGTGAGCCACATATAGTGGAAGATCTGATGATATATCATTATAGAGATGGTTGCTGATAGTCTCTGATGGCTTAAGGAGTCCTCCCTCACTTACAGCAGCCAGTTCACATTCTCAGTGCAGCAAATGTCCAAAAATCTCAACACCACCGCAGGGACGACGGAAAATGGTCATGCAAAGTTTGAAGGAATGTCAGCAGCTGACAACACTGCCTCACACCCACCTGAACATCAAACTATGCTGTGAGGCTAGACTCCAAACAGGAGCAGCATTTGGCTGCTCTGGTCTTGTGCTGGATTTCCACGATCATGAGGCAAACACCTGAGTACAAGACTGGTATAACCTATGCATTTTAGCTTGTTAACTCATTCTCACTGTGTCACAGCTTTAGCGACTAATAGACAAAAATCATCTAAAAGGCATGACTGAACTTTTGTTCGTAACTTATTTTCATAAAACAAGCAGTTATCCTGACAGCAGCACTGGGATGTTAATAAAGTCAACACAATTTCACATTTAAGACTTGTGATGGGCTATGTAATGAACCTATGCTTGTGCTCACATTGCAGTCAGTCACTAGATTTTTAAGTGCAATTGTTATTTTTTATTTTTTAATGATTTTTTGGAGATGATTTTTCTACTCCCCTTCTCACTAGCCCTCAAGACCTGGTGCCCATTACTTTACAGCTCCCCTGACATTTCAATGAGCCATGTGACCAGGTTGAACTTCTCCTTACATAGGAACAGCAGTAAGCCATTCAGCCCCTCAAGCCTGTTCCACCTATCAATGAGATCATAGCTGATATGTGGCTTAACTCCATATAGCTGCCTTTGGCCCATATCCCTTAATACCTTTGCCTTACAAAAATTTATCGACGTCAAATTGAAAATTAACAGCTGACCTAGCATTAGCAGCTGTTTTTTGGAAGACAGTTCCAAATGTGTGCTTCCTAACATTTCTCCTGAACTGTCTGGCCCTAATTTTTACCTTGTCCATTCCCTAGTTCTGGAATCCTCAAACAGTGGAAATAGTTTATTTTTTTTACTTACCCTGCCTTTTCCAGTTAGTATCTTGAAGACTTTGATCAGATCACCCCTTCATCTTCTAAATTCTACAGAAACCATGACTAATTTGCATAACGTTTCCTTGCAACTTAACCCCTGAAGACCAGATATCATTCTTTTAAGCCTACAGTGCTCCTTCCAAGGAAAATGGATCCTTCCTAAGCTGTGGTGCCCAGTTCTGCTCATAGTTCTCCTATTGGGGTCTGACCAGGGTTTGTTTTATAACTACAGTATATATTCTGTGTCCTTGAACCCCAGACCTCTAGATATAAATGCCATCTATCAGCCTGCTAGTCACTAAGTTGCCTGTCCAGCAATGTATTTGAGTAGTGGTTTTAATAAGGATCCACCTTCAGAACCCCTCCACCCACCAATGCAGGCTCCAAAATGAGCTGAAGACACGTAAAATTAGATCTCACCAATAAACAGCAACGTCTTCAGCCTGTACACCAGCAATTGCTGGCCACTGTGTTTGGTAGGTAACATGTAGATTTGCACAGACATTAATTGGTACAGTTTTAGATAGGCACATACTCAGCACTCGAAGTTGAAGCTTAGAAACATGAATTGGTGATGGGCTTGTGATTGTGGAGACTGTTGAACGCTGAGGTATGTCGTGGGATGGGTTATGGGGGGGTGCAGGGTGGCAGCAGGCTGGTGTGTGAGGTGGTGGGATGGACAGAATGGTGGAGTAAGGTGCTGGGGACAGGTTGGGGTGTACATGAGAAGCAACAGAAAACTGAATGCATCAATCAGTCTCAATGAACAGTTAGGTAATGGGACACTGCTTGCATGAAAATAATTCTTTGACAATCCCTCCCAAAGCAAATTGTGCAGCTGAGATCTAAATGACAAGTTGTTGGTGCAGTTGCACTGAGAGCAAGGACTTGCATTTATAGTTTGTTTTTACTGAGGGTAAAACATACCAAGGTGCTTCACCTAAAAGTATTGTCAAACAAAAGCCAGCATTAAGGCTGATTTTTGGAGGCTTCTGCAAATGCACATCAGACAGAAAATTACATGCCCAGAACTTGCTCCTAAAGGGTAAAGCTCGGAGCTGGGACCTTGTGCTTAAAAAAATGACCCTATACCATCAGCTGCGCTCAACTAGTACAGTCCCTTGCTCATGAGTTTGGGTTTGAGGGCTAATCCAGTCCTTCAGGTGAAATTGAGGCGCAGTCTGGCCATTTCAGTAAAGTATCTCAGTGAAAGAAATATTTTCAGTGTTGTGGCAAAGATTCTGTGACCAAAAGTGAGTGAAATACTCATTCCTTTTACTGTCATTTGCAGGATATTGTTCAATGCACAATGACTGTTGTATTTCGCCACATGATAACCGTGACTGCGTTACATAATTACTGTAATTACTTATAACAAACGCTTTGAGATGCTTTTGTCAGACATGTGGAGATATTTGGCAAGTATACAATAATTTACCCGGAATCTATTGCTCAAGGCAATCGTTGGGAATTTCCTGGAAGCTGACCCTCTTCCACCCCTGTTAGAAAGACTGTTTACCTGGGCAAACACCTATCCCCTGGCAGAGTGGCACTGAGGATATTCATGGCAGAACAGTGTTTGGACTGGGTGGTAATAAAATGAATAGGTGCCTCATTTCATTGAGCTGGAGATCAATAAAGTTCCTTGTGTGACATAAAGGGCCATCCTTCAGTGTCACTTGGTCAAAATCTTGGAACTTTTCCCAACAGGCATTATGGGTCAACCTACAGCACATGGACTGCAGTGGCTCAAGGCAGCGGCTCACCCATCACCTTCTCAAGGGACAATTAGGGATGGGCAAGAATGCTGACCTAGGTAGCAACAACCATGCCATATGAATGAATAAAAATAAATAAATCGATCACCACTGCCTATATGTATTTGCTCTTAATAGTGAAAGGATTTATAACTGGTGACTTGGAATGTTGTGGATTTTGTAGTAGGTTAAGAAGAATTTTGCCACAAACCTGTTTTATGGAAATGAAGTGATGGTGCATTTTAACATGAATGTGGATGAAAACAGCCTAGTGGTATTATCAATATGCTATTAATCCAGAGACCTAGGTAATGCCTTGGGAACTGGGTCCACCATAGTAGATGGTGGAATTTGATTTCAATTAAAAAATCTGGAATTAAGAGTCTAATGATGATTGTGAAGCTGTTGTTGCTGTTGTCAGGAAAAAACCCATCTGCCTTTCAGGAAGCCAAACTGTTGCCCTTACCCAGTCTGGCCTATATGTGATTCCAGACCAACATCAATGTGGTTGACTCTTAACTGCCCTTTGGACAAGGAGGGTTGGGCAATAAATGCTGGTCTGGCCAGCGATGCCCAAATTCTGGGAATGATTTTTTTCCAAATCGTGATCAGCAAACAAGCAAAATAAAGGATTAGCAAACACTTTTTTTTTCCCACGTGAACAGTGTCCCCTTTACATACAAGGCCTGAGTGAATCCACTAGAACTCTCCTTGTCCACTGTGTGTTGTTGCTCAGGAAGGTGGGGAGGAGGGGCAAGACGGGAGGGCAGGAGGAGAGGGTCAAGAAGGGAGGTGGAGGGGAGGTTGGAAGGGGTGGCAGGAGGGGCAGTTGGAGGGCACAGGGCAGAGGTGGGATGTGAAGGGGAAGAGGTTGGTGTGGCAGAAAGAGAGATGATAGAGGGGATGGTGTGAAGGGATCTCACAATGAAACGATATGACAGCTCAGCATGTGCTGGGACCCCATCCTCTCACACTTCGAGCTCTGGGTAGATGCCCTATCAATGTTAAGTGGTTAATTTGTTAAACATTTTACAGACGCGATGGTTTAGCATTTCCTGAAGGTCTTTACTATGCCTCTTGTTTGGGAGGATCCTGCTTCAGCTGGTTTCTGCGATCTAACTTGCTCATAACCTGTGTAATGTCGACCACCTTCGAGCCACTGGCAGCTGCTTTTGCTCTGGCCTCCTGCTCAAGCTGCCGCAGGACAACAGGACTGGGACTGGAACGTCTGTGTCTCCTCATGAAAGGAAAGTTACTGAAAACAACAAGATATCATCGTATAAGAGGCATGAAGAATGTCATTGTTTCTTCGATGTTTGTACATCTATTCATGACAGATAAATAACTCAGCCCACTGCCCATAGCTTGTCAATACATCAGCAACTGTGGCATATATGTCAGAAATCCCTGGTCTCTGGTGCTTTCACCAAACTGGACTGCAGCAGTGCTAGAATCATAGAATCCCTACAGTGTGGAAACAGGCCCTTCGGCCCAACAAGTCTGCACCGACCCTCAGTGCACCCACCCAAACCCATTCCTCTATAACCCACCTAATGTACACATCCCTGAACACCACGGGCAATTTAGCATGGCCAATCCACCTAGCCTGCACATCTTTGGACTCTGGGAGAGAACCGGAGCAAACCCACGCAGACATGGGGAGAACGTGCAAACTCCACACAGACAGTCCCCGAGGGTGGAATTGAACCCGGGTCCCTGGCACCATGAGGCAGCAGTGCTAACCACGGTGCCACCATGCCACCCCGATAAAACAAACAACTACAGAGATCTGAAACAAACAAAAAACAGAAACGGCAGAAGAAACTCAGCAGGTGTGGCAGCATCTGCGGAGACAGAAACAGAGTTAACGTTTCTTCAGAACAAGAAACATCTAGGGAAAGCTGGCATTTAAGTTGATAACCCTGGGGGTAGGGGAGAAGCTTGAGCAGATGGATGAAGAGGGCGCCCAGAGAGAGAGAGAACAAAGGATAGGCAAACCAAGGGATTGCTGTTAATAGGCCCAACACCCTGTAGTAGTTCTTTGAAAGAATTATTCAATTTGTCCCACTGCCCCTGCTCTTTGCCTATTGCCAGCAGATTTTTAAAATTCTCATTTGAAAGGTCCTAATAAATGTGCTTCTCTTGCCATCTCAGACACTGTATCCAAGATCACATCTCAATGCCAGTTTAATGTGACTAGTTTAAGAGTGGAAACGTTGTGGTACTGACCTTTTTGGCTTGGTCTCTTCAGGAATGAGAGCTGTACCCTGCATCTCCTTATAAATGGGGGATCTTAAGAAACGTGGGTATGAATCCTGTGCAAGAGAAACAAGGAGTAATGAGGCGAGTGTGACTGGACGAAGTTCAAATTACTGGCGTTTAGAACAATGAGAGCTCACCTTATCGAAACATATAAGATTCTTAGGGTACTTGACAGAGTAAACGCAGGGAGGTTGTTTACCCTGTGGAAGAGTCTAGGGCTAGAGGGCACAACCTCAGAATAAGGGCATAACCTCAGAATAAGGGCTCACTCATTTAAAACAGAAATGAGGAGGAATTTCTTTTCTCAAAAGAAAGTGAATCTGTGAAATTCCTTACTGCAGATATCGCCAGGGTGGATCATTAAGTATGTTCAAGGCTGAGGTAGATGTTTAATCGGTAAGGGAATCAAGAGTACTGGGGAGAAGGCAGGAAAGTGGAGTTGAGGATTATTAAATCAGCCATGATCTCATTGAATGGAGGACCAGACTTGATGGGCCGAATTACCTACTTCTTTTCCTACATCGCATGGACTTAACCTGCTCTTCAAAAAGCTGCCTTTTTGCTCACCTCACGATCTTGGTCACGAATTATGTTATTGAGGAGAAAATGGGCAACATTGATGCATCTGCCTACCCATTAAAACTGTGTACTCAGGGGTCACAGCACAAAAAGACTGTAAAACCTGCCAAGAGAAAGACAAATGAATGGTTGACCTTTTTCATCAGCATGTAGATGTGAGTCTGTGCAGCATCCAGCACATAACGATGTGGGTGTTTCAGGCCTTTCACCGTAATCTCCATGGTTCTCCCATCAATGTTAATCCAACGCCTCGCACCCTGTGCCAGGAATGTTCTGAGGTCAAAGAGATCTACATTAGTGAGTTTTTGGCTAAGTATAAGGAGGATTTACTGCTGGCTGCTTGTGCTTGTTTAACACGTTACCACTGAGTTTAGGTTGTGGGCTAAGAGGTGCGATAAAGAAGGTGATGCATTAGCAGTTATTTCCTGTGCAGTAGTCGTTGCTGCTCCTACAATGATTAGCAACTCAGCAAAGTCCTATGAACACTTTTAATGAGACTTACAAAAACAAATAGATTGGCCACTGCTTTAATGTCTTAGTTCAACAGTTCGATGATTATTTCTTCCGAATTGGCCAATGCTTTCCTGCATAACATGGAATTATTATTCCTGTATCAAGAACATGCTATTGTTGCACAGCATTAACAGAAAGCAGCACAGCCTTTCAAAGCGTACACAGTGTTGAAATGTTGGAAATACAACAGCCAATTTGAGCACAGGTAATTCTCACAACTCTCCCCGTTGTACGTAATACTGTGGAATCTTTTACATTCAACTGAGAGGTCAGATGGGGCCTTGTTTTAACGTCTCAATGTTACAACCAGTACGTCTATTTTTGCAAACCTCCCTCAGTACTACACTAGAGCATGGCAGCCTACATTTGCGCTGATGCCTCTGGAGTGTGACTTTAACCCATAACCTTTGACTCAGCCAAGAGACTAATCCCTCTGTTATACTTTACTCTTTCTTATTAGTTTAAAATTAATTTTATTGTTATTCTTTACCCTTTTACCTTCTGCCAGTTTATGCTTAACTTTCTGGCAGGATTTACACTGCAAATTTACTATTGAAGTAAAGTAATTTAGTATAAGTACTGTAAGTCCTCACTTAAAGTAGACTCATTTAATGTTGTTCCGCTTTAGCGTCGTTAATAAAGTAGTGCCAAAATATTAACGTTGTTTTTGCTTTAATATTATTTGCCACGGACTTGCTGCAATGCATATGTGACCTTTCCCCCAATATTTCCATTCCTGCTCAGTTTTAAATCCGTCTCTCCCACCCTTCACACCCCATCCCCTCTAGCTCCCACTCTTCACACCCCATC
>NC_063354.1:6875365-6880251 GCF_021869965.1 Rhincodon typus
CCTCTAGCTCCCACTCTTCACACCCCATCCCCTCTAGCTCCCACTCCTTTCCTCCATTTAATTTTTCAAGTTCCCAGAGTCTGTTGTGAGTATTGGGGTCTTCAGCTGCTTTTCCCACTCTGCCCTCACTCCCTCCACATCCCCAGCCTTGGTCCACTGCTTGTCTTTTGCAATGAGCCCTGTTTTCCTTTACCCTGGGTGTGACCTTAGCTGATGACCCCAACTCTGCATTGAAGTCCTGGACTCCATCTAGAGGTAGACAGTAGTAGGTGCAGCTGGTCCTGGTCAACTGAACACCTGCACTGACCAATGTCTGCCACTAGATGGAGGCAGGTCAATCTAAATGTACAGGACAACAGATGAGCTTTTTAAAGTTAATTGTACAACACATTGCGGTAATTCATATTATTTTGCAAGTTATTTCAGCTGGAAATACAAAGTACTGGATATGCATAGTGCAGTTTTCCAGCCTGAACCCAACTCTGGCTTTAACATTGTTTTTTATGCAAAGCCATCTCTCACTTAAAGTACCTCCATTTAAAGTCACCATTTCCAGGAACACAACCACAACTTCAAGTAGGGACCTGCTGTAGGGTGTTAAACCCAACCTAACTCCTGAACTGAGACCTCCTTCTCCATCAAGTCACACTGCACTTCATTCCAGGGTCTGATTGGGCTGTCGCCCTGAATTCAGAAACCTCTCTGAGACAGTCTCCCATTTGTGATTTTCTCCAGCCCATAACCCTCCGAGACCTTTGCACACCTCCAATTCATGCCTCTGGAACATTCCATTACTCCACCACGGACACCCATCCCTTCAGCTACTTGGGCCTTAAGCTCTGATTTTCTCTCCCTAAAACTCTGCCTCTCTACATCACCTCCCTTAAAATGCTGCTGAAGGCCTACCCTTCGACCAGGATTTTGTCCATCTGACTTAATAACTCCTCATGTTACAATGTCAGATTTTGTTCAATAAATTTCTTGTGGAGTGCCTTGAGATGTTTCCCTCCATTAAAGGTGCTACATAAATGCAAATTGCAGTTGTTAAGAACGTTACCCAGCAACTCACTTGTAAATCTCCTCAGCTTTTTCTTTAACCTTTGATTGTTCTCCATGCTTTAAATCTTCGCACGCTTCCCAGAATGCCAAGTTCTCTCCTAAAATGTAAACATTAACACTCGCCCATCTGTCACACCATAGATATAGACACAAGATAAATAGATACAGTTCAGAAGATAGTAAACTATTTTTAAATATTTAAAAATATGAATAATATACAGCTCAAACAATCAACAACAAATCCACTGACCAAGCCTCATGCCACCCTTCCTCAGCTATCTCTCCATCAGGATAACCCTGTCTTCCCTTTTACCCCACATATGTCTAGATTCCCATTAAATACACCTACCCTAATCACCTCAGCTATTCCCTGGCAATGAATTCCACATTCTCAAAACCCTTTTAAGGCATTTCTTCTGAATTCCCGTCTTCCTCGAATTCAAAATTACATGTATGAAAAATTAAATTTTAAACTGGGAGAGTTTAGACCTCGGGGAAATTGTTTAAAAGTAACAGCTTATAGAATAATGAGACACGATTACCACATGATTGTGTCCAGATCTAGAAAGAAGTAGAAGCCCCACCAGAGTCTAAGAAAATCTGTCTCTAACAGGAGGGATGTATCCGCTCTGCTGCATACAAAGAGTTTTGAGGAAAGCATCTTGGAATCATGGTCAGTACATGGGGAACGAAAGCTAAAGGGGAAGACAGGGGTATATCACTGGACGGGGGATCCTGGGCTGATGTTCTGGGAAAGTGGGTTCAAATTCCAATGTGGCAGATAATCAGACGATCAGAGGTCTAGATAGAGTGGACAGCCAGAGACTTTTTCCTAGGGTGGAGGTAGCTGTTGCGAGGGGGCATAGTTTTAAAGTGAGTGGAGGTAGATACAGGGGAGACGTCAGAGGTAGGTTCTTTACTCAGAAAGTGGTCGGGGCGTGGAATGCATTGCCAGAAAGGGTAGTGGAGTCGGCCTCATTAGGGGCATTTAAGCGGCTATTAGATAGGCATATGGATGATAGTATAAGGTAGGATTAGGGTAAAGGTTCTGCACAACATCGTGGGCCAAAGGGCCTGTACCGTGCTGTACTGTTCTATGTTCTATGTTCTATAACAAAACCAGAAAACGTTAGCCTCATGATGACCACATAACCATTGTTGATTGTCATAAAGGAAGGGTGTTTTGGCCCTGGAGGGAGTTCAGCACGGGGTTACAAGGATGATACCTGGACTTCAGCGGTCAAGCTATCAGGAGAGTATAGGCAAGTTAAGCCTTTATTCTATAGAATTTAGAAGATTAACGGCGATCTCATTGAAGTCTTCAGGATGTAAACAGGGAAAGAAAAGATAGACAAAGATAAACTATTTCCACTCGTTGAAGATTCTATAACCAGTGGGTACAGTCTGAGAATGAGGGCCAGGCCATTCAGGAGAGATGTTGGGAAGCACTTCTACACACAAAGAGTAGGGGAGGCTTGGAATTCTCTTTCCCAAATGGTGGTCAATGCTCCTTCAATTGATAAATTTAAATCCGAGACAATTTTTTTCTTAAGCAAGTGTACAAGGCAAGCATATAGGCCTAAGGCAGGCATATGGAGTTAGGCCACAGATCAGCCATGATCTTATTGAATGGTAGGGCAGGATTAAGGGGCTCAATGGGCTACTCCTGATCCTATGTTTCCATATTTCCTTTGTTCCTATAAAAATCCATTTGGTTCACTAATGTCCTTCAGGGAAGGGAATCAGCTGTCCTCACTTGGTCTGGCCTATGAGTGACTCCAAACCCACAGCAATGTGGTTGACACTTCATTGCCCTCTGGGTAATATGGGATGGGTGATAAATGCTGAACTAGCCAGCAAAAAACGCAAGAACAAACTTTAAGAAATAAGACAGACCAAATAAATAATAAAACAGAGACAGTCTATAGAATTCTCTTCTTCAGAAGCAGTAGAGGCTGGCTCACTGACTATTTTTAAGGCTGAATTAGATGGTTTCTTGACTGACAAGGGACTTGAAGAGTACAGGGGGTAGGAAGACAGTAAGATCAGACAATCTAATCAGTCTTATCAAATTGAGGGTCAGGCTTAAGGGGCTGAATGGCCTACTCCTATTGCTAAGTCATATGTTCATACATATAACATTATTTGCCCAAGCATTTTGTAGTCCATATCCCAAGTCTCACCAGGTACTTTAGCAACTTGAGAAACACAGGCCAATAAGAGGTCATTCTTGCTGCACTTGCTGTTACAACTCACCAGTTTCACACCCCAATGGAATGGCCCCTCAAATAAATTAACCTAAATAGATGCCAAGCTTTGTATCCCTTAGCATCAGTCACCACAGACTCAGAGAACATCATAAAAACCAAAAGAACCGCGGATGCTGTAAATCAGGAACAAAAACAAAGTTGCTGGAAAAGCTCAGCGGGTCTGGCAGCATCTGTGGAGGAGAAAACAGAGTTAACGTTTCGGGTCCACAGAGTTCTGAGGAAGGGTCACCGGACCCGAAACGTTAACTCTGTTTTCTCCTCCCCAGATGCTCCCAGACCTGCTGAGCTTTTGCAGCAACTTTGTTTTTGTGTCAGAGAACATCATATTCCTCTACATATGTCTGAGCCGGTCCTGACAACATCTGCTCTCACATACCGCTGAATTCCTTTTTGAGGAAAAGCTCAAAATTCTGACGGCCTCTGGGATCCCTCATCAGCTCAGCAAAGCTGAAGGTCCAGCGCTCCACTCTCAGCTTTGTTGGGTTGTCTGCCCTGCAGCCATCCCGGGAGCAAAATAAAAAGGTGGCAGTCATTAGTCACCTCTCAACTGCAAGCAAATCCCTTTAGAAAGGAAACTGCATGACGTTGCTGTTCTGCAATGGAGATAAAAAGAAGCATCACGTTCCAGTGTTTCTGAAACTTACAACCACAGCCAGCGCACTTACATTGGAGTGTTGAGTTCCCAAAATGTTGTGTCATCGGTGAGCCAAGGATTGCTAGGGAGGCATCCCGACATTATAGGATCATGGGTAAAATACTGCTCACAGTATTTTACAATTCTGGAGGAAAGGAAAGAAAATGATGTTTAGTGCATTACAATATAATAAACACCACAGAGGTAATGCAGAGACAATATGCGAATATTTACCTTGTTAAGTGTTGTGCATGTGTGCACAACTTGTTATCATGTTTTACATCAATTTTTCACATGGGTATATGAATAGGAAGGGTTTAGAAGGATACGGGCCAAATGCTGGCAAATGAGACTAGATTTATTTGGGATATCTGACAATTTGGACCAAAGGGTCTGTTTTCATGCTGTACATCTCTATGAGTCTACAAATGTAGGTGTCTATGGTTACACAGCCATAGTCATAGAGTCATACAGCATGGAAAAACCCTTCGATCCAATTTGTCCATGCTGACCATAATCCCAAACTGAACTAGTCCCACCTACCTGGGCTTGGCCCATATCCCTCCAAACATTTCTAATTCATGTACTTATCCAAATGTTTTCTAAACAATGTAACTGAACCTGCATCCACCACTTCCTCTGGAAGTTCATTCCACACACGAACCACTCCTGGTGTAAAAAAATTTCCCCTCATCTTTTTTGCCATGGGGAAATAAATAGCGATTTCTTGAAAAATGTCTATTATTGCAGAGGAGGAGGTGCTGAACGTCTTAAAATGAATAAAGCTGGATATATCCATGGGACTTGATCAGGTGTATCCTAGAACTCTGTGGGAAGTGAGGGAGGTGATTGCTGGGCACCTTACTGAGATATTTGTATCATTGATAGCCACAGGTGAGGTGCCGAAAGACTGGAGGGTGGCT
>NC_063354.1:6880651-6902821 GCF_021869965.1 Rhincodon typus
TCAGCTTTCCTGCTCCTCTGATGCTGCTTGGCCTGCTGTGTTCATCCTGCTCTACACCTTGTTATCTCAGTGCTGGGTCCACTGCTTTGTGTCATTTATATAAATGATTTGGATGTGAACATAGGAGGTATGGTTAGTAAGTTTGCAGGTGACACCAAAATTGGAGGTGTAGTGGACAGTGAAGAAGGTTACCACAGAGTACAATGGGATCTTGATCAGATGGGTGAATGGGCCGAGGGGTAGCAGATGGAGTTTAATTTAGATAAATGTGAGGTGCTGCATTTTGGAAAGGCAAATCAGGGCAGGATTTATACACTTCATGGTAAGGTCTGGGGGGAGTGTTGCGGAACAAAGAGACCTTGGAGTGTAGGTTCATAGTCTGTTGAAAGTGGAGTCATTGGTAGACAGGGTAGTGAAGAAGGCGTTTGGTATGCTTACCGTTATTGGTCAGTGCGTTGAGTAAAGGAGTTGGGAGGTCATGTTGCAGCTGTGCATAACATTGGTTTGACCACTTTTGGAATACTGCATGCAATTCTGGTCTCCCTGTTATAGGAAAGATGTTGTGAAACGTGAAAGGGTGCAGGAAAGATTTACAAGGATGTTGCCAGGGTTGGAGGGTTTGAGCTATAGGCAGAGACTAAATAGACTGGGGCTATTTTCCCTGGAGCATCGGAGGCTGAGGGGTGACATTATAGAGGTTTATAAAATCATGAGGGACATGGATAGGGTAAATAGGAAGGTCCTTTTCCCAAGGTGGGAGAGTCCAAAACTAGAGGGCATAGGTTTAAGGTGAGAGGGGAAAGATTTAAAAGGGACCTAAGGGGCAACTTTTTCATGCAGAGGGTGGTGCGTGTATGGAATGAGCTGCCAGAGGAAGTGGTGGAGACTGATACAATTATGACATTTAAAAGGCATCTGGTTGGGCACATGAATAGGAAGGGTTTTGAGGGATATGGGCCAAATGCTGGCTCTTGCCACTGGATTTATATGGACAGGTTGGACTGAAAGGTCTGTTTCCGTGATGTATAGCTCTATGACTCTAAATCTTTGTCCTCTCACCTTAAACATGTGCCCCCTAGTTTTGAAATCCCTCACCCGAGGGAAAAGACACCTACCTTTATCTATAATTCTCATCTATATTATTTATTTATTTATCTATAACCCAAAGACCCTTATCTATACCCCTCATGATTTTTAAGGTCACCCCTTAAATGGGGATTGCCTAATTAAATCCACAGAGGCAATGTTTTTTATGGACACAACACTGAGAATGAGCCCCCTACAGTGACTCTTCAATGGAGTTCACAGAAGAGACATTCACCCACCTATTTTACATCCCTCGATCAGACCCAGGAAACAACAGGAATGGGGTCATGGGCAAAGTAATGCAAGAGGCCCCTTCGTCACCAGAGTGAGAGGGAACCTTCAGACTTGGAGGGGGAAGGATGTGATAAATCCTACAAGGCCCAATAGGAAATGACTAATTAACCTCCCTGTGGAGATCATTGAGTATGAGTTCTCCTGGTAACAGGCGATGGTCAGCCCACTGGAACTCATCACCTGAGCCCTTTATCCTCTTGTGGCTGTGCACTTTTGTGGCACAGCGGTAGTGTCCCTACCCCTGAACCAGGAGGTCCAGTGCTCTCGAGGTGTGTAATGAAGTCTCTAAATGTGTTGATTTTAAAAAGGTTAATTTTTTTTAAAAAGTTACATTTTATAAAACACACCTAGGGCTCTTGTGGTGTAGTGGTAATGTCCCCATCTCTAAGCCAGGAGGCCTGGGGTCAAGCCCCACCTGCTCCAGGGACATCTAATAACACCCTGAATAGGTTGATTAGAAAATATCCATAAAGCAGACCCGGTTACATAACCATAAAATGTGTGTATCAAATTGAACTTCAACCAACACCAAAAATAACAACTGTATTTATATGACACCTTTAATGTAATAAGTCTTTACAGAGGTGACTGTCAGGCAAAAAGTGACACCAAGCAACACAAGGAGGTCTCAGAGCAGGTGACCATCTGAAACCTTAGTCACAGTGGGAGATTTTAAGAAGAGAATTGACAGAAGGAGAGAGAGAGAGATACAAAGAGGTTAGAAGAAGAAAGTCCAGATGTAGGAGTGTCTAGGCTTCTCCAGAGATACAAGACCTTAAAACAGACCCACGAGGCTCTTGTGGCACAGTGATTACGTCCCAAAGTTTGAGCTAAAAGGTCATGTTCAAGTCCCACCTACACCAGAGGTGACTCAAAGTGCATTACAAAAGATTGATTAAAAATACGTAAAGCAGACCCACTGAGACTGTGCATTACTATCTGTCCCAGGCTGGGACTAGCCTATATATGCCACGAAGAGTGGCTTGATTTTGGTGTTCGACAATAAATGATGTTCCTTTCTAGTCCAGCTTCCTGAGTCATTACAAAGAACAAAAGAACGATGTAATAATTTAAATAAGAACTGACTTATATTTCTGCTCTCTGGGCGATCGCTCCTCCGCTCTAAGACCTCATTTTATTCAAAGACCACACATGGTCTTGTGCGCAATGCAACTCCAAAAGAGCTACAACTAATAAATCATTAAAATCTTCTGTTGACACACATGTCCTGGCCACAAACTGTACCTTTCAGGTAACAATTTTTTAATCATATCATCCATCAACTTTCACCATTGTTAATGGTTATGACACGTTCTGACCACTAGATAGCTCAATGGCGTGTGTTACCACAATCTTTTCCCTACTCTGTCCCAATATACAAATCAGCAAATGACCATGGGCAACAACACTGGCAATTTTATCATTTCAATATGTAGTCTCTGTGGTCTCTGATATACACAAACTCTTTAGTGACTATGCTTTTAATAATATCTTATCAAGACCCGATGCAAATAGGAAGGTTAACAAGGAGCTGTTTGAGACCATCAGGTACAGTTTTCTTGTATGTAATATAAACTGCTCTTGCTTTCTCTATGATAAGAAATTCCTAAAAGAATAAGGATTGACTTGGGGTACATGTTATTGGAATAATTTGCTCTCAGGGAGGGTAGAGGCTGACATGAACAAAAACAGAAGTTGCTGGAAAAGCTCAGCAGGTCTGGCAGCATCTATGAAGAGAAATCAGTGTTAATGTTTTGGGTCTGGTGACCCTTACTCAGAGGCAGACCTGGACTGGATTGCAGATTGCATGTATTTCAATGTTGAATGTAAGGGACAGAGCAGAGTTGGGTAGGTTCAGTATCGGGAACAAGCAGTGCCCTGGAAACTATCTGTGTGGGAAATGACCAGGAACGTTTACATCTGCAATCACATCCTCTCAAATATCTCTGGAGTCATTTTTGTACTTACAATTTGGTGTGCAGGCAGGCACAGGATCACCTTCTGTAGTCACATTTTGAAAAAAAAATGATTTTAACCTGTCCTTGCTTCATAGCAAGTCAAACACTCTACATGATATGTTCTGTAGGACATACCCTTCCAGGGAGACAGAAGACTTCACCCTGGACCTGACCAGGGCCTGTTGATAGTACAGAATCTACCACAAACAGAGAAATACACAGTTAGATACAGCACGGAGATCTGTCTGTGTGTAAAATGAAGCAAATGATCAAGTGTTTCTTTTGTAAACGCACAGACATCAGTCCACCAGTGAAGCTGACTTTCACATCAGATGTTCCAAATCCAGTGATATGGAAATAGTTTTCTTTTAAAAGAAACGCTGACCAGAAAAGAACTTAAATTTTGAAATTAAAGTAATTTAGAATGGGACAAGACAGTATGGAGCTGGAGGAGAACAGCAGGCCAGGCAGCATCAGAGCAGCAGGAAAGTTGATGTTTTGAGTTGGGACCCTTCTTCAGAAATTTCTGCTGTGTTCCTCCAGCTCCAAACTGTATTGTTTCTGACTCCAACATCTGCAATGCTTGCTGTCTCTAATTTAGAATGGGGTGTTATTTTAAATATCTTTTTTAAGAGTAAATGGAATCTTGCAGAATATCAATCCAACTGAATCAGGAATATGAAGCCACAACATTTACCTCTCTCCTGTAATAATCATATGTCTTCTTCTGTTGAATAAAAAGATACAAGAAGCGATCAATAATTTTTAAAGTCAAAGTCTTGTGATGTTGTTATGTGCTGTGTACAATGGAGTTCAGATTTAAGGTGGAGCCACTCCTGCTTGCTTACTCAATGTTCCTCACATTTTCCTGTCTGTAATAAGCACCAGCCCATGAGTGAGTATTTGTAATACTGATCTCCCAATGTGAATTGATGTCTAGAGTGATGATCATTCTCTAATTGCCAGAGAATATACAGAAAAACTGATGATGTGGATTTAAAAGAGTGTTCTCCCATTCACTGAAAAATGCCTGGGCGACAGATGGGAAAGGACCTGATATTTATAAAATTAAGAAACATCAACAATAACAGTCACATTTTGAAGGCACATGGAAGGCCGGGACCCATAGAGAACCAGAGGGAGCAGCATGACCTTGTGCTCAGGGGCCTGCAGGCGTGCCCCATGAGCCCCAGAACACCGCGAGCAGTGAGCCCTGGAGCAGCGCATGAGCCGTGAGCCCGGAGCGGCGCGTGGGCTGTGAGCCCTGGAGCGGCGCGTGGGCCGTGAGCCCGAAGCAGCGCGTGGGCCGTGAGCCCGGAGCAGCGCAGGGGCCGTGAGCCCGGAGCGGCGCGTGGGCCGTGAGCCCTGGAGCGGCGCGTGGGCCGTGAGCCCGGAGCGGCGCATGGGCCGTGAGCCCGGAGCAGCATGTGGTAAACAGTCCCTGGAGCAGCGTGTAGGCAGTGACTCCTGGACGGAGACCAGTGTGAGGGGACAATCCCTACCTTAGAACACTGTAATGTTAACACCTTAACATACCCCTTAATATATTCCTGTTTTTAACTTATTTTCAACTACATAATTATGCAAGTACTTTCATCCCTCTGTTGTATCCAAGAATTGTACCTAGGTACTTGTACCTCAGGTGTTGCCATAAGAAGGCAGACATTGTAAAAGTTTTTCACTGTACTCCTACAATGCAGCACATGTGACAATAAAAGGATATTGTATATTGTATAACATCATTTTAATAAATTTTTAAAATTACAATGGCCCAGAATTTGCTTAATGAGGATGGGGATGTTGTACCATTCCTGATGTCATAACCTGGAACTTTGCACCATTTCCACTTTCTGTCTTTTTGCCTTTTCCCACACAATTATTGTTACAATTGAGCAATTGCAAATTATTATAAATAATCCAGCTGCCTTTAACCTTGATAAAATCATAAAATCCCTACAGTGCAGAAAGAGGCCATTCAGTCCATCGAGTCTGCACCAACCCTCTGAAGGTCATTACACCCCAACCCAGGCCCCTAATTACCATGGCTAACACACCCAGCCTGCACATTATGGGTAATTTAACATGGCTAATCCACCCAGCCTGCACATCCCTGAATACTACAGACAATTTAGCATGGCTAATCCACCCAGCCTGCACATCCCTGAACACTATGGGGCAATTTCCCATGGCTAATCCATCTAACCTGCACATCTTTGGAGGAAACCAGAGCACCTGATAGAAACCCATGCAGGCACAGGGGAGAATGTGCAAACTCCACATAGACAGGCACCCGAGGGTGGAATTGAACCTGGACCCCTGGCACTGTGAGGCAGCAGTGCTAACCACTGAGCCAGCGTGCCGCCCTAACCTGAAATTCCAAAATGTGTTGTTGTTTACTTTAAACACTTGCTCCTGAAAACTATATGCTGTGGGTGTAAATCAGTGACTATCTGACAAATCCCTGGGTAAATCCAATGGAATGTTGCACCTGTAAAGTATGAGAGGGATTTCAAATCAGGAGATAATCAGAGGAGATAATCAGAGGAGATAATCAGAGGCTGACGATACTCCCATGTCAGCAGAAAGCCACTCTTTTACCCTCCCAGAGGTAAGTAACAATCAAGGGGTTAAGAAATGATCACAGCACAAGTCTGTGTGTGTTAATGGTCTGACATTGTGCTATGTGGATTAAAATGCTGCAAAGACTACAGCTTTGAGAACAGTTATTTAAACACCTTTACACTGCTGATAAAACAGAAAGGGATTCATCATTTTCACACTGAGAGCTACCAACCAGTTAAAAAGAAAACAGAACAAAAGAATTTCAATCACAAAGCCAAAAATCTTGAGATGACAGCTCAATACTTACCAGCACCATCCAATGACAGCTGTAATGTCTTGTGTCTGGTCCTCTTGAACAATTCAGAGACTGATCTGCATTTTTTTTTGGACTTACCTCTTATTTCTAAACTGTGTTGTGTTACTATCACTTCTCACATTCAGTAATTAATGAACTCACGCATATGTTTAATTCAAGAAAGCCTACATAAATTGGCCCCTTTTAAAATGTAAGTTTCATCTGGATCCAGGAGAGAGATATTCACAATGGAAGGGAAGCTTTTTTAAATGAAACTTGTGGTAACCAACCGAGCGGGGTGGAGGGGGGAGGGGATGGTGTTGTTTGTGAGCGGGGGGGGCGGTCATGCATGTGAAAACCAAGAGGAGACAGTTCATTGTTCCTCACCCTTGAGGCCAATGGGTTTGAGGTATCCTGCCAGGAACTGTAACCGATTGAGGAACCTTACCCAGGAACTGGTTGTAACAGCACAGTGAGACCATGGTGACCTTTCCAGGATTTTAATAGAAAGCATATGGAAATCTGGGAATGTCTGAACAAAGTTGAGGGGAAAGTCATAGGATGTTGTTAAACTAGAAAGGGAGCAGAAAAGATTTACAGGAACGTTGCCAGGATTGTACGGTTTGAGCTATAGGACAGAGAGACTGAATAGGCTGGGGCTATTTTCCCTGGAGCGTCGGAGGCTGAGGGGTGACCTTATAGAGGTTTATAAAATCATGAGGGGCCTGGATAGAGTGAATAGCCAAGGTCTTTTCCCCCAGGGTAGGGGACACCAAAACTAAAGGGGCATAGGTTTAAGGTGACAGGGGAAAGATTTAAAAGGGACCTCAGGGACAATTTTTTCACACAGGGGGTGGTGCGTGAATGGAATGAGCTGCCAGAGGAAGTGGTGGAGGCTGGTACAATTACAACATTTAAAAGGCATTGGGATAGGTAAATGAATAGGAAGGGCCAAATGCTGGCAAATGGGACTAGGTCAGATTGGGATGCGTGGTAAGCGTGGACATGATGGACCGAAGGGTCTGTTCCCATGCTGTAGATTGAGGCCAGCATCAGTTTTAGTTACCAGGGTCCTGGATCAAATCAGATGGCGCTCTAACTACCTCCAGTTGACACACAAACATCTGCTTTCCATCTTCAAGTTGTTGACTTTTTGCTGAGGTGGCAGCAAGCCCCTGGTATCAAGGCACCGTGTGTGAATAGGCTGTTCAGCTGTGTAGGGCTTCACGTAGGCGCAGTCCTGTGTCCTTTGAGGATGGGACTATTAGCAATCTGGAGAGGGATGGAGAGAATGAGTTGGGGAAATCGCTGAAATCTTTGCAAGGAATGCAGACATCATGTCTCCAGTTTGTTTACTGATGTATGTCACTTTCTTCTGATCAGACATTGTTAAACAAACATGGGTGATAATAAACTGCAATCCTTTTAGGCTCAGAAAGATTTTTCTTATTTTGGGAGTTAGAGCCAAGTTGAGCGAACATTGAAAGGTTCAAAGATTAGATTGTGAACAAGGGATAATTAATTGAACAGTCAGTTTGAGGACAGCCAAGAAAAGGTAGTGTTGTGATGGAGACGGACGGAGCTAAGGTGGTTTATATTTATCTGGGTGTTTGCTGGAAAAGTGGATTGGGCCTCACATTGTTTGCACGTTACTGAGAAAAGGTTGCTAAAGTAAATGATAGCTAATCAGACCTGCACAATAAGCAGAGTTAAAAAGTAATTTCATCATTGATCGGGTGAAGTGCAAATTTCACCTTAGATCTTGTCAGGAATTTGACGGTGGAAGATTGTCTTTTTTTAAAGTCAGTGGGAGAATCTACAGTGGACCTAGCAGAGCTTCTGGCAAATGAAAATAATCAGTTGAATTAGCCTAGACATATTAACAAAGTAACCAGAACTGTGGCATCTACAGTCAAAAGATGGTAAACTAAGGTTTTACCTCTGAGAATAGCTGCAATGAAGGACAATTCTTCACAGGATTAAAGCACACTTATGAACAGTCCCTACAGAAGTAAATAACTTTAAGATCGACGATTCTTATAAGAGAATTTTATTCTTGAGAGAAATAAACCTGAATGTATAATGTATGTAGTTATAAACTGTTTGGTTAATAGTGCTCGTTCCATTGAACTCTTTAAGATAAGGTTGGTGCTTTGTCTAAAAACGAAATCTTGCGGCATATTTTTGGGTAATAGGAGGTGTTTGAATTTCTCTTTTAGCATTAACGGTCTCGATCAGGTTCTAAAGTTCCCATTTCCCAATTTACTCCTAATTTCCAAGGGTTGTATTTTTCTGTACAAAATAGCCTTTTTTATTTAAAAACAAATGCAACTTCCTGCCAATCAACTTTAATACAAGAATTACTCCTTTCAATTTTAGACAAAAAACATTCAAGTATAATAACTCAATACTTGTGGCTCCTTGGGAATCCATTTTTAAAAAAATCTGCCTCAATCCTCTCATAAACTTAGGAGTATAATGAGGAAGCTGCAAATGGAAGCATTTCTCATTCCCCAATTGCATTTCTTTTCCTTTACTTTCCTCCTTATTTTGTGAAACATCTCAGCAAGATTATAGTAAATGAGAATCAAATCTAAAGGAGCAAAAAACAGTGGAGAGGAATGGGATAGAGACTGGGATAGGTATAGCGTAAGGCTGGGTATAGAATAGAGATACAGACAGGGATACTGATGGAGATGAGGGTAGATTATAGGGAATGGTTGAGGACAGAGATGGAAGCTATGGGCAGAGAGAGACTTTAGGACTGGGGCAGAGATAAAGATGTGGTAAAACAAAATATGTTGCAGTCATCTGACTTAAAACAGATCCATGGAGATAGACAGTCACAAGACACTAATGTACTGGATAAATCTGAATGGGAACAAAAGAAGAGAAAAATGAACAGATTTAATTGGTAACTATACCAGAAGCTACACTATATTAATATAATTTACACAGAACTTAGAGACACACATCTTAACCTGGGGAGAGTGCCTGATTATTGAAGTAGTGACAGAACTGAGTACAGAATAAAAGGGGAACATTGCACACAGGGAGCACTGATCAGAATGTCATACAGTGCACAGTTTCCCATTCACATAAGTAAATCAGGTTCGAGTCCCACCTGTTCCAGGAGTGTGTGAACACTTCAACGCACCACCGTGTTCCCTGGCCAACATCTCTGTCTCCGGCTCACTGCAGTGTTCCAGGGAAGCTCAATGCAAGCTGGAGGAACAACACCTCATCTTCTACCTAAGCACCTTACAGCTGTCAGGCCTCAACAGCGAGTTTATCAATTTCAGAGCACAAACACCTCCCTGCATGTTCATTCCCCATCCCCACAGCCCCAGCTCCTGTACTATATGGGTTGCCTCCAGCCGAGCCAACCCATTTTCAACCATTCACACTTCCCATTCGTACCCGCTCAGCACTTACTTCTCTCATGTCATCTCTGTCCCTGGGCAACGTCTCCATCTATTCAACTCACTTCTTCCTTAATCCCTAAACCCACCCTTGTCATCAGCATGAACACCACCATTTCCCAGCTGCTTTCAGTTCTGAGGAAGTCATACTGGGCTTGAAATGTTAACTCCGTTTCTCTCCACAGACGCTGCCAGACCTTATGAGTTTTTCCAGCACTTTCTGTTTTTGTTGAGGAGATAGCAGGATAGGTTCCACCCCAAGCCACTCACTATCCTGACATGGAAATATATCACTATTCCTTCAGTGTTGCTGGATCAAAACTCTGAAACTCCCTCCCTAACAGCATTGTGGGTGTATCTACACAATAAGGACTGCAGCAGCTCAAGAAGGCAGCTCACCACCACCTTCTCTGGGGTAATTAGGGATGCGCAAAAAGTGCTGGCCCAGTTAGCGACACACAAACTCCATAAAAGAATAACGCAACATGTGACGAAGTTTGGGGATGGGAGGGCCAGAGAGGGAATTATGGAGCTGGGGGCTCAGGTAGCTGAAGGCACAGCCTACAATGCTACTGTTCCCACTTCTCACCAAGGCTCACATTCTACCACGTAACACAATCTGCACGTCCTCTGTGCTGCCTACTCACTCACTCAGGACACCTGCACCTACAGTAATAGCTAGGTCACCCATTTTCATCTCTTATAATACCTGCCCCTCTCTCATTCCAGAAGAAAAATGGCTCAGAGGAGGGGAAAGAGTCACGACAGGTGGTGGGCTAGCAACATCAGGCTCCTTGCACCTTATGAGGACAAATTCCTGAGTCTGATTGCCCATATCCAAGCCCCTGGGCTGGTTTCAGAGGCTGTTCTTGATTTACCTTGCTGGAACCCCCCGAGTATCGGCTATCTCCCTTGGTTTGATGGAGATCAGCTCACTACCACAACAAACTTCCACCTTTGTGTCGGCTCTATATGGCAAGGCAGGTGTAATGTGAGCCTGGTATCTCTGGCTGAAGGGACAAAGTGTGGGCAGGGATTCTGTGAGCTTCCACACAGGCTCAGAGCGAGTGAGCACTGTGAAGCGAGTGAACAGCTTGGAGCTACAGCCTGGTCCAGTCTACGAGCGCGGTGTGTCCCAGAGCGCACAGTGTCCTTGCTGCAGTGTTACAGTGAGAGTTGCCTTGGGCCAGCCCAAGGTGCAGCGTTGAAGTGTCCTCTAAGTGGATCAGAGAAGTACCCCGGTGGTTCTCAGAGGGTCTGTTTCCGTGCTGTATGGCTCTCTGACTCAATGTGGCTGGTATCCGTGGAGCATATCCTGAGATGTTGATACCCAGAATCCATTATGGGTGGTCCTTCAGAGCAAGGGCCATCTGAACTCACCAGGTATTCACCATGATTTCCATGCTGAGAATTCTCAATGTCTAATTTATTTGGTGTGTTTGGTAAGATAGAAAGCTGACTATTAGTGGGGTGAGATGCGCCATTAACAAGCTATTTTAACAAGCAAAAGTTTTCCCCCCGCCCCCCCAATTTAATTGACATCTCACCACAGCCTAGTATGGAACTCACCGCACTGCTCGTCAAAAGCATAAAAGATGGAGTGAGATAGAGTGAGGGTTCCCCCTGGATTTCTCAATCAATTCTGCCACAATCTACTCACAGTCCACCTCGCTCAGACGCCCCCATAAGACTCCGTCCGTGGTTCCGAGGTGGAACTGGGAGAGGAATGTGTATCCTGGAGAGGAAGATGGGGAAATTAAGTGGTTGCAGGGTAGAGAGATTCCGGTTGGTGGGCTGGGTGTGGGGCATCGGCCTCCCTGAGAGGTCAGAGGTCAGACTGAAAGTCCACCAATGCCCACTTCAAATGGGCATTGACCAATCCATCTCCTCAACTCCAATCAGTCAGGGTCACAGTGGGGTCAGGAATGTTTAACACGCAAGTCTGACCCTGTGAGAAATTATAATTTAAAAAGGAACAATTTTTGGTTTAATCAAAAAACGATTGTAGGTGAGAGTCAGAAGTTTTCAATGATTAAATGCGAAGAAGTGATCCAATTAAAGTTCTGATTAATGTTGAGCCTCCTGTGACTGGAGTGTGATAACATTACAGCTGGAATATTAATCTGTGCAGACAGGGAGTTGATCAAAGGAAGTCAGTCCCAGAAATAATCAGAGAAGCTGCAATCCTACAGCCTCCAGCTCACTTTATTAAATCTTTAAACTTTGTTTTTACTGAAACAGAATGAAGGGAAAATGATTTTCACTGTGTGTGAGATCTCCTCACTGCTTCCTAGCTGCAGGCAATTCTTATTTTAGTCACTATCACCCAGTGGAACGTTCCAGATGCTGCAGCTACCGAACCATACACAGCGTGAAACCCCCTCTGTTCACATTGCCCATGGCAAAGGTCGCCCCCACAAAGCCTTGGCATTGATCTGTTGCTAAGAGTCGAAAGTTTTGAGAAACTCCTCGGGAAATGGAAATCCCAACATTTAGCACTCGGGTGGCAGTGCTGGAGGGTATCCGAAAGGGGGCTGGGAATACGGAATTAAAATCAAAATACCACAGACGCTGGGAATCTAAAATCAAAATCAAAAGGTGCTGGAGAAACTCAGCAGGTCTGGCAGCATCTGTGGAGAGAGAAACAGGTTTAAAGTCTCAAACCCAGTTTTGACTCTCCCAAGAGATCTTTCTTGGATTAAATGCGAGTAAATAGGGATAGTCATGAACCTGAAACATTAACACTGTTACTCTCTGTTCTTGGTCTGGCCTGCTCTGTAATCCCTGCCTTTTCTCTTTTTATTTCAGATTTATAGGATCGGAAGTGGAAGAGGCAGCGAGGAGCCAGGACCAGGTTGTGAATAGCTGATTGCCACGCATTAAACAGGAGCTGCTTGGGTGATGTGCCCAATGTGGGTTCCCCAGCTGAGCACAATGCACCAAGTTGGCCTTGGAGTGGCTGTGCACCTGGGGAATGGGGGCCAGAACTGCCTCAGGGCCCACAAACAGGTGACTCCTTCCCCGAGACACCGGGAGAATCCAACCAGACCCACTCGAGCTAGCTCTGTCATTCAATCCGGTAATTTTCTTCACTCTTTTGTGTGATGTGAGCAAGGGCTGCATTTGTTGCCCCATCCCTAATTGCCCTGGAGAAGATGATGGTGACCATGGCTGATCTTTTACAGCAGCTTCACTTCCCTGCACTATTCCCATCTCCTGCCATCTTGATTTGGACAGTTTCTTGTGTATAAACCTCGTCAAGCACTCCCTGTGAGAAAGCAGCCTTCATTTCCATTAGTAACGATAGCCTATGACTCCATCCTGCTAACACACACTGCGACACACATTGCTCACCACCTGGCACAGGAAGATCCCAGCTTTACGTGGCGGAGAGATAACGACAGCAAGAGTAAGGTCGCTATGATCAGCCTGGGCTCCCAGCGGGCACCCCCACCCAACCTCAAAGTGAAAGAGGCAGCGAGGAGCCAGGACAGGTTGTGATGCTGCCCACAGTTGAATAGCTGATTGCCACGCATTAAACAGAAGCTGCTTGGGAGATGTGCCCAATGTGGGTTCCCCAACTGAGCACAACGCACCAAGTGGCCTTGGAGTGGCTGTGCATCTGGGGAATGGGGGCCAGAACTGCCTCAGGGCCCATAAACAGGTGACTCCTTCCTCGAGACACCGGGAGAATCCAACCAGACAAAGCCCTGAAAACGGGCACTGAGGCTGGGCTCACCTGCTCTACCTTGTCTGCACTTGGGTCTGTCACACGGTTAATCCCGTAATCAAGGACGTCAAGAGTTCCTGGCTGTTGGAAAAGTCCCAAAGAAGAAACAACTTTAACCAGCAATGTTAACGTGACAACAATCTCCTGGTGCTTCATAAAATGGGAGGGTTCTGGGTGGAACACTCAAAACTTGTTTCTTTTTAATTAGAGAGAATTGAATCAGAGATACGAGAGGAGGCCATTCAGCCCTGGGCTGATGCTGCCTATGTCAGGCCAGCTGTGGCTCAGTGGGTAGCACTGTTGCCTTTAGGTCCCACCTCAGAGACGCTGAGTAAAAACATAGACCAGCACTCGCAGTGCAGAACTGAGTGAGTGCTGCACTGTTGGTGCTGCTAGTATTTGAATGAGAAGTTAAGTAGAAGCTCTGTCCATTTTCTTGGGCTAATGTAAAAGATCTTACTTGATTAATTATTGTCAAGCACCAAGATACAGTGAAAAGTATTGTTTTATGTGTGCTTTCCAGACAAATCACGCCTTATATAACTACATCAGGCTAATAGAACAGAATGCAGGATATAGTGTTACTTTGAACGGGAGTTCTTCTTGTCATCCTGGTCAATATCTACCCCAACATCTCTAAAGACTGAAGATCTTGTCATTGTCACACTGTCCTTTAGGGGATCTTGCTGTGAGTAAATTGGTTGCAGTTTTTGCTATCTTTTACAACAGGGATTACTGGTTTGAAATACATCATTGGTTGTGAAGTGCTTTGGGGCATTCTGTGTTTGTGAAAGGTGTCAGAGAAATACAAATCTACACCTTTAAGGGGATTAAAGAACCATATTTGAGTCTATCCTCAACAAATCACTTATACAAGGTCAATACTCACCGCTGGTCTGTGCACTAGCCAATACGCTCTCTCCTGGCAATCCAGAACAAACCTGTCAGCCTTTTTACGTTCTTTGCCAGCCCTGGTGTAGGAAACAAAAAAGAAGCAAATTTGTAGAACACATCCGTTCTCAAATATATTTGACTATCATTGTAACCGTGGGCAGTATTGTGAGACTGTTCCACCTGTACTGGGGGCAGTAGTGACAGACTGTATTCTCACTGATGTCTGAGTTAACAGGCAATTAAGTTGTGTTTTCACCATAGAACCAATGTTATTCCAATTCATATTAGAATTACAACATAATAATGCAATTTTAAACATGCCTTTTTTTATTCCTCCCTCATTACATCTCTTAGCGTATTGATCTTTCATGTCTTTAAGTTATCACGGGCAGAAATTTCAGGTTTGAAAGCAGGGTCACCGAACTTTGCTATTCTCTCTGCAGATGCTGTTAGACTGCTGGGTGTTTGCAGCACTTTCTCTTTCTGCTCCCACAAACAACAGTGTGACAATGACTAGATAATGTTGTTCCTCAAAACAGTACTATCAGCTTGCTTACGTCTCACAGATAGAGCCGAAAGTCTCCTCTGAAAGATGGAGTCTCTGACAGTGTGGCACTCTCTCTGTGTTGCACTGGAGTGTCAGTGTGGGTTACGCTCCCAAATCTCCAGCGTAGAACTTCCACATAGCATTTTTATTAATTATTACTTTAATTTTGTTAATGGGGCTAATATTCCTCTCATTAGATAAAGGTAAAGTCACTGTAGTCTGCCTTTCTCATCAGAGACAGACAACTGGCAGTGTCTGTTTCACCAAAGGCAAGGGCTGAGGTTGAGAAGGTAGGCCCTTCATGGACCACCGTAGGAATTGAACACATGCTGTTGGTGTTACTCTGCATTACAGAAAAGCTGTCCAGCCAACTGAGCTAACCAATCACCCAGCCCTCTCATTAGTGGCTAACCAGAAACCTCAAACAGACTGAGCAGGCCTGTCTCTGAGAAACCATGGGTTTCAGAATTTATCCTGAAGTTTTCTCAAGGGTTTTAATCCATGACAGGCTCTTTTTGAAAGGACTCAGCTTGGAAACAGCATTAGAACAAAACACCTTCACGGCTTCTGGCCACAGCACATTCTCGGTCAGAGAGGACTGGGTTCAAATCTCACTCTACAGACTTTAGCAGAACAATCCAGACTGACACACCAGCTGAGGGACTGAGGGAGCACTGCCGCTTTGTCAGAGGTGTCATCTTTGTGGGAGAGATGTTACACAGAAACCCCATCTGGGTGAAGAAGATCCCATGATAGTGCCTGTTCTTCTGGTGCCTTGAACAGCGTTTTTGGCAACTCAAACAACATTGCCGAAACAGATTATCTGGTCACATACTCATTGCTATTTGAAGGAACTTACAGTGTAAGTATTGTGTGCCACTTTTCCAAATTACAACTGAGATTTTTTAAAAAAATGTTAGTAGGGTAAAATAACTCCATGGAGGCTGGCATCTGGTCACCAAGTCACCCTTTATTTACACATGGGCTCTGACCAGCTAGCTCAGAGCCAGTCCCTAGAGTGAGGAGAATCTCCAATACTCCTGCTTCTATCTGTCAGCCAGGGCTCCCTGATTGGCCCCGGTTAATAGCCCCAATCAGCCCCCACCTGGCCAACCTCATTCCAATCACTACATAGGGGCATTTCAGATGTATAAATGGATGTGTAAGGTGCTATATGAATGTGAACTTTCATTCCCATAAAATTTTAAACTTCAGCAGGACCACAGCATCTCCAGAACACAAACCTGAAACTACAATGCAACAACACTGACTCAGCAGTCCCCTCTACTGGACATGGTTTATATTACACATACAGGGAAGAATCCATGTCAACTATCCAGATGAGGAGTCAGACTCCGCTGCACCCCCACCCTGTGCCCACAGGAAAGCTGTATACTTGTGGCCCACAATTTTCTTCTCCTTAAAATCACAATCTGCACACGGGTGGCATCCCAAAGAGTGGCAGGATTGTGTAAGAGAAAACATTGCTGTATGGTCTCGAACCCTGTACAAGAGAAGAAAGGAATTGTTTGTGCTTTATACTCATGGCTTACAGATCTGTGCAGCTGATGGCTCCCATTCCTTCCTGCCAGAACAGGCTCAGTGACCTGGCTCAAAAGGTATCCCTCAACAACATCACTAAGAACATAAACAGAGGCTCAGTCCTCTCTGAGCTGAATGCAGATGATCCCACAGGATTATTTTGAAGAAGAGCGGGAATTACTCCCAGTGTCCCAGTTAGCATTTATCCTTCAACCACTGGATACAAATAAACAAAGCAAAATACCATGGATGGTGGGAAGCTGGAAAAAAGCCAGAATGTGCTTGAAAGCTCTGAAATACATGCTGCTGAAAGGTCATCAACATATGACAACAACTCTGTTCCATTTTTGTAGTTCCTTTCTGACCGTCAGTGTATTTCCAAAATTTTGCAGTTTTTATTTGACTAAAGTACAGACGCCCTGGTCGTTAATATTGTTGCCGATTGTGGCCACTTGTTGACTGCAAATTGGCTGCCACATCCTGAGGATGTGAAAGGTGCAATGTGGATGGAACAGAAGTTCTTCCAGTTCTTATTTAATTAGCCCATGGTGCAATTTTGTGCCTTGTCATGCTGTCATGGAGCTGCACATCACTGTGCATAAGTAACACAGTGTGGGTGGAGTTAGAATGCTCCAGAATTTAAGACACACCCGGTAAGACTACAACATGGACATGAAAACGTGACGAAGATTAGTTCTTATCTAATGTAACTATAAAAATGTCTGCAATTGTCATGTACAGAACTATTTAGTTTTAATGCATAAAAAAGTGTTATATTGAAGTTTAAGCGTTAGGATGGTTCTTGACTTTGCCTGCTCCTTGACCAGTTTGTAATGAACACAAACTCATAGCCTGCCATTAAACCACATGATAAAGGAGCAATCTGAAAACTAGATCCTGTTGTCTTTTCTCTTGTCACTGACTCTCAAGCACCCAATGCCCTCTACATAAGGAAGGTTTGAGCACTGACAATTTCACCTGAACTTACCGATATTGTTCCTTTGCCTGCATGATGACAAAATCCCACTTGTGATTGATCTTCTTGTTCAGGATATTGTAATTTTCCTTAAAGAAAAGAAACAATAAAGTCAACACATCAATCCTTCCCTTTTTTGTCATCCTTTACAATACCTGTGTATTGTCCTCATTCACCAACAATGTGTCCTGTTCCATCCACATTGATGCAGCGGTGAAGAAAGCATACCAATGCCTCTTCTTCCTCAGGATGCTAAGGAAATTCAGCATGTCCACAATGTCTCTTACCCATTTTTATAGATACACCGTAGAAAGCATCATATCTGGATGCATCACAGCGTGGTATGGTAACAGCTTTTCCCAACACTGCAAGAAACTACAGAGAGTTATGAACATAGCCCAGTCCATCATACAAACCAGCCTCCCATCCATTGACTTCAGCTATACTTGCTGCTGCATTGGGAAAGCAATCAACATAATCAAAGACCACTCCCACCCTGGTTATAGTCTCTACCACCCTCTTCAGATGGGCAGAAGATATAAAAGTTTGAATAAATGTACGAACAGATTCAAGAACAGCTTCTTCCCAGCTGTTATCAAGCTTTTGAATGGGCCTCTTTGATCTCTCTCTCTGCACCTTCTCAGCAGCTGTAACACTGTATCCTGCACTATGTTGTGTTATCCTGATACACTTGTACAGTGCAATCTGCTTGTAAAGCACGTAAGACAACCCTTTTCATTGTACCTCAGTACATGTGACAGTAATAAATCAAATCAAATCATTCTCCTGACTGTACCCTAACAGAATGGTGTCTCTCAGTGTTGTTATCTGTCCTGACGTGTCCTGGGATTAAAGCTGGTAACTTTTAGCAGGGAATGGGGGAGGTGGACAAATTATTGTATGCATTAAAAATAAATTGGAAATGGGTGAATAAAGTCACCAGATGACAAAATTAGAGGCAGGAGTATAAGTGAAAAACCACGAGGAATATGTTCACTTGGAGTTGGCAATCTAATGATCCCTGTCTGGAATTAACAGGAGAGGAAGATGTGGTTAGTTCAGTTGGCTAGGCAGCTAGCTTGTAACACAGAATAGTGCCCATTTGTAGGTTTGATTCCTGTACTGACTGAGGTGACTCAAAAACTCTCCTCCTCATCCCCTCCCCTTGCCTGAGACATGGTGACCTGAGGGTGAAACCACCACCAGTTGTTTCTGTCTGATGGGTGAGACTAAGCTGACTTTTCACCTTTTATTTACCAAATGAACCATTTCATAATAACAGTGGTTGTAATGGTCCAGATTGCGCTGTCCGAAAGGGTGGGTTCAATAGTGAATTTTGAATAGGAACTGGATAAATATTTGAGATAACAAGGTGTAGAGCTGGATGAACACAGCAGGTCAAGCAGCATCAGAGGAGCAGGAAAACTGATGTTTCGGGCCTAGAGCCTTCTTCAGAAATGGGCTTTTTCTGAAACCCATTTCTGAAGAAGGGTCTAGGCCCAAATGTCAGCTTTCCTGCTCCTCTGATGCTGCTTGGCCTGCCGTGTTCATCCAGCTCTACACCTTGTTATCTCAGATTCTCTAGCATCTGCAGTTCCTACTATCTCTGGATAAATATTTGACATGGAAAGTTTTGAAGAATTAAGAGGAAAGAACTGCGAAGTGAGGCTAACGGGATAACTCTTGCAAAGATCTCCCAGAGGCATGATGGACTGAATGGCCGGCTCCTCTTGTGCTACCTGAGTCTGTCAGGAAAGCTTTGGGCTAAATGGTGGTACAGATGCAGAGGCTGGTCCTGCGTGAAAGCACATTACGTATGTGTGAGCGATTGACATGGACATCTGTGGAGAGTGGACTGTAACAGTGTGCTACAACAAGAAAACTATGAACACCAAGGATTACATCTGCACAGCTCCAACATCTCAGTTTTGAGTCTCACACACGTGATATTTTTACAACTGGGACCCACTTCACCCTTTCTTGAGGAACTTGATTATTAAAGCCTCAATAAACAAGTTCCTCAAGAAATGGTGAAGCGGTACCCAGTTGTAAAAATATCACGTGTGTGAGACTCAAAACTGAGATGTTGGAGCTGTGCAGATGTAACCCTGGAGCCCTGATTCCAAGATCTCATATTTAACTTGCTGGCATTTAACCAGGAGGAAGTCAGTTGGCTGGACTTCTGTTTTGTGATGTGGAGTAATGTCAATATCATGAGTTCAATTCCCACATGGGCTGAGGTTACCATGAAGGTCTCTCCCTCATTTGAAATGTGGTGACCCTCAGATTAAAACACCACCAGTTCTCTCTCTATATGGGAGAGTAGCCCCATGGTCTGGTAAGACTATGGAACAAGATATAATGGGGACTGAAAAGAAACATGATTACAGCACACAGGAAACTCTTAGGTTAGAGAGGTATTGATATGAGTCTCACCTTCTCATAGTCTTCCAATATACCCTTCTTGCATATATTTTTCTTTGCCAAATAAATTGCTGTTAAACAAAAAAAATCATCAATGAACTATTTCATTGCAGACTGGCAAAGAATGTCTCTACATTACAATATGGACAATGCTTCATTGGCCTTAAAGCACTTTAGGATGTTTTGATGTTGTAAAGGACGTAGTATAAATGTGAGGTTTTTCTTGTGTTTTAATTTAAACATTTGTTGATTTTTCCACTGCTAGATTTTTGAAAGTTGGCACACGTAAGAAGGAAAAAGATCATGAGAAAGACTTTAATGAAAATACTCACCATAGTCTGTGTCTTCTGCTGGCCACTCCTGAGTGGGCCAGAAGTAGGGGGTCTGTAGAGGATTTAAAGGTATATGAATTAAAAAACATAATCTTAGCTCACAGGGAATGCATAGAGATAGGAGGCTGGGATATGTGTGTAAGTGTGTAAAAGCACCTTAGAGATAAAAAGGGTTTATCTTATTGAAACATACAAGGTTCTGAAGGGGCTGGAAAGGATAGATGTTGAGAAAGTGTTTTCGATAGTGGAGGCATCTCGAACTGGGGGACACAGTTAGGGCATATGGGACCAATTATTTAAGACTAAAGAGCAAAAGAACTTATTTTCCCATAGGGCAGTGAATGTTTGGAATTCTCTACCACAGAGAATTGTGGAAGCTGGATCACTATTTAAAAAGGGGGTAGATAGATTTTTGAAATATCAAAGAGTTTAGAGCTCTGAGGAACTGGAAGGAGAGAAGAGTTAGGACCTAGGGCAGATCAGCTCTGATTTTACAGAATGGTAGAGCAAGCCAAATGTTCTACTCCTGTTCATATTTCCAATGCTCTTGTCTTGAGATTAAATAAATTGACCTTTGAACAGTTAATATTGTTTGCAAGTAAACATGAGCTCATCCAAAACATTGCTGCCTGTGTTTTACCTCACACCAAATTATATTCACTCATCACCTCTGTGCTCATTGGCATCCAGTCAAGCAAGCTGGAAATTTAAAACCTCACATTCTGACTGACTCCTGATCTCTGTAACCTCCTCCAGCCTCACAGCTTTATCTGTATTCCTCTAATATGGTCTCACACTTGTCCAATTTCCTTCAACCAGCCATTACTGATCATGTCTTCATCTGCCAAGGCCAGGTGATCTACCACACCTTCCCTAAAGCTCTTCATCTTTCTGTCTCCCTCTCCTCATTCCTTAAAATCCACTGCTTTGACAAGCCTTTAAGATACCTGAGATACTCACAGATACTGTCAAACCTGCTGAGTTTCTCCAGCTTCTCAGGGTTTGTCAAAAATTTCACTTTTGGTTGTAGTTAAGTTGTTTGAACATATTCCAAACCTACCACATCACTGGACCTGAAACATTAACTCTGATTTCTCTCCACAGATTCTGCTAGACCTGCTGAGTTTTCTAGCATTTCTGATTTTGCTTATAAAAGCTCCTTGCTTGTCTTTGATACTGGTTTCTCAGAAAGGTCTGGGGATGTTTTACCACTGTAAAGGCAACGGAAAAATGTAAGAACTCTGAAGAAGAATTATACCGGACTTGAAACGTTAACTGTCTTTCTCTCTCCACAGATACTGTTAGACCTGCTGAGTTTCTCCAGCTTTCTCTCGTTATAAAGTTATTCAAACATATTCCAAAACAACAACAAATTGTCAATTGGATAAAGACTAGCCAGCTTATTTATTGATAGATATTTCATTGCTGAAAGATTCAATGATTCTTTTTTAATACATGGGTTGGGATTTGATCTGTGCCCTGGGGTATTCTCAGCTTAGCCCTAAATTTCACCAAATAGGCATTTAACAGGCCCAAGTAGAAGTATAGAATCGCTACAGTGCAGATAGAGGCCATTTGGCCCCTCAAATCTGTACCAACCCTCCAAAGAGCATCCCACCACACCACCATAATCCCACATTTACCATAGCTAACCCACCTAGCCTACACATCCGCGGACATTATAGCGTGGCCAATCCACCTAACCTGCACATCTTTGAACTGTGGGAAGAAACTGGAGCACCCGGATGAAACTCACGCAGACATGAGGAGAACATGCAAACTCCACACAGACAGTCATCCAAGGCTGGAGTCGAACCCAGGTCCCTGGTGCTGTGAGACAGCAGTGCTGATCACTGAGCCACCGTGCAGGATGTCCATGAGCTGACAGCAGCATCTTAATCCGTACCATTCATATCCAAGCCATATCATGAAGTAATTCAGACTTTGCCCGGGGAGAACTGTGGTCAATGAAAATTGCTCCATTTAATTGTAGCATAAAATCTTGCTGTCCTAAAGGAGACCATTAGGGCCATCATAATTGCGCCAGCTTTCAATAACTACCAGTTAGTCTGCATTCCTCATTTTTTCTACACAATCCTCTTTGAATT
>NC_063354.1:6917821-6926354 GCF_021869965.1 Rhincodon typus
CATAGGAACAGAAATTAGGCCATTCGGCCCATCGAGTCTGCTCTGCCATTCAATCATGGCTGATAAGTTCCTCAACCCCATTCTCCCTCTTTCTCCTCGTAACCCTTGATCCCCTTGATAATCAAGAACCTATCTATCTCAGTCTTAAATGTACTCAATGATTTGGCCTCCAAAGCCTTCTGTGGCAGTGAATTCCATAGATTCACCACTCTCTGGCTGAAGAAGTTTCTCCTTATCTCCGTTCTATAAGGTCTTCCCTTTACTCTAAGGCTGTGCCCTTGGGTCCTAGTCTCTCCTACCAATGGAAGCACATTCCCAACATCCACTTTGTCTAGGTCATTCAGTATTCTGAAAGTTTCAATTAGATCCCCCCTCATCCTTCTAAACTGCAATGAGTACAGTCCCAGAGTCCACAAACTTTCCTCATATGAGAAATAATTAATTGGCAGGGAAGTGCTTTGGGCCATCGCAAGGTCATGAAAGTATATTATAAAAGTACAAGCTTTTGCATTTAAAAAGTATCATCTTTAGTTTCAGTGCATGTATAACACTTTACAAATAATCGGATCACTCATTCACATTACCGTGGTACTGATGGAAAAGTGTTGCAGTGGATTGTTACGAAGATTTTTAAAATCAATTTTAAGAAGTAAATTCATGCATAGCAGCCAGAATCACTACAGTGGAAGATTATTAACTCGCTTACCTGTCATCGCGTGAGGGATCGTAGTTATTATCAGCCTCTGGCTTTGTGTTTTAATTCCAGTATTTGGATCCTGCATCTCCATTATCAGAGGCTCAATCTAAACAGAGAAGAGGTCCATAGTGGATGAAAAGGAGAGAAGAGGTCATCAGTGGAAAAGCTGAAGATCAGAAACCAAACACAATATCTCTACTTGTACAAGACTGTGCTTGTTCAAGAACTAGGACCATGTGGTCTGAAAGCAGTGAGACTGAGAACATTCATCTCCTGATGACAGAATGTACAGCTGCTCACTGAATGGGGTGACCTGGAGCATCAAGCAGGATAACCATCTCTCTACCTATTTCAGAGAGTCCCTCCCTCCCCCGCAAAACTGTACAAGGCATAAGTCAGGGCGTGAGCAAATACTCTCCACTTGCCTGGATGCGTGCAGCTGCCAACTTCAAGACGTTCCACACCACCCAGGACAAAGCAGCCACTTGATTGCACCACATACATAAGCAATGCATCGTGGCAGCTGTGTGTACCATCCACAAGATGGACTACAGTAAACCAGCAACGCTCCTTCGACAGCACCCTTTCAAACCTGTGACCTCACCAACCAGAAGGACAAAGGCACCAGATAAATGGAAACTAACTAAAAATTTCTCTCCAAGCCACACACTGTATGAGCCAAAGTTAAACTGTCGATGTTTCAGTGTCACTGGGTCAGACTCCAGGACCTCATTCCCTAACAACACTGTGGGTGCATCCATACCACATGGACTGCAGCGGTTCAAGAAAGCAGCTCACTAGCCCCCTCTTAAGGGAAAATGAGGATGGGCAACAAATTCTGGTCCTGTTAGCAATTTCCCATCAACTACAAAAACCCTCCACTTTCCTGAACCTCAAACAGACTAATAGATATACAACTGGGCCACTTAAAACCAATTTGTATCTCTGAACTTTATTTCCTTACCAACTAAAATTGCCTAGTACTTCCCACACTTCCCCATTCCCCCTCTTCTTCAGCCATAAATGTGGGTATATGCTGATAAATACGGTAAATCCATTTTAACCTCAAAAACAGATAATATCAAATTTGTCCAATATCATCTTTAAGTGGCCACATCCTTTTAAATTTGACCTGTAGCAGGATTGCCTACCTTTTCCTATTAAATCACATAGTTTTAAATAGACAAGCCTTGGAGAAATAACAAATTTTAATGATCTGCTTTGGTGGAGATAGCAATTTGTAATTCATTCCAGCCATCTAATACATTCTAATATTTCAGTTAGTTTACCTGGTCTCAGGTATGTATTTCTCTAATATAATCACAAACTTTAATCACTTTAATTTCAACACAATCTGTATGACCCTGTTTGGTAATTAGTGCAGGTAAAATTGTGATCTCTGAATTAAAAGAAATATTGCTCACTACATCAATGATGGATCTTAATTTCAAAACCAGGTTCAATATCTGTGCAGACCAGACATCCCAAACTGATCTAGTCCCATTTGTTAGCATTTAGCTCATATCCCTCTGACCCTCAAACCTTTACTATTCATGTACCCGTCCAGATGCCTTTTAAATGTTGTAATTGTACCTGAGTCCACCACCTCTTTCCTTCATTGGTCAGAAATTGTGTGTACGTGTTGGGATGTACAGGACATTGGTGAGGCTACTTTTGGAGTACAGCATTCAATTCCAGTCGTCCTTCTATAGGAAAGATGTTAAACTTGAGCAGGTGCAGAAAAGATTTACAGGGATGTTGCCAGGACTGGACGGTTTGAGTTATAGGGAGAGATTGAGGCTATTTTCCCTGGAGCTTCGGAGACTGAGGGCTGACCTTATAGAAGTGTATAAAATCATGAGGGGCATGGATAGGATGAATAGACAAGGTCTTTTTCCTAGGGTAAGGGAGCCCAAAACTAGAGGGCATAGGTTTAAGTGAGAGGGAAAGGTTTAAAAGGGACCTAAGGGGTAACTATTTCACACAGAAGATGGTGCACATATGGAACAAGCTGCCAGAGGGGGTGGTGGAGGCTGGTACAAGTACAACATTTAAAAGGCATTTCGATGGATACATGAATAGGAAGGGTTTAGAGGGATATGGAGCAAATGGGACTAGATCAGATTGACATGTCTGGTCAGCATGGACGAGTTTGACTGAAGGGTCTGTTTCCGTGCTGTATAACTCCATGACTCTATAACAGTCCTCTGATTGGTTGAGATGCAGTGTTAAAAAGCTAGAAGTGCCAGGCCAGTGGTGCACAGAAACTTCCAGAACCTGCAGACAGAAAGCATCCAGCTCTTTTTCTCCCTCTCTCTGGGAAAAAGACAGAAAACAAAGGAAGCTTAAAGCGGAGAATTTTAAAACCAGAAGAGATGATCAACAATCAAATTGAAGAACAACCTACAGACAACAGTATGTCATTATTGCCAAAATCAAAAGGACAATGAGAAAATAAATTTCCATCTTGTCGTCTGGACTTTGATCTTTATCCTATCTATATTTATGATTTTCCCATCCATACTATATATGTTAAACCGCCTTTCTTAATTGTGATTGAGTCTGTGTGCGTGTGTATTTGGGGAAGTTTAAAGGGCTAAGTTGCATATTAGCTGATTAGGAATCTCTTCTTAGCTCTTGGAAAAGTTAAGGGTCTTACAATAAATAGAGGTTTTTTTCCCTCTGTTACTGAAAAAAAACCTGATATGAATTTCTATTGTCCTGAGTAGCTGCCCGTCAGGCAAATTGGTCACATTTGTGATCTCATTGGGATTTTAAACATTTTGTGATGGCTTGTGGAGCAGTGGGGCTCAATTAGCAACACACCTTTTGCAGTTAAATCACCACAGGAGTAAAATCCCCAGCTGACATTTTTGCCCACAGGAAAGGAAGGAAGACCAAATTACTTGTTTTGATGGTTTTACTCAAGGGATAACGATTTGCCAAGACAGCGGTGATAGCCACTCCCCCGTCCTTCTTTAAAACAATGCTCTGGCATATTTTACGTGCTCCAGCTAGAGCCTCAGTCTAAAATCCCACCTGAAAAGTGACATCTCCAGCACTGCAGGATTCCCCAAGTATCGCACTGGAGTGTCAGCCTGGATTCTTTTACTCAGTAAAGCTTGAACCCTCAGGAATGACACAGTCCACTGAGCGACACAGGAAGGGGAAACATTCAGACTTCCCACTTCTGAGCTTGTCCATTGACCCAGCCACAAAAATGGATGTCTTTATTTGGCCAGGCCATAGTGCTCCCTACGTTTATACAGCCTGCACACACCCAAGTATCTAGGGTTCCAAATGAAGAGTGAGCACATTACTAAAGTCTCAGGGAGAGGCCATCAGCCAAAAAAAGCTGTTCTTCCATGTTAGTCAATGTTGCAGTCCTTGAACTAAGATGACATCTGGGATGTTCGGGAGTGGAACGCCCCATCTTGGGAGCAGACTTGGCGGAGGTGGAGGAATTGGGAATAGAGGATCGCATTCTTACAGGAAGGTGGGTGAGAGGAGGTGTAGTCTAGGTAGCTGTGGGAGTTGGTGGGCTTGAAATAGATGTTGGTTTCGAAGTGGTCACCAGAGATGGAGACAGAGAGATCCAGGAAGGAGAGAGAGGTATCAGAGATGGTCCAGGTGAACTTGAGGTTGGGATGAAAGGTGTTAGTAAAGTTGATGAACTGTTTAAGCTCCTTGTGGGAGCACGAAGCAGTGCCGATATGGTCATTGATGTAGCGGCGGAAGAGGTGGGGAATTGTGCCAATGTAGCAGTGGAAGAGGGACTGTTCCACATATGCTAGGAAATACCTAGACTACACCTCCTCTCACCCACCTTCCTGCAAGAATGCAATCCCCTATTCTGCAAACCGACCCCACAACCATTAAACTGGTTTGGTGTCTTGTTTTAAAAAAGTAAAAGTAAAGTCACCATAGTCTCAGCGGATCACTGGAGTCCTCTCTCATTTACAGAGAGACAATTGCTGATGGGTTTAATCTATGGTCATCACACCTCAAGCTAGGGAGTGATATTGAGAAGATTGGGCCTTCATGGTCACTGTAAAACACCTACGAACATTCCATTGTATTTATGCTGTTAAATAAGTAGCAGTAGTCAGTGTTATCATTGCGGCCAATAGGTTAGATAGAAGGAAACTATTTCTTTCTTCTGTTTGGAGAAACCAGAACAAAGGGGCATAACCTTAAAAGCCCTCAAGAAGCTCTTAAAATAGATAGATGTTGGTTAGTCAAGGATATTGAGGGGTTAGAGAAACAAGACAGGTAAATGGAGTTCAGGTACCGATTACCCACAATCTAACTGAATGCCAAACTGGCTCAAGGGGCCGAATGGCCTACTATGTTTTATTAGTACTGGGCAGTGAGAACATTGATATTAATTGTTCTCCACGGAGATATAACAAGCAAAAATTAAATAAAGAAAACATCATAGTTTGCTGTTTTCTTGTATAAGTTGCTGCGCAGAAGTAAAATTATCTTGCTATTTCTTATTTGGTTTCTACTTTGCTGGTCAGACATGATCTTTATTTTTTGACACAAGGAGTGTCATCACATACTTTGCCCCGAGAGTGTAAGATGAGATGAGCTTCCTGAATAGATCAAATCTTCTCGGGATCAGCATCATTACCTAAATAAGAATAATCTCATGTGGAAGGGAGGAACATCGCAATTACAGGCTAGAAGTTCCTGTGTGTCACATTTCCTAATTATTCCAGGAAAGGAAAGAAAAGAAAAAATAATTGCCAAGTGGCCTGTTTAGCTGAGTACAGGATACTGTTCCAACTAGGTTAAGACACAGCTGAGGTGTACTCAATCTAATTAAACATAGATTAGAATGCATCTTACAATGATGGAGAAGTTTCATGACTGGGGTTTTGTCTTTTTATTAAAATTGTTTTCAACAAATGAATAGATGTACAGAATACAATATTGCAGGTTTGTGTCAGGGCCATTTACATTTCTAGACCAATGCAAACCCGGTCCAAGCAGTTATCGTATTAGAAAAGATAACAAGGGAATGGGAAGCTCAGTGGATTTGTCGGGTTCCTCTTTTAGTGGGATAGATTGTACTGACCCTTTCTCTAGCCACCATTGATTGTTCCAGCTCAAAGATAGCAGAACAATAGCAGGCAAGGTGAGGCACAGGCCTCAGGGATTATAGCCTCAGGATAAGGGGTCAGTCATTTAAGGTTGCAATAAGGAGAAATCTCTTCACTCAGAAGGTGTCAATCTCCCACCTCAAAGGAGTATGGATGCTAAGTGTTTGAGTGTGTTCAAAACTGAGATTGATAGAATTCTGTACATGAAGGAAATCAAGGGATAACAGAATAAGACAGAGAAGTAGAAGTGATGTAACGAAATGATAGAGCAGGCTCAAATCAGCCTTAGACTTAGCTCTGCTTCATTATATTTTCTTTAGAGTGCAAGGGAACCCCCTGTTGTTCTGTCCATTATAGATTATTACACCCAATGTAATCATGATGTAGGTATAACGCCCAGGTGCTCCACCTTCAGGATCAAGACAGCCAAATGTAAGGAGATAACACAGTGTGGAGCTAAAGGAACGTAGCAGGCCAGGCAGCATCAGAGGAGCAGGAAAGTTGATATTTTGGGTCGGGACCCTTCTTCAGAAGAGTCTTCTTTTCTGAAGAAGGGTCCCGACCCGAAACGCCAGCTTTCCTGTTCCTCTGATGCTGCCTGGCCTGCTGCGTTCCTCCAGCTCCACACTGTGTTATCTCTGTCTTCAGCATCTACAGTTCTTACTATCTCTGAGCCAAATGTAAGGAGTCTTTTTGGCACAAGCTCTAACTGAGGAACAACAACAACAGCAGAAGAGCTAGTTCCATGAAGTCCGCTGTTGCTGAATAACTCTGGAGGATTGTCAGTTAGCCGCATTGTTAAACTGCAGTTAACCTACATCAGCTCAATGTAAAAACGCAGTTGGTGCCACTGTAACGTGTGCTGTCTGAAGGTGGAGTGAGACTGTCACTCTTGAGTACACACTACAACCAGATGCAGAGTGAAGCCACTACATCGACTTCTGGCAGAGAAGGAAATTGCTTGGACTATTGCTCCTCTACTGGCACTTTGAAAGAGATAACTAATAATTCTAGCTTCACTGCTGTTTCTCCACAGTCCTACAAATTCTTTCCTTTCAACTGTTGTTCAATTTACTTTGGAAATTAACTATTTGCTTTTCCTCCATTTTAGACACTGCTTTCCAGATTGTAAGGAAAGGTAAAGTTGCTGTCATCTTACCAGACCATAGGGCTGCTCGCTCTCATTAGAGAGAGAGAGACAGAGAGAGAGAGAGACAGAGAGATAGAGAGAGAGGGACAGACAGATAGAGAGAGACAGAGAGAGAGAAAGAGACAGAGAGAGAGAGACACAGAGAGAGAGAGACAGAGACAGAGAGAGAGTGAGAAAGAGAGAGAGGACTGGTAGTGTAACCTGAGGGTCACCACACCTCAAGTGAGGGGAGAGGTTAAGAACGATAGTCCTTCATAGTAACTTGAGTGGGTGTAGGAATTCAACCCACACTGTTGGTGTCATTTTGTATCAAAACCAGCCTCTGCTCTCTTGTCTCTCCAGATTGTAATAACTTACTTGGTAAAACAAAACTCCTAATAGCCCTCTCTCTCCCAGTTCACCATACACGCCTGCACGTTTTAAATATCTACTTGTTAATGTTCATTTAACCTAACAGTCAGAAAATAGGGGAGGCAATGGCCTAATAGTATGATCGCTGGACTGTTAATCCAGAGACCCAGACAATGTTCTGGGGACCAAGGTTTGAATCCCACAATGGCAGATGGTGGAGTTTGAATTCAATAAACATTTGGAATTAAGAATCTAATGATGGCCATGAATCCACTGTTGATTGTCAGGAAAAACCCATCTGGTTCACTAATGTCCTTTAGGGAAGGAAACTGCCATCCTTACTTGGTCTGGCCTACATGTGACTCCAGACCCACAGTAATGTAGTTGACTCTGAACTACCCACTGGGATGGGCAATAAATGCTGCCCTAGCCAGCGACACCTTGATCCTATGAATGAATAAAGGGAAAAAATGTTGGGCAACCTGTTTCCAGGTGATTCTGTCTTTCGGAGCTCCTTCCATATGATGGGCTAGTGCAACCCTTTGTACCGAAGTGCTACAAGACATGGACAGAACCATTCAGCCTTGAACAGGTTATAAGACAAACTGCATGCAGGTAAATGATCTTCACGAAGAGAACTTCGATATCTCCTGGTTCCCACCATCACAGTCGCATCCCTCTATAAAAGTGAACGAAAGCCTGAACATTTTGGAGATCAGGCAAGCCTAAAATCTGAATGAATTCAGATTGTTCCAAGACTGACAGTTTTAGAAAGCTTAATTACAGTGTTTGAAGCTGTGCTAGATTATAATTAGAAACAGATCATGAAAGAAATGTCTTATTCAGAATGTCCTTTTGAACCCAAATGTTGTTCTCGATATAATGAATGAGTCTGGAACCTGGGTATAGACTAAGAAATGACTAATACGACTTTATTTTACAGAGTCGGTGAGGTGCAGAGCTGGCCTGGATTGGATAGAATACTTTGTTCATCGGCATCTGCATATTGCAGTAATTGAGGGTTATGGGGAGAAGGCAGGAAAGTGGAGTTGAGGATTATCAGATCAGCCATGATCTCATTGAATGGCAGAATGACTTGATGGGCTGAATGGCCTAGTTCTGCTTCTTTGTCTTATGTCTTATCTGCTGCGCTTTTCACTTGGATTCACAGAAAAAAGGCAATGGTAATTTTTTTTGTCATTTGCCAGTTTGTGGTGTCTAATGGTA
>NC_063354.1:6926364-6946783 GCF_021869965.1 Rhincodon typus
TCTAATGGTAATTTTTTTTGTCATTTGCCAGTTTGTGGTGTCTAATGTCAGAACATTTCTGTTGTTGCGTATTTTAACGAAAAAAGAACTCACAAAAATAAACATTACAAAAATGATGTTTTTAATGTCTCTTCAACACACATGCTCCATCTCCTGAATGAAGACCTGTATTTACCCTCCTGCTCCTGCTACCTCCCCATGTAGAGATGGGTTTGTGCATTCTCTTTGATTCAGCACATTGGGTGGTCTATTTCTCAATCACTCCCACTTCTACAGTGATAAGTGAAGAAAATGGGAACTAATCCACCAAGGAAAACACAGCGAGATGGTGAGAACATTCTCAACAATCTTCAGGCTTCACTTCACAGCATCTCCATTGCTCCTGAATGTTTGATGTTCAAGTGAATAGACAACCTTCATATCCAGAGACATTGAGATGATCACTGCTGTTCAAATGGGTTGCTGTGGGATGTTCTCCAACCAATTAGCAATAGTGCACTTACCAAATACAATACCATTTCTAACACACATGCTGGACAAACCCAGGCCTGGAACATTATCTGAGGAAGAGTCACTCGAACTGAAACATTAACTCTGATTTCTCTCCACAACCAGATCTGCTGATCTCTTCCAGCAATTTCTGTTTCTGTTTCTTGGAACATTATCAGTTCTTTCACATACGTTGACTCACGTAACATAACGCCACAGTCCTAAATTGTGAGGTAGATTACCATTTTACATAAGAAACACAAAAGACAGGAGCAGGAGTAGGCCACTCATTTGAACTTGCTCCACCATTAATTGATCACTGAGCTCAACATCCCAATCCTGCCCTCCCCGTATATTCCTTGATCCTTTTAACCACAAGAGTTATATCTAATTCCTTCTTGAAAACACAGAATACTTTGGCCTTAACCACTTTCTGTAGTAGTGAATTTCACAAGCTCACCACACTCTGGGTCTTAGAAGAAGCTTCTCCTCATCTCAGTTACAAAAGATTTACTCCTTAGCCTTAAACTATGACCCCTGGTTTTGGACTGGCCCACCATCAGGAATATCCTTCTTGCATCTAACTTGTCAAGTCCTGTCAGAATTTTAAAACTTTCTACAAGATCTCCCATCATTCTTCTAAACTCCTGTTAATACAATTCTAAACAACTCAATCTCTCCTCATACGTCAATTCTGTCATCCCACTTCACCCACCCTATATCAAGAACAAAAACAGTTCTGAGGAAGGGTCACTGGAACCGAAACGTTAACTCTGTTTTTTTCCTTCACAGATGCTGCCAGACCTGCTGAGCTATTCCAGCAACTTTGTTTTTGTCCCTGATTTACAGCATCCACAGTTCTTTCGGTTTCTATATCAAGAACATCCTTCCTCAGATGAGGAGACAAAAACGGTATACAATATTCCAGGCATGGCCTCACCAATGCCCTGTATTATAATTGATTATTTGTTATGTTAAAGGTGTCTTTGACTGTCAGATGTTAATTTCTGCATTCTAAGCAAACCAACATTCTCAATGTCAGTCTTGGACCAGGGAAGCAATCCACTCAATTCAATCTCACTTCTGAGATCTGAGCACAAAATTCGCAACTGACGCACTTATGCAATAATGAAGAAGTTGCTCCACAATTCGAGGTGCTGTGTTTTGAAGGGAATGTGAAACCAAAGTCCTGCTGTCTTTCCTCTTAAATGGATGCAAAAGGCCCAGTGCTGGTATTCCAAAAATGAAGAGGACTCTCCCTGAAGTCCTCTCCAATATTTATCCCTCAATCAGCAACACAAATATAAATTATCTGGTCATTATTACATTTCTGTTTTTGGGAGCTTGTTTTGCACAAGTTGCCTGCCCCAGTTCCAATATTACTACAATAATGAGCCTACGAGAAGTACCTCATTAGCTGTAAAGCACGTTGGGGATGCTGTGAAGTTGGGAAAGGTGCAAAATAAATGCAAGGTCTAACCTCCTTACACTGATACATGGGTGGATTTGAAAGCACATTTTTGCAGTTTTAGTTTGTGAGACATGGCCCATTTTTATAAATATTTACGTAACTTTGCAAAAATTCCCTGTGAATTAAACAACTCTCATTGTCTCCAGTAGTTCCGGTAATTCCATCATGCCAATTGTTCACAAGACAGTTCCAAAGTTAAAAAGGCTTGGAGATTTGCAAACCTGAGCAGACAGAACGTATCTTTTAAACAGAAATCAGCTCTTATTCTGCATTGAGCATTTGCAAGTTGTCCGGGGGTTACAAGTAGTAAATGATGGCTGTTAATCAAATAGTTGAGGATTATGATGTTTAATGTAGGTATTTGGGGAAATGATATGAATGCTCTTGATAACTTACTGCAGTCTTTTTGTATTCCCAAATTAAAATTCACCTCCATGCATCAGTGTCTGTAGCTCTGCATCATCTATGCAATTGTAAAATGGAGTTTGACTGTTTCATTATGTACTGCACTGTCAATTGACTGATTTATTGTAATAATACTGTAACAGCCTACACGTGAAATCATTAATGTGAGAAATGAAAGCATTGATCAAGCTTTGTATAACTTGAGTGAACTTGATGAAGCACACAATATCAAAATTCCTCCATGCCCTCCCATTGATCAGAGGGATGTCAGGAAGGAATATCAATTTACCTCACATCTCATGGAAATTAGGAGAACGCTTTTTTTTCAAATGGGAATGTTCCATAAAGAGTTTAAATAGAACGAATGCAGAGAACCTGGGGTTCCCAGTGATTGATGGGTCTATAACTAACAAGCAACAAGATGAATAAAAGAAGAACCATAGGGGTCATAAGGATTTTTTTTTTCATTTGCAATGGGTGGTTAGAATTTTGAATGCATCACCCTGTAGAATACAAATTCAATAATTTTCTTCAAAAGCGAGTTGAATAAATACTCAGAGGATATAGAGAAAGAGCAGGGAGAATGGGATTAACTGGATTGCTATTCAAAAAAAGCAACATAAACTCGAAAGGCTGAATGGTGTCCTTTTGTGCTGTATTAGTCTATGATTCTTCAGTGCTAAATGATTTGACAGGTGGAACTAAATGGGGGAAGGGGGAATGGTGAGGCCATGCCTGGAATATTGTATACCGTTTTTGTCTCCTCATCTGAGGAAGGATGTTCTTGATACAGAAAGGGTAGGACTTCAATGCAGTAAAGAGCAAATTACTGCCAATCCTGGAATCTGCACTGAAAACAAGAAGATCACAGCGAGTCAGGCAGCATCCACGGAGAGACAGCAAGCTAATGTTTCGAGTCTAGATGACTCTTCATCAGAGCTGATGTGAAGTGTGGAGGGGGCAGCATTTATGCAATAGTAGGGGGTCGGAGTGCTGGGGGAGAAAGGGTGTTGATGGTGCAGATTAAGTGATTGGAATGTGAGCATGGCGGAACTATGGTGTGTCTGACCTGCCAGACAGTCCCACTGGGGTCGGGGGGGAGGGGAGAGGGGACATGGTGACAGAGAATGTAACAAATAAAGCTAAAAGAAAGGGAAGAAATGGCAGTGGGTTCACAATCTGAAGGTGTTAAATCCAGCTGTGCACCTTGTTGTCTCGGATTCTCCAGCATCTGCAGTTCCTACTATCTCTGATTCAGTGTTAAATTGCCTAGTCTGAAGATAAGAGATAGTAAGAACTGCAGATGCTGGAGTCAGAGATAACACAGTGTGGAGCTGGAGGAGCACAGCAGGACAGGCAGCATCAGAGGAGCAGGAAAGCTGAGGTTTTGGGTTGGGACCCTTTTTCAGAAATGTCTGAAGATGAGATGTTGTTCCTCTAGGTTGCGCTGTGATTCGCTGGAACACTGCAGCATGCTGAGGACAGACAAGTGTGCACGTGAGCAGGGCGCTGTGTTAAAATGACTGGCCACAGGAATGCAGTATGTTAAGAATCAATATTACAGGTAAGACCAGGACTTATTATTAAAAGATACATTTTGAGAGCTCTGCTGGGATGAACCTGTAGGTAAATGGTGTGCACCTTGTGGAGCTGACCAGGACAGTCTTTAGTCTGTGCTGAGCTAGTCGTTCTCACTCATATAGGCAATGGGAGGTTGGCCTCAATAACCAGTGGATTCAGTGGTTTTCTGGAGATGTCAGCTCCTGACTGTGGTCTATAGAGCTCTGAGGGAGAGGACGTGTGTGTAGGTTGCATTCGGAAGGGACCAAGCCTGTGATGCTTCTGTGCTTGAGTAGCCAACTGACGCTCACAATCTGGGTGCTGACAAGAATAGTGGATCTTTGGGATTGGCACAAATCAATGGGCAAGCAGAAATACAAAAACTGAATTGCACCGTTCCAGACACATTTTTGCATTGTCACCTCACTAGAACACACTGTTCTCTTCGATAGTATAATATTGAAAGAAACAGGTTCAATTGAGGGTATAATGAAAACAAGAAGTGTTGGAAAAACTCAGCAGGTCTGGCAGCATCCAGGCAGTGAGAAACAGAGTTAACAATGTTTCAAGTCCCATACGACTCTCCTTCAGAATTGAACTTCAGAATTTTGTGTTTTATTTCAAATTTCCTGCATCCTTAATATCTTGCTTTTCTTTTAAGACAGAGAGGATCTACCCTGTTGACCTGTTCTTTTTGTAGCCGGTGAACTAACTACACTTTACATCCACCGGCTGAATCTCAGATCTGTTTTAGTTGAAAGATTTCTGCGTTCCTATCTCTCTGTTTTTCAGTAATTTCCTTAGACCGCCTACTATACATCCTTTGTTCTTTAATGTCTCTTATTTGTTTGGTGTCCCTGTCTAACTGACTGAAGTGATCTGTTGTAACATGGCACTTTGTCTGTAGTTTTACATAATTTTATTCCCTCCACTCTCTCATTCTCAGATTGATAAATAACTCTTTCCATCTCTGAGTTTGTGGGTCTGATGAAAACTGTAAACACAAACTGTCGAGTGATTGTTCTCCCTGTAATCACTGACTGATCCACTCTGTTCTGTTCTTATCTGTAACAAGACTGAGCAGTTTTCCACTTAATGTCAGTTAAAATTAGTGGGCATTCCTCCACACACCTTCCAGAACTTTGATCCCTTTCTGCAGTGATCCCATTCTTGATCCCTTCCCTTGAAGCAGTCTCCTTTGATGCCAAGTTGAAAGTAAGATGGGCAGTTATTGTTACTTGCTTTCATCTTTTCTTGCTGTTATCTGATATCTTGCCAAGGTGTATACCCCATGTTCAAAGAAATCAATATCCTTGGCTAACTACCCTGCCTGTAGGCACACTGCTACAAGAGCACAAATAAAAATAGAACATTGTGGAAACAGGCTGAGTACACCAGGCAGCATCTGGAGAAAAACAGTTAATTCTTCAGCTTTACAAGCTTTCATCAGCACTGGATAAAGTTCAAGATGATAAAGTGAGTTTTCAGGCAGGGAATGGGAAGGAAGAGGAATACAAAAGGTTGAGGTACGTGATGGGGTGTGTGGCAAGAATGATTAAATGAGAAAATAAAAGTAGGGCAGAAAGAGAGGGACTGTGGAACAAAAAATGGATCTCATCGTGTGCAAAGGAGAAAAGCAAAGTCCCTACCAGGACCCGTTCTGAGGAAGGGTCACCGGACCCGAAACGTTAACTCTGACTTCTCTCCACAGACCTGTTGGGCCATTCCAGCAATTCCTATTTTTGTTTCTGATTTACAGAATCTGCAGTTCTTTCGGTTTTCACTCCCAGCACCTGTTGTCCAAAATAACGGGTGTGGTGGTTCTATTTTGAAATGGTTGAACTCAAAGTTAAGTCCAGGAGACTGTAAAGTTTCTAGTTAAAAGATGAGTTGCTATTCCTCAAGGTTGTGTTGAGCTGCATTGGAACAGCATAACAGGCTGAGGACAAGAAGATCAGACCGGGGAGTGGGATGGAGAATTAAAGTGAAAAGTGACTGGAAGCTCATCTTACTTTGTGAATTGCATGTGCATGTTCCACAAACTGATCACCAAATTTGTACTTAGTTTCCCCGGTGTATAGGGGACTGACCAAGATGTTGCAGTTTTATCATGCTATTTAAACAGGTATCCAAGATGGTACCAGAGAGTGGCAACTCTTTGCAAATAGCACTCAAAACAAAAATTTTCACTATGTTTCGGTACACGTGACAATAAATCTAAATCTAAAGCTAATCTAAACATGTGAACAGTGACAACCTAGTTCAAAGAAGTACAAGTAAATTGCTGTTTCCTGTGTTGAAGTACTGTAACCGTACTGTTATTATCGGCCTTGAATTATAATACAATATAAGCTGCTTGTCATGTAAAACTAATTGCAATATTATTATAAACTACACGCTTCAATATGTTTTATTTTCCTGTCAGATGATCGATAGTCACAGCAGTCCGTCAGTTTCAGAACAATGTCATCAATGTGAAATTTACATTATGCAAGTTCTTTGTGCTTACATCAATAATAATGGCAGCCAAAAGGCAAATTTAACAAGTCAGCACTTAGTCCCATCAACTTGTACAAAACAGCAGCAAAGAAACTCATTGAAAGAGCCAGGCTTTGATAAGTGATGAAGGATCTATAATTTGCGATGCCACATACAATTGCAAATACATTGGATTTACGGCACACTTTTGACCAAGTGGACTGGTATTTATGCTCCAAACAAGTCTAAAGGTCTGAAGGACAAATAGTGAGGAGGCATGAATAGTTCAATTGACTCATAATTTCAAATCCTATAGTCACTTTGGAGGTGAAATTTGTGTACTGATTATTTTATTTCAATCATCCTATTCAGGAATGTTACGACCCACCTTTGAAGCTGGGACTTGAACTTGGGCCTCCTGGCTTGGAGTTAGGGATACTACCACTACACCACAAGAACCCCTTGTGTACCAAACAGATATTTTCTAATTAAACTGTTCAGAGATGTTGTTACTTTTCTCTGCAACAGATTGTACTTGAACCTGGGCCTCCTGGCCTACAGGCAGGGACACTACCACTACACCATGAGAACCCCTTGTCTACCCAATATTGTAACACATTGATTAGAGCAGCCTGCACACCGATTTAAGTGATCATCATCTCGTTGCTGTCCATGAGGTTTTGCCAAATATATAATAGGCATCACGTTTGTCAACATAACAACAGTCAGTGCACTTTAGAATATGTGAAATGCTTTGTCACATTAAAGAGATGGGATAAGGAACTTTATGAGTAGAAATGTTTCTCCCTTAGGGGTCAGTTTATTTTAAATAGATTAGTGGCTGTTAAAACTCAAACAGAGCAACATCACACGAATCCATTAATCAATCCAGTATATCTGTCCAGCTGAAACTCAGCCACAAGGCCATACACCTTTACAAATATCTCTCTGATGGCCTTGCTCTTGTGGTTATGTTTGCTGACCTCAGAAGGAGTACAAGAAAGTGTAGTGATTGTAACAAGGTCAGCGAGTTGGACCTAATAGAATATGAGTTCCCTGATTGGGGCTGTTAACCTGGTCCAATTTGTGAGTCCTGGCTGACAGATATAAACAGGTGTTTTGTTCATTTTGAGAGCTGGCTCTGTGGAAGCCTGACTAGTGTCACGTACTATGCACATGTAAATAAAGGGTGGGTTGGAGATGGGATACCAGCCTCTGTGGAGTTATTTCAGAATGGTAAAGATAGGTGGAGCAGCTTTCCAAAGGTGGATACATAAAATGACCTACAGAGATCACATAACCTGAAGTGAATCAGACACTTCTCCAGGAGTGATTTTAAAAAATTGCATTTTTACAACAATTCCAAAACCATCTGATATCTCAAAATGCCTCACAGCCAATTAAGCAATTCTTGAAATGCACACACTGCTATAATGTAGAATGAACGCAACAGTCTAGCCAGTGATGCCCTCATCCTGTGAATGAATAAAGGAAAAAAAAATGTTCTATGGACCTGGGTTTAAATCTCACCACAATAGATGGTGAAATTTGACTTCATTTGAAAAGAAAAATCTGAAATTTATGACCATGAATCCATTGTCAATTTTGGAAAAACCCATCTGGTTCACTAATGCCTGTTAGGGAAGGAAACTACCATCCTTACCCTGTCTGACCTACATGTGGTTCCAGAACAACAGCAATGTAAGTTGACTCTTCAGTTAGGGTTGGGCAATAAATGCTGCCCCAGTCAGTGATGCCCTCATCCCTTGAATGAATAAAAAAATTTGAAGTTTAATGTCTTTTAAGAGCTGAAGCAGTATTTTACCCTAATGATGCAATCTCCAATACAGAATCCTATCAATAATCTGGACCTGATACTGAAAAATTCTTCTGTCAAAACATACTTCAAAAGTATATACCTACTGGGTTTTTACAAGCTCCTGCTTAAACACAATAAAGAAAAATACTAGTAATGATGTTCCAGTAATAGAAATGCGTGAAAGTCTTGCTGGATTTCTTCCAATATTTACCTCAAAAGCTGCAAAATTATAACTGTTTTAAATCTTAAAATCTAGGACAGCAGCAGCTGGAAACAATTCCAAACCTATAATTTCAAACCCAGATTCTAATACTATTTCTAAATGACTTAAAGCCTTGACATTTTTTGGTTGGATGCTGTGTCTGTTATTTGAAATAAGGACCTTTGGAATGAACTGTACCTTTGTAGACCCTCCCAAGTGTTTTATTCCACATATTTATAGCAATGCACATAAACCAGTTGACCTTGACGTGTTTAGGAACAACTTTGTAGGAATTTCATGACACACAGAGATCATTCACCCTTTTGTACATGTCAAGTAAGAGATATCTAGCCTAATTTTGCTTTCTAGCTCTTGGTCAGTAGCTCTGAAGGTCATATAAGTCAAGCATATATCCAAGTTTTTCTTAAATGAGATGAGGGTTTCTGCCTCCAACAGTGAGTTTAAGACCTCCACTACCCTTCAGGTGAAAATAATTCTCCTGAAGACAAAGAGCCCTAGAGTCTTTTAGCCCAGAAACAGGCCCTTCAGCCTATCATGGTTATACTGGTCATCATGCACCTATCTAATCCAGTCCCATTTTCCAGCACTTGGCACATAGTTTTGTATGCTATGGAGATCCAAGAGATCTTCTAAATATTTCTTAAATGTTGTGATGGTTCCTGTCTCTATCACCCTTTCAGGAAGTAAGTTCTAGATACTCACCACCCTCTGGGTGAAAAATGTCTCTCTTAAGTCCCCTCTAAGCACGTTCACTTTACCTTAAATCTAATATAACAATAATTATTGATCAATCTACAATGGGGAAAAGTTTCTTCCTATCTACCCTATCTACGTCCCTCATAATTTTGTCCACCTCAATCAGGTCCCCATCAGCCTTCTCTGCTCTAAGGAAAACAGATCCAACATATCTTCATTGCTGAATCACTCCAGCCCAGGCAACATCCTGGTGAATGTCCTCTTCACCTTGTCCTGTGCATTCACACCCTTCCTGTAGTGTGGTGACCACATCTGCACACTGTACTCCAGCTGTGGCCTAACTAATGCCCTATGCAGCTCCATTGTAACCCCATAGCTCTTGCACTCAATGCCTCGATTAATAAAGGCTATATCCTATATTCCTTCTTAACCACCTTATCCACCTGTCCTGTTGCCCTGAAGAATTTATGGGCATGCATACCAAGGTCCCTCTGATCCTCTGTACTTCCCAGGGTCCTGCCATTCATTGTGTATTCCTTTGCCTTGTTCATCTCCCTAAATGAATCACCTCACATTTTTCAGGATTAAATTCCATTTGCCCTTGTTCTGATCATCCGACTAGTCTATATGAAGCTTTCCTCCTCACTATTCACTATATCACTAATGTTTGTGTAAAAATCGAGAGTTTTGAGGAAGAGTCAGTTGACCTGAAACGTTAACCACGGTTTCTCTTCACACACGCTGCCTGACCTGCTGGGCTTTTCCAGCAATTTCTTTTTTTGTCACCAATACCCGTGTCACCTATGAATTTGCTGTTCAAACCTCCTACATTCATATCTGGACAATTTAGGAATATACAAACAGAACCAGAGTAGGATGGGTGTTCAGAAATGCCAATATTCGACTAAATTACCAAAACTGGGCTGAACAATGACTTTCTATGTTGTAGCCTCTTTGAAATTCGATGTAATATACTTTTCTCAACTCAGACATCTCTTCCTCCCTTTAAGGACCAGGGACTGTCACGATTGACCAGCTCTTGCTCCTTAATTTGCTTAAAATCTCTCTATAAATTTCCTTTGCATTGCAAGGCTGCCACCAACTGAGCTTACAGTTGACGCCGAGGGATGCAGCGGTGGAAAAGATGTGAACCTGTTCAAACGTCAAAGTGCTGCAAATTTTTCCGAAACACCGCTCTCTCCAAAGGTATGAATTTCAAAGACGCTCCCAGCTTCGATTGCTTTACTATTCCAGTCGAATTGCATTTAATCTGAGGGCTGCGAGATGGCGTCTGCTCAAAACTGCAATAAAACTGCCCACGCACGGGTCACCAATACTGTCTCCGAGAGACAACAGCGAATCGTGGGCCACCAGGGTCAACGAAACGGCACAAAGAACATTTCATTACCGGTAACCAGAATGTTTTCAATACCAGCATTCACTATAATGCCTTCAACTCCAGTGAAGAAGGGAACCATTTCCACTCCAGAACTGAAGAAGGGTCTCTGGACGCCAAAATGTTAACTCTGCTTTCTCTCCACAGACCTGAAGAGTTTCTCCAACAATTTTTGTTTTTTTTTAATGCCGGCACTCTTAATGTTCTATCTTAATGTTATTTCTAATAACAAATTGACCGTCGGAATACCGTTTTATTTAGAAATCATGAAACGGACAGGACAAACTGAAATTAAAACAGAGTGCCGGAGAAACTCAGCAGCTCTGGCAACATCTGCGGAGAGAGAAAACAGGAGTTAACGTTTCCAATCTGAAGAAGGGTCCTGACCCAACGTCAACTTTTCTGCTCCTCTGATGCTGCTTGGCCTGCTGTGTTGTCTCCAGTCTGATATGACCTTTTTGTTTCAGAATCATCTCTGTTCCATTTACAATGGACTCTAAACGTTAATTCTGTCCCCGTCTCCACAGACTTGCTGAGCGTTTGCAACGTTTTCTGTTGTTATTTGGGGTCCCCAGTATTCGTAGTATTTTATTTTGTTTAATGAGCACTGAGAGACAGAATGAAAAAAATGCTGAAAATACAAGACTGTCACAGAAGGAATGGGAATTAGGTGAAGGGATGGAATAGTACACGCTGAAGTGATCTTCGTGGAAATGTCCCGTGTTAAATATTGATCGTCATTGCTGAATGTGCCGTCAATAGTAGCACAGGCAGTACTACCGCTGCTACTGAGCACCACTGTCTGATTGAGGGACGTTTTAGGTAAGACGTGATCATCACTCTCAGTAAAGTTAATTCTACGAAAGCGGATAAACGACCGACAAGCCTGCGTCTGTTTCAAATCTTGAGGTGACCCAAGCATGCACTGCCCGTTTGTTTTTCGTTTGTATTGTCGATTGGTTCCCTCCAGATGATTTTACTTAAATTCGACTTAAAGGGCGATACAGAGCTATGCCCGGTGCCTTTCAAGAAATGCAGGGAAACATTTTGCAAAAAAAAAGAATGAATCTTCTGTAATGTCTCATGATTTCAGCGCAAAATTCACAGGGTAAACGAAAAAATTAAGTAAACGATGAGTGCCTGGTTGGTGCACAGATCGCAGGCAGTTCGCGTTCTGCATCAGCAACAAACAGTGAGCTGGATACATGCAGTCCGCTAACTGCTCCAGTGCAGGACAGTAATCTGTTGCTCGTTCTAATGTAAGCAAACTGAGTTGACATAAATAAATAAACCCTAAATAATACGCGCACGTGTTTATGCGGGGGGGAGACACTTACTCCCAAATTTCATGATTCATAATATTAATTTGCACTTCACAGAGGAGGAAAGCTCCAATTTCCAATTTTCTTTCCCTTCAGGGATGCAAGATCTTAGCCCCGTCTGGGCGCTTTGCAAAATTGTCTCCCAATAAATACGAAATGGCTGAGCAGGACTGGTAGAGTTATTACTACAATTCTTCTTAAAACAAAAAAGCAAAAATAAATCTTCTCTTACCTTGCGCAGGAAAGCCATTCGAGGCCGGTATTGTTGCCCCTGATTGAAGCTTCTGATGGTCATGTTTGTCTCTCTCAGGTTGCAATGTCTCAGGCTTTCAGAACGTACTGTATCCAAGTGATGCTCGGAGGAGGGCCAGTGCGCAGACTCGCCACCAGCCGGCGCACGCCACCCCCGGCTGCCAAGGCAACGGGCAGCGCGCGCCGGGGAGTCTGTGCACCAGCGGCCGGTAACCGCCCCCCTACCCGGCACATGCGCAGTCCCGCTGGCCCGAGGGAGAGCGACGGGGTGGGGCTGCCGAGCGCTCGGTGGCCAGAAGCGAGAACAACCCGCTGCATTTAAGGAGCGACGACGGCTCAGTGGTCATGTCACAGGACTACAAGTCTGGTGTTCCGGGATATGGCAAATGAAGTTCGAATTCAATAAAAAAAAATTCAGGTTTTTTAACCTCACTCTTGAGATTTGGGCGTTTATTGACAATCCCTAGTTGCTTTTTTGAAGGTGGTGGTGAGCTGCCATCTTGAACCATTGCAGTCATGTGCTGTAGTGGTCTGCACACATTAGGACCTACAGTGCTAATTAGAAAGGCACTTTAGAATCTTGACCCAGCCACACTGAAGGAATGGCGATATATTTTCCAAGTCAGGATGGTGAATGGCTTGGAGGGGAACTTGCAATTGATGGTGTTCCCATGCACCTGCTGCCACATTCCTTATAGGGCAGAGGTCATGGGTTTGGAAGGTGCTGTCAAAGGATCTTTTGTGAATTTCTGCAGTGCATCTTGTAGATAGCACACACTGCTGCCACTGAGCGTCAGTGGTGGAGGGAGTGGATGTTTGTGGATGTGATGCCAATCAAGCAGGCTGCTTTGTCTTGGATGGTGACAAGCTGCTTGAGTGTTATTGGAATTGCACTCATCCAGATGAGTGGGGAGTATTCCGACACTTGTAAGTTGTTGATGGTGGACAGGCTTTGAAGAAACATGAGGTGAGTTCTCAGTGCAGGATTCCCAGCCGCTGACCTGCTCTTGTGTCCACATTATCCATATGACTAGTCTAATTCAGTTTTTAGTTAATGGTAAACCCAGGATGTTGACAGTGAGGGATTCAGTGATGATAATGGCAAGGGGCGATAGTTTGATTCTCTCTCAGAGATAGTCATTACCTGACATTAATGTGGTATGACTGTTACTCGCCATTTATCATCCCGAGCCTGAATGTTGCCCGGGTCTTGCTGCAGTTGGATATAGACTGCTTCTACTTCGGACCTTATGATGGAGGAAAGGTCATTGACAAAGCAGCTGGAGATGAATAGCCCATGGACACAACTCTGAGGAACCCCTGCACAGATGACCTAGAGCTGAGATGACTGATCTCTAACAACCACAACCTCCACCCTATGTGCCAGGTATGACTCCGACCAGCGGGGAGTTCGCCTTTGATTCCCCTTGATTCCAGTTTTGCTGGGGCTCCTTGGTGTTACACTTGGTCAAATGCAGCCTTGATGTCAAGGTAAGTCACTGTTACCTCGTCTGTGGAATTCAGCTCTTTTGTCAAAGTTTTGGGCAAGACTGTAATGAGGTCAAGAGCTGAACGGCCTAATGGCAAACATGTTACCAATCTTGAGTGTTGTAAAATAAATCTGGTTCACTAATGTCCTTTAGGGAAGGGAACCTGCTGTCCTTACCTGGTCTGGCCTACATGTGATTCCAGACCCATAATAATGTGGTTGACTCTTAACTGCCTTCTGAACAACAAATGCTGGCCTAACTAATGATGTGCACATCCTATGAACACATAAAGAAATGGTTTCAGTGCAGTGGGAGGCCATTCAGCCCATTGTATCTGTGTCACTCTCTAAATGAACAATTGACTGCCTTTCTTAACTCTCCACACCCAGTTCCCTTTGCAGCCCTGCAAATTATTCCTTTACAAATAATGCTTTGACTGAGCTTGCCTTCATTCCAGACTTTAACCACTTGGTCTGTGTGAAAATGTTTTTCATCCCTCAAATTGCTTTTACTTTTACTTCTTTTGACAATTATTTTACATTTGTGCTCTCATTCTTGATATTAAGCACCAGGAAAATATTTTAATCCCGTGTAATTCATGTAAATTGCACAAAACGTGCACCTATTATGAAAATGCCTGAGTGGAAAATGAAGGATGGAAACGTTGCCAAATATATGGACCTATAATGCAGTAAACTAAAATGTCTCAAAGATGCTTACCAAATGAAATATTGACACTCAGCCACATGCGGGGGAATTAGGGCAATTGACTCATTGCTGGATTTTAAGGAGGGTTCAAGGTTAGAAACAAAGAGTGGTTGTCAATAGATATTTTTCAGATGGAGGTTTGTAGTGAAGTTAATTTTTATGATCTGGATCTTGTTGTACAAGGGACAATTACAAAGTTCACAGATGACATGAAACATGGGAGAACTGTAAACTGTGAGGAGGGTGGTGTGGAACTCCAGAAGGACGTTGATATGTTAGTGGATGGGTGGTTAGCTGATTGATGAGGTTCAATGCGGAGAAGTGTGAGATGATGCACTTGATAGGAAGAATACTGAAGGACCATATAAAATGGGGGTAAAATTTGAAAGTGGGTGCAGGAGCAGATACACTCAGATCCATTTGAAAAGATGTGAATGCATTGGAAATAGTGCAGAAGCGATATACGAAAAGGTTCCAGGGATGAGAAACTGAAGTTATGAGAAATAGATTGAAGAAGTTGGGACTGTTTTCCTTGGAAAGAAAGCAGCTGAGAAGACAGTTGGTTGAGATTTTAAAAATCATGAGAAGCTGTTCTCACTCTTAAAAGGAACAAGAGTGAGAGGAGATAGGTGCAAAGTGATACGCAAAAGGAGCAAGGATAATGTGATGTGAGAAAGAACTTTTTGACACAGGGAGTATTTAGGATATGGAAATGTGGTGGAGGCAGGTTCAATTAAATATTCAATAGGCATTGGATGATTATTTGAATAGAAATAGTGTGCAAAGGTAGGTAGAAAAGGAAAGAGATTGACGCTAGACAATCACGTTTGTTTGAAGAGCTGGTACAGGCATAATCTGTTGAATAGCCTCCTTATGCACCGTAACAATTTTGTGATTCTGTGAACTCTACCCGGAACGTGTGATCTGAAGAAGAATGGTAGTCAACCTGCACTGAATCAAGTAATCTTTGGGTCGGTTTCCTACCTTGTACTGCCTGTTAATCAGAGCAACACAAAACTATGCAAGCCACACCCTAATTCACATCAAGTCCCATTCACCCATCAGACTTGTGTTTGCTGACCTATATTAGCTTCTGGTCCAGCAGGGTTGCAGTTATTAAGTTTGAATCTTTGTGTATAAATCCCATTGACTCACTCTTCCCCACCGTGGAACCACCTCCAGCTTTCAAGATCCCTATTTTTCCCCAATTCTATCCTCTTGTTTGCCTCAGTTTTCATCGCTCATATACTGATGGCCATGCCTTCACTTGTGTCTGCAATTTCCTTCCTAATACGCTCCATGTCTCCCTTTAAGACTCTTCTCCTTTAGAACACTCAGTGGTTAATACTACTGCCTCACAGCGCCAGGGACCCGGATTTGATTCTACCCTTGGGCGACTGTTTGGAGTTTGCACATTCTCCCTGTGTCTGTGTGGGTTTCCTCCAGGTGCTCCGGTTTCCTCCTACAGTTCAAAGATGTGCAAGTTAAGTGGATTGGCTATGCTAAATTGCCCTGTAGTGTCCAGGGATGTGTAGTTTAGGTGGATTAGCCATGGGACATGCAGAGTTACAGGGATAGGGTAGAGGGTGTGTCTGATTGTGATGCTCTTCAGAGGGTCAGTGTGGACTCAATGGGCCAAGTGGCCTACTTCCACACTGTAGGGTTCTATAATTCTATGAACACTGCTTAAAACCTGCTAATTGTTATAGTTAGTGTGAGAGGAACGTACAGGTGGTTAGAAAGTTTGATAGAGAAAAAAATCCAAATCTACCATTTATATTTGTACTGTGTTACAATAGAAAATATGTATGAAAAATCATGTCCTATCTTGGGTACAGGTCAAATCAGAGCAGAAAATATTACCCATGCCAACCTTTAAAATAGCTATATGTGGATGTCAGCATTTCTGTTACATGCCTTTTCTGGGGTTAGCTGTTATATAATTTATTCAAGAATAACCTACAAGCAGATTCAATCAACTGTAATTTATGAATTACAAAGAGGGAGGCAGTGGTGCAGTGTTAATGTCACTAGATTAGTATTCTAGAATCCCAGGGTAATATTCTGGGACATGGGTTCAAATCTCACCATGGCAGATTTGAATCGATAAAAATCTGCAATAAAATGTAGGTTAATGGTCACCACTGTTGATTGTCACAAAAACCCATCTTGGGCATCTATGTGACTGAAGACCCACATAATGTGGTTGACTCTGAACTGTCCTCTGGGCAAATGGGAATAGTCAATAAATGCTGGCCTGGCCAGTAATGCTCTCGTACCATGAATGATTCTTATTATTAAAAAAAATTGCAACATGGAAAGAGACTATTAGACTGATCAGGGCCATGTTCCACATAAACCACCCCCTCAGTACCACCATTCTTAAAACCCTATTCCCGTAATTTACATTGAAACGTTATTTATCAAGAGTCTTTCTTGAGAATCAAACCAATTTAGTTGGAAAATGAAAAATCATAATGAAATGACAAACGTTGTTACAAAATATAATCGTTTTTAATCCATTGAACAGTTTATCATAAACAAATGCAGGCATTGTAAGGGATAGCTATATATAAATCTGACTTTGAGAAAGATATTAGCAGTAAAAGATTAGAGATTTAAGATTCTCAGACCAAACTGGTAGTAATTGTTCAATTGCTAGCACATAAAGTATGAATTTATTCATCAATTATAGGCCTTATTACCAACTCCACATTTATAGTACTTTATTTCTGTACTTCTCAAGAAAGAAAAATCAATGATAATCATCAATAGAATTGGTTGTGACTAGGCAGAAGGTATGTCCTTGTCTCCTTTGACTCATCCCTTAATTGGCTGCAGTGATTTTAACATTGGGACCTTATATAATCCATGAGGGATATGTTCACTCTTGATGGGAATGTAATCAGGAAATGACAATTTTCAACAGATGAAACATCAGAATAATTGTTCCTGAGGGGGTAGTGACTGATGCCAAGCACAACTAATAAATTTTTGAATGTCAAAATGTCAAACTCAATCTATTTGTTCCCATGGGCTTCTTACTGTAATTTTACTCTGAAGGACAAAATGGGCAGAATCAAAAATAATAACCCATAAAATACAGCACAGATTTTCTAAGTTATGCCATTGAAACAAGTTAGCCAGCTTCAGACTATTCAACAGTAAATCCTTTAAAGTTATGAATGGATCTGCAATGCTCAAATACAATTATGTATTTAATGAAATGCTTTCAAAATAGTTTGACATTTCCTTCCTCCACCCACAGACAACATCAACAATATTCCTCATTAATCATCCCCTCATTTTGGAGTCCAGTTTTAGAAAGAAATGCTCACAGCAAAGCTTAACGTTAATGGGATTTGAACCAACAAATCCTGATTAAAGTTTAACAGTATTCATTGCGTTGCCAATCCAATTGCATTGACTATCTGAAAAGAAACAGCAACTGAGTGTAAAAGAAACTGATTGCTGCAACTGCTTTGTTTGAGTTACATCAAATTAATTAGACAAATTGTAGTAATATAAGAAATGCGAATCAGCGATCAATGCTGGTCAAACTGGAAGAGAAAGTGTATGAAATGAAGGATATATACTTGGAAGCAAGGCAAGAGATTACCACTGAGGTTGGGCATGGTTGGGCCATGCAGGGACTTGAACTAGGGGTGGGAAAACACATGGTTCTTGGAGAGGACAGCAACATCTTGTTTTTAGTGGTAGAAATATCCCGACACGTGGCAGGCTGATAATCAAACTGAACTTGGCACCTGACACATAAGGAGAAGCCAAAGAGGTAGGTTTCAAGGAATGTCTTAAATTAATAGAAAAAGCTTGAAGAAGTTTAAGCAGGGAATTTCAGTGCTTACAGCCTAGGCAGCTGAAGGCATGGTGGACTGATTATAATTAGGAAAGCACAAGAAGCAGAATTGGAGGAGTACAGAAGGCTTGAGAGGCTGGACAAGGTTGCAAAGTTAGTGAGAGGTGAGGCTATGGAACTATTGTGCAGATAGAATCGTAGAATCCCTACAGTGCGGAAACAGGCCCTTTGGCCCAACAAGTCCCTAAGAGCATCCCACCCAGAACCATCCCCCTATAACCCACCTAATCTACACAGCCCTGAACACTCCAGGCAATTTAGCATGGCCAATTCATTTAGCCTGTACATCTTTGGATTGTGGGAGAAAACCAGAACACCCGGAGGAAACCCATGCAGACAAGGGGAGAATGTGCAAACTACGCACAGACAGTCACCTGAGAGTGGAATCAAACCCAGGTCACTGGCACTGTGAGGCAGCAGTGCTAACCACTGAGGCACCATGCTACCCAATGGGAAGGTGAATCTTTACACAGGAAGGAATGCAGTTTCATTAATGAACTTAAGTTGTAAAATGCTGAACATGTGGCCTCAGGATTTGTAAGCTGGAGAGAAAGAGATGGCAACATATGTGGGGCATTGTCCCGAAGTTGGAAGAAAGCAGTCCACTCACCATCAGAATAGATGTCTAGTGAGCTCAGCTTGGAGTTGAGCAGTAGAACAGCTCTACACTTCTTGATTTAGCCTAAGGTAGTTGCCAAGGGAGTATATGAGAGGGGGAAAGGGCCAAATTTAGAGACTATAGGCAGGAGCCAAACAGAATGGGTTAAATTTTCATTGCATTAATCTGGAAATTGTGGTTGATGCAGGAAATTGGTCAGTGCAGCAATGTTTTTTTTTAAATCATTCACTAAATGGGGACTTTGCTGGCTATGCCAGCATTTGTTCCTCATTCCAGGGGACAGTTAAGAGTCAACCACTTTGTTGTGAGATGGAGTTACATGTGATCCAGACCAGGTAAGGATGGCAGTTTCCTTCCCTAAAGGCATTCATGAACCATATGGGTTTTTCCTGACAATCGACAATGGTTTTATAGTTACCATTAGACTCTTAATTCCAGATTTTTGTAGAAATTCAATTCTACCATCTGCCATGGCGAGATTTGATCCTGGATCACCACAACGTTACCTGGGTCACTGGGTTAACAGTCCAGCATTAAAACTGCGAGGCCATCGCCTCCCCCTTTGGGCTGGCAAGGGAGTCAGACTCTGTGTTGAAGTCAATCCCTAGTTTATGATGATATCAATAAATTATAATCTTACTAGAAGAGGTAGGGTTAATGGTAGAATCTATAAAATGCTAGACTTATACCAGATGTGAGTGGAAATAGCAGAATTGATTTTGGGAGGCAAACAGAAAGTTAACAAAAAGCTGCAGTTGTATGGCTTTATTTAATGTAGCCCAGCCCTATAAGTGGATGGAGACTCAGTCTAAACAGCCAGCCATAGAGAGGGACAAAGGTTGATCTGCCCCCTGGGGCAAGCTAAAATAACTATTAAACAACACCATGTAGCAAGCAGTGATGAGGTGAACCTGCCTCTATTCGATGATTAGGTTTCCTTGGAGCAGGCAGGTGCTGTGCCTGCTGGTACAGTTGTTGGTTTCTATAACTGATAGGTTGGCGCCAGTGGGGCTGCAGTGTACAGACAAAATAATGGAAACATTTTGATTCAATGTTTTCTGTATGCCCCTTTAAAAGAGACACTTGTTAAAATTAATAGCTGATCAATGAAATGTGTGATGCAATTTTAGATGGTAATCTTTGCCAATTTGCAGTACAACTTTTTTTTGTCTAGTGTTCCCCCAATCCCTCCACACCACCAACCCCCAATCTTTCTCCCAGACCCATCCCCATCCCTAGTTCCTCCCCATTCACCCCAACTCAACCTAAATCCCCCCACATACACCCCCAAAAATTCTTCCACCTCTCCCTGAAAAGTCCCTCAAATCCCTCCCACAAATGCCCACCCTTTCAAATATGCCCCCACACTAACCCCCAAATATGCCCCTACACCACCATATAAATATCCCACACCCCCCAGAAATATCCCAACCACCCAGCCCTCCCACAAATAAGAACCGAAATAACTGTGGATGTTGTAAATCAGGAACAAAAGCAAAGTTGCTGGAAAATCTCAGCAGGTCTGGCAGCATCTGTGAAGGAAATTACAGAGTTAACGTTTCCCTTCCTCAGAACTTCCTCCCGACAAATATCCCCCTACCACTTACCCCCCCA
>NC_063354.1:6947183-6957937 GCF_021869965.1 Rhincodon typus
AAGGGTCTAGGCCTGAACCATCAGCCTTCCTGCTCCTCTGATGCTGCTTGGCCTGCTGTGTTCATCCAGCTCTACACCCTGTTATCTCGGATTCTCCAGCATCTGCAGTTCCTGCACCCCGGAGGAGGTGTGTCCAGGGTTCGCGTGACGTCGGCACACGTCACCACCTGGGAGAAGGCGCCGGCACGGGGTTCCGTTTCATCTTCAGTTTCTATGAATGGGCAACACTCCGCCCCGCCATTCCTTCCCGCCCTGCCCGCTCATTGGGCGCGTCCTAAGACGGCGTTGGTGTTGACGAGGGCTATTGTGACCCGCCGTGGCGGACGGCGCATGCGCAGTGGGTAGGTATCGTCCCTCCCCCCCCTCCCGCCCTCTCTGTCCTTAAAGCCGCCATTACCGTGTCAGTGAGGTGCGGCGCCGCGGGCAAAGCTGGGATAGATCTTCTATATATATATATAAAAAAACGCTTTAATCAACGTGTTTTATTTTTTTTTGTTGATGAATCTGGAAAATTAGCTTGTTTTTCGTTTCCCCTGTCGAATACTCGAAAGCTAAACCCTCCGTCGTGAAGAGGCGGTTTTGTTGTGTGGGGCGGGAGAAAGGGATAAAAGTTTTTATTTTCCTTTCTCCGAGAGGAAAATGGGCGACAAACTCGACATGTCCCTGGACGATATCATCAAACTCAACCGGCAGAAAAGCCCAGGCGGCCGCGGGGGCCGAGGTGCCCGCGGCGGCGGAGGTGGTGGTGGAGGAGGAGGCGGTATGGGCCGGGGAGCAGGCCGAGGCGGCGGGGGCGGCCTAGCCGGTCGTGGAGCAGCGGGAGGCCGTGGTGGCGGTGGAGCTGGGGCGGGAGCCCTGGCTGTAGGCCTCATGCGCAACAGACAGAGTGCAATCCGAGGAAGAAACCGACCGGCTCCGTACAGCAGGGTAGGAAGCGACCGCGGTTTTAACACACAAAAAACAGAAATGATAGGGAAAAAAAAATGTGTTTCATTTAAATCCAGAGAGAGAGGAAGGAAAAACAAATCATTGTAGATTTTTATTTTGTTTTTTTTCTGGAAGTGCTTTTTTTTATATAAAACGTTCGGTTTGAATTTTGAACCGAGCGGCGCCATATTGGAGCCGTTATAGATTCGATTTTCTTTTTTCATACTTTTTTTAACAAAGAAATCTTTTAGCCCGTTAACTTTAAAACAAACCCCGGGCCCCGCTGGCCACGAGTTATATTTTTTTTCGTGAAAACATCGCAGAATCGAGGAAGAAGGGATTGTTACACGGCGCCTCGTGATTTCTACGGAGGATGCTGACAGTGGATTCGTGTTTTCGCTGTTAAATCTGCTTTAAACATCCGTGTAAGTCTAAAGCTCGGAAATGTGATGGCGGCTCCCGAGCAGAGCTAACGGACGAAACCGGAGCTGAATTCATCAGGAGCTTTAAAATGGCGGCCCGACCCGAAGCACAAAGATGTCGGGGAGGAGCGTGGGATCAGCTATGTTGCCGCAGTAATAATGCCCTCGCTCCCTTTGTGCTTCACACGGACGGATTTACAAAGGATAGACTCTCTCTAAGGACTACCTTTCCATTTTACCACGTCAAAAGTTCGATTTGTACCGCATTTCTCGACTGCAGCTTCGCATCTCTGTCACCTTAACAGACTCCTGAATTGATCAGGACTATTTCAAACTGCCTCTTTTTCTTTGGACTTTGTATGAACATTTCATTAAAAGTGAACCTTCTACGAGCATATCCTTCACTCGGTTGGTTACCTGGCAAGTCATGGACTTTTTTTGAAGGACTCTTAATCAGTACTATTAAAAGGAACTTAGCCGATGCAAAGCGCTCTTTTGTTTTGGACTCTTGCGCTGCTAAGATTTGTGGACAGTGGAATGCATCTCGCTTGGAAGAGATGGAGGCGTTGCAGCTGTTTCTGCTGGAGAAGCTACCACCAGCTGAGGAGAATTTCACCAAAGTATCTGGCTAGTGGCTATTAGAAGGAATCCAGGCTTTAGTTCGAGATGATGTGCTGTGGAAACAGTGGTAGGATAATAAGTGAATTCATTTCTCACCAAGTAAACAGTTGCATCTGATTTTCTATGCTTAATTTTCATCTATCATTGTGTATACAAGAACACTTTATATGTTGCTAGCTTAGTGAACTGAGTGCAAATGTTGTAATTAGATACTAAATTATATTCACTACATAAGCACATGTCATTTTGTTAAGTAGTTAACCCATTTCAGGTAAGGTCAGTGTACTTGTAATGAAACTCCCATGACAATCGCTGAAGCAAGTGACCGACTCAGTCTTGCATACATATATTGTAAATATAGGGGGAGGGGAAAGATAGGTAGGGTGGACATGTGAAATTAACCAATGTATTGGGGTACAAAATGTAGGAAGTCAGCGAGGTGTATCTCTATTTTCTTATAGCCGAAACAACTCCCAGACAAGTGGCAGCATGACCTTTTTGACAGTGGTTTTGGCGCTAGCGGCGGTGTTGAAACTGGTGGAAAACTCTTGGTGTCCAACTTAGACTTTGGTGTGTCTGATGCAGATATTCAGGTAAGTGAAGCGCAGGATGTTGGTCCTGAGTTGTGGGCTGGGAATGTTTATGGGTATTCTAGTTTGTTTAGAATTGAACTTTTGCTGCCAACGATTGAACGATACAACAGGATAGTGTGGAAGCTATTTTTAAATAGCAATACAATTGGCCTTGCTATTCTTTTTTTTTCCCCAGATTCTTCTCCCTGAAGTGTGGTTTTTATTTTTTTTGGCTACGCTTTGAATATATGTCCAGCACCCCATCAGCTGCAGATCCTAAAGCCTAGGTAATCCGGCCAAATCTGATCAGTTTGGTTTGATAACATGATACGTTGAGCCATTTTAAAAACTGTTCCTGTCTAAATGCATCCTTTCAATCCCCTTTTATCAAACCACTTCCTTTCTCTAGAAGGAGAGGAATCCTCCTCCAAAATATCATCCCACTTGAATTTCATGTACCCTTTATCCATTCCAGTATGTTGTACATGTTGTCCTCAAAGACTTTTGAGTATCTTCTGCTTATTATGCTTCCAGGTTTTAATTGTTTCCAGACTTCAGACTTGACTTGTAGTTCCATATCTGTCACTAGTCTTCAGAAATCTGACATGATTAAAATATTAGCTGTTGAAGTGAATGTCCTTGGCTCATTGCTTTGCTCCTGAGCGGTCTGCAGTTATCGTCAACGGTGCTTTCCCATTGCTTCCTTGCCCTGCCTTGTAAGAGACAGGCATTTTCCCCAAATTTACCATCACTGGAATGAGAACAGTCTGTTGTTGATGTTAATCTAATCCAGGGAAGCCATCCATTCCCTCTTTTTAAAAGTTATTGCTAACTAGACACTCAGCTTGTGAATCTTTAACTTCCCTGCTGCGTACGACTGTCAGATTCTTTGAGCCTCATTCCTGTGGTTCCGTGTCTCTTTTTGGAAAATTGGATGTTTGATATTTAAGTTCGCAGTGCTATTGTATAATGATCCTTGTTTTATCAGAATTAAGTTTTATAGGGTATTTAGCTGGAGTTAAATATTTCAAGTAGAAATTACTTGACCACAGAAGTCCACCTACAGTTTTTTTTCAGTTGTGGACCACATCGCTAATATTCTTCTGGTTGGCTTCTGCCTCCCACTCAACAAAATTTGAGTTAGTGCCACATTTTGTTCCTATTGACTTATTTAACTCTGCACTAATGGCTTACATTTTATTCCTGACTTAAGTATTGCTTCAAATTTTTATCCTTGATTTCAAACCCCTCTGGTCTTTTTTTAAACGTTTCGTCCTTGATTTTGATCACTTTATTGCTGTAAACTCTGGAAGTTCTCCTTCAACAGCTGTGCTTTTTGGAAGACTCCCCAAAACGTAGCTCTTTGACCACATCTGGTCTCCTGCCCTAATGTCAGATGTCAAAATTTAACATTTGTGAAATACTTGGGATGTTTTGTTATGTGAAAGGCGTTATTACATAATGTTGCCTGTAGCTGACATGAATATGATAACTGATATCAAATGACCTCAAACCCCATTTTCCTTTTTTAATAGCAAGGTATTTTGCTATAAGAATGTTGTCCCTTTTAACATAACTGTTAAAGCAGCATGTGTTCACATTTAGTTTCGGGGTTTTTTGTAGTTTAAAAGTAATTATGTTAACACTTCTCAGTCACTTGTTTTGAATGAGGTGTTTGTGGGGGAAAAACATATTCATTATCTGTTGGCACTTGGGTATTTAAAACCAAGATATGTCTCTTGTGCTTTTATTGGCTGCCTATAAGTCTTTTTAAAGTTATTATTGTAAAAGATAAATGTGAAATCCAGCAAGAAATAGCATTGAATAGGAAGTACTGAAAGCTAGCATCAAAACTTTGACTTCATTGGAATTAACTTCTTTGCCATGTCAGTGCTTCTACACCAGAGATGTGATGCTGGGTCTGCTCATCTTAGAGCACTGGAATTGTGCTGTTTTTGATCTTTCAGGAACTTTTTGCTGAATTTGGGACATTGAAGAAAGCAGCTGTGCATTATGATAGATCGGGTCGCAGCCTAGGGACGGCAGATGTACACTTTGAGCGAAAAGCAGATGCTCTGAAAGCTATGAAGCAGTATAATGGAGTACCTTTAGATGGTAACTTTAGATTGTGAATTATATAAAGAAATTGCAGCATTTTATTTTTAAAGTTGCAATCTCCATTTTAAGGTCATTAGCTTAACAGCATGTAGATCCTGAAAACACCTTCGCTTTGATAGTGAAATTTACAGATGAATGCTGTTAAATTAGTGATATATTTATAACATTCAACTAATGTAAAGTGTTATTCTGTCCAAGGTACAAAACACACTTTAACAACTATCAATCTTTCAGCTTGCAGGCCCCCCCCCCCCCCCCAGTGTATGTTTTCAGGATTTAACTGTCTTTTTGTTCAAGTTGCAAATATCTGATTAACGCAGCTCAGTCCTCATTTTCCTTGTATGTTCATTCCCATATCTGTACAAACCTACATTTGGGTTGGTAGGCACACATATGATCAACACTGTGGGTTACCTTCCTGATTGGAGGAAATAGCTGTTTGGTGCCATATTTTTACTTTGGCATGAATAGCTGGAATTAAGAATATTGATTTTCGTGCCTTTAAAATGCTGTCTTTTAATCTTCTGGTTTTGTCGCTACTTTTCTTGGGTTTGTTAATGACCTGGTCTGCTTAATTACAGCTGGCTCACTACTCGCCTGTCAATTACCGTAAAAAGCCATCCCATTCACATCCCCCTTCTAGGGAAGGAAATCTGCCATCCTTGCATCTTTGTCATGGGTGTGAGATCACATGTAATGGTTGACTCTTAGCTGCCCTTTGATCTCATAAGACGCTCAGTTCAAGGGAATTTGGGAGTGGGCAAGAAATGCTGGCCTTGTCAGTGATGTGTAAATCCTTTCCTCAAAAATGGGGTGATCTCTGTGGCCTTGTAGTTTTTATATATTTTGTTGAATATGGGTGCCACTAGTAATGCTGATATTTATTGTCTTTCCCTAATTATCCTTGAAATGAGTGCTATGCTGAAGGAGTTGTTGTACGATCAACTAGGTTTGGAGTCACATGCAGACGAGATCGAGCAAGTATAGCAAATTTCCTTTCCGAAACAGCATTAGTGAACCAGACTGGCTGTTATAAAACTGAATTTTATGGTCACATTCATCTGCAAGAAACTGTTTATTTCAGTTGCTTCTAGTTGCCTGGCTCCCAATTAGCTGAGCGTTCTTTTGACTCTTTCAACCAGCTCTCTTTTGTGTCCTTCTCACTTCCTACCAGATGGCTTCCCAGTCTCTGCTTCCCTATCAGCAGAAAAATAAGAGAAACAATCTGTGATTAGCAGAGTGGCTCCTTGGATCTAGCTATTCTACCTAACAGCAGATGACTTATTTCTGGGCAATTTGGGGTCAAATTTGACTACCACCCCACAAATTCAGTGTTGGCTTATTTTGGAATGCCTCTAATATATATAAACACCAGTGGTAGGTTTCATGATTTTAAGATATCCTCCCCACCCAACCCCCCCCTCCCAGCAAAAAAAAACTCTGTAGTATAACAAGCAAAAACATAACTCTGATCAGACTCCCTGAAAATGGAGTTTCTGTAAATGATCTGATGTTACTTTGTTCGTGGAAGTGGTTTCCTATTAAAATTGCCAACTGACAAAATATGTTTCTGTCTCTTTGGGTAAAGGACGACCAATGAACATTCAGCTGGTAACCTCACAAATTGATGCCCAAAGGAGACCACTTGTCAGGTGAGTTGTCCCCTTGGTCTGTTTTTGCATTTGTTACACTTTGAATTCAAAGATATAACTCTTATGTGGGCTTATCTTAAGATTGTAAGGAAAGCACTGAGTTAGCACTGTCAAGTCGGTTCATTGAAGTGACGATTTTACCATGCCGGTCTTGTAACCACTTGCTCTTCCTTTCCAATATTGTAGTGGAAACAGAGGATTAAATCGATCTCGTGGTGCTTTTGGAGGTGGAAACAGGCGATCCCGAGGCAGCAACAGGGGTGGAAGAGGTCGTGGGGGAAGGAATCCAAGGCAGCAGCTTTCAGCAGAAGAACTGGATGCCCAGTTGGATGCTTATAATGCCAGGGTAAGATAGGTAGTGGGTTTCTCAATTGTTGAATCGGCCTTTGACTTGTAATACTTCATTGCATCTTAGATTAATGCCAATCTGTTGGTGTGATCTAAATCTGTCCCCAAGAGTCCTTCCTGTATTATGTTTATGCAGTCTATCTTCCTTTTTTTAAAAAAAGGGAATCTGTGACTACTATGCTGATCAATTGGAGTTTAAGCACAACCATACAGTCTGAGGCTCCTGGAGTTTAATTGTGTGCTTCTTGCTCAGTAGTAAGAGTGCTACTGTTGGCTATGTACAAGTGGAGTAGAAATTGTCACTCTTCAGAGGAAATTGAAGATGATCCTTTGAGAGGAGAGTAAGATTGAAGTTGGGCTAATAGTTCTGGGAACAAATCTATTATCTGAGGTCAGGGAGCTTGGTGGGAAGGTCTTCACTAATAGTATTTGAGATTGCAAAGTTTTTGACTTGAAAGTGGCAGTGATGAGACTTTGTTCATAAAAGACCATGAATTGGCTTTGATAAGTTATATGTAGTGTACTTTAATTTCTTGTATGCTATTACTTGGGAATTTTGAAGCTGGCTGAAAGAATTTAGAAAATGGATGCAGGTGGGTGGGAGAATATATTTGGTATGAAAGGGCAAGCTGAGCATTCCAGGATGGAAGATGGTTTGTTTCTGAAGTAGGCCTTTATTGGTGAAGCTGATTTGCAGGATTAGTGAAAGAAATAAGTAGCAATGTGAAGTTTTTGGGGGTGGAATTGCATCTTGGGAGTCAGATAAGGCATTTAGAATTTGGAGGCAACCAGTAATGTGCCTCCGGATAGGTTTTATGTTGAATACCTGTGGGTAGAATTGGCTTTTTTGTGGTGAATGTAAGTAGGGTGAGGAAGGGTACCTGAATTGATTCGGCATGTGGAAATGAAAAGTCAGATTAGAAGTTGTATACTGATCTGGTAAGGCATCAACAAAGCAGGTTTTTAAAAAGTAAACTTAATGTGTCTTATTGTTTTTAAGCAAGTCTAACTCCAATGGGAACAGTCAAATGCATTTGATCACCAGTTGGGATGAGCTGATCTGCCTTGGAGGGGTGGGTGTGGAGGCAGGGGTGTGACTTAGTTGTACCATGTACTGTCTTGTGGAGATGAGGCTTGTGAATTTTCTGATAGTGTTCTGTCTATATTTCAGTAAAACAGTCAAAGCTCTTTTTAATGTTTGTTTAAAAATATTGGTATGCTGAACATTTAATTGTTTTATTTCTTGCAGATGGATACAAGTTAAGTGACCTTTGAAATTGACTCACCAGTGGCTGAACTTTTTTCCTTGTGGGAGGGAGACAAACAATGTAGTCTAGTAACTCCGTGAAATAGGTTTTTAAATATATGTAACTTTTTAAGTCACAGTCCTGTTTTGTACTGAATGTTTTCATTTTGGGATACGTTTTATTGGTTGCATGCCTTCATGGGAGGATGGACTTGCCCCGCCAGACCATGAAATAAATGCGCATTGTTAACTGAATGTATCTGGCTTTCTTGTCTCATTATGCAACTTGGAGGGCTATCTATGAATTGGAGTTGCTGTAACAGCTTATTTTAAGACGCATCTTTGTATTATTTGAATGTTAGACAGTGGTATATGGGACATGGCTAAAGATTTGACTAGTTGTCCAGTTAACACTAAATATGCTATAAGGGCATTGACCTATTGGAACCAGTTACTCAAACTAAATCTGGAACTAACTTGTCAAGAATACTAATATTCAAGTGTGATGGGAACATGGATATTTAAACTTTAGTTCATTTCATTGATTGTTTGAAGATCCTAAGTTTCTAACTTGAATGTTGCAGTCTGGCAAATCCTATGAAACTTGTTAGATTCTGCAAGAACAAAAACTGTTTCAGAAGTATAATTGCAACATACCCAGAGAGAGTACTCCTGGGGTTTTCATTGAGTATGTAGATGTTTCTATATTAATTTGTCAATACTCACCTTTTTTTAAATGTCAGAATCCTTTTTATTGGAACATAGATTTGTTAAATTAGCTGGTTGCTTTTTGGACTTGAATAATTTTTTTCTTGGAATGCATGGGCTTTCCTATTTCAAGCATTTTCTACCTGATCTACTTGGTGTTTTTTTTTCTTATTGATCTCTGGCAAGTTGATGCTATATTGGGTAAACTTACAGGCTTAGTTTGATTCCTATATGTAACTGAATGCATCAACAGTTTTCTAAATGTGAATTGCAATCTGTCCACTTTCCCTCATTTTGGGGAAAGGCAGGAAATCAGTATTCAGATGCAAAGTATCATTGATAAACCTTTTTGCTGATGGTTTATCTTTTTTCAATTTTTGAATGCAAGTTGTATCATTGAACAACTTTATGAAGTGTTTGTACTCAAACTGCTTTTTGATTTATCTGCACAATATATTATGGCTTTGTATTTCCATCAGTTATTGGTGTGTTAGTGTTCCAATAGTTCTGAAAGATATGTACACTTCAAATAGTCTGCAGTCACTCATCCTGTGAAATGGCTGAAGCTGAAGACTTCCAGCAGTTAACTAACTTCAGTGTCTCCCACTTTGCTAGAGATCAGTTACATATTATTTTACAATCATTAAGTTTAGAACTTTTGCTAAACCGTGATCAATTTTGCCAAAAAAATTGTGGGTCACAAATTGCCCCTATGTCCTCCAAGCACTTGACTACTGGTAGGGAAATGAGTTTTACGCTGTCGCTTTTCATTTTGGCAATCATTTGTCTTGGGAAAGCAGTGCAGGATTTCTGAAACACCGTATTCAACAGATGTATTTCCAACATTTTTCTATTTGGAAAGATTGGACACAAAACATGTGACCAATTCAGATTACACTGGTAAATGTGCTAACTCTGGTACCTGCTAATGCCAGCTGAAATAAATTTCAAGTTTTTTTAAAAGTTGGATGTTTGTAATATGACTCTCTACACTACACTACACTAGCGATTGTTTGCTGTCAGTACTTGGCTGTAAATGTACATTTCTTCTACCCTCGCTGCTAATATATAGCAAAGGCATCATTGTTGATTATAGACATGCAGTGTAAAAGAACATTGGCTGAAGGAGAGGACCATTCTCTTCCTTTCTGAACAAGAAAGGTAAGTGAGACTGTTTCTTTTCCCCCAGTCCAGTGCCTTTATATCTATGTACCTGTGCTTTTGAGAGTTTTAATCATCTCTTCCATTGATTGCTAAATCCATCACTTTCACATCTAATAATGGATTAATGGTGAATGCCTTGGTTAAGTTGAGGAAATATTTGAACTATCATGTTCAGTAGTAACTCCTATATATTCAGACTTCTGTCTCTGGTAATGGAAAAGGTTAAGCAGCAGGAGGATCTTGGGTCAGATATCTAATCAAAAGTCACCAAAAATGCAAAACAAAACACTGGGGATTTCCAAATGATGAATGCTGGGAGCAATCCGTACAGAAGCAAAGGCAGCAATGCAACATGAGATTGAAAGTTAAGGACAAGTCACTAACAATAAGTGGAGGTGGTGGATGATTCCTGAGACCTAGTTTGGGAAAGTACCATATTTCCTGATTTCTGTGCTGATTGGGGAGTAGAACCTTCTTAGGTGATGCATCTGAGGGATTTCTTAATGAAAACTGAGTATCTGATGACTAATGCCTTTGATTTGATAACACTTTATTGCTGTGTGTGTTGTGTAGCACTCTTGCTATTTGAGTACACGTTCCAGACAATCCAGTGCAATATTGGCACACTAAGATGTTAAACTTAGCTAGTTTACACTTTTAAACCAAAAACCATGACACTATTTTAAAGAGTCATGAAGTTCTCCCTGGTGTCATGGCTAATATTTAATCCTTCAGTCAATTAGAAATACTCAGGTTAATGTCACATTGTAGGAGTTTGCTGTGTGCCAGTTAGCTGCCTTGTTGGCTACATTACCACAGTAGCTGCACTTTTTTTTTTTTTTTTTTTTTTTTTTTTTGTAAAAAAGTGCTTCATCCATTATTAGTTCTTAGACAGTGACCTGAGCTTGGGAAAGGTGCTACATAAATGTGCATCAGTTTGATTAATTTCCTGAGCTGGTATATTGAGAATGCCTTA
>NC_063354.1:6958037-6987455 GCF_021869965.1 Rhincodon typus
CATCAGTTTGATTAATTTCCTGAGCTGGTATATTGAGAATGCCTTAAGCTCAAAAGGATAACTAGGTTAAGTGTAACTTTAAAGGCCAAAGTGATTTCATGTCCTGAGGTATATAACAGGTTATGGGCTGCGATGCTTGCTGATGCCCAGCTTCCCTCAGTCTGGCCAGAATAATGTCAACTGAAATGAAAGTCTATCACTTTCTTACAAACTGGTAACTTAAGATACTCCAGTGCAAGTCAGCAGACACTTTGTGGTGGAGCTCCCTGTTAGTTCACCAGATGACTTCTTATGGTCTAAAATAATTCTGATCGTGTGATTTCAAAAAAAAGTACTTCAATCCTGTCTGGAAGGAATGATTACATTTGAATTTGACTATTCTGAATGTGAAATGTTTTGCAAACCTCTTCATGGTTAAGAATAGTGGCAAGCAATTTGACTGACCTAGTCAAAGTACTAGGTTTGTACTAGTACGAAGTGCCTAGTCATGCAAATGTGCTTTAATTGGGAGGGAAAACCATAACATTATTTTTAAAGGTTGGTTTAGTCGTTGGTCAGCAATGTCAAAACAGTTTTTCATTGCATGATGTCACTAGAGATTTTTGGATCTAAGGCTTTCACATAAGTTGAAGTATTTTCTAATTTAGTAACAAAATTATACTATGTTACACAATCCTACAGATTTATTGATACTCCAGACAAAAGAATGTTTGTTTCTCACTCTACAACAGAGTAGGATACAGTTGTGCCAATTTTCCCTCTATTGCTGCTTAGCTCAGGTTCCAGAACGAACCCCCAGTGCTGTCAATTGATAAATATTTAATGAAAGAATTTTCACTTCAGTAATTTGGCACAAATCAAATTTGCAAAGGCACGAAACAATTTTATCTATCAAAGCATAAACTCTCAATCCTTCCTCAGGTCACTTCATTCTCTAATCACCCAGTATGATTTTTAAGAAGCAATACATAATTTATTTCCATCTGAGTAAATGGTGAACCCAAACCTGTTGTATGTGCAGTATATTCCAGCTGTATCTAGTCTTTAGAAATTATCCTTCCGGATTTCAGCTTGCATCCTGTCTGTGAGCTAGAGTTTGAAACAGGATTGTCTGCTGAACTGATGTAAGTTGGCTGTCTTTGAGCTTTGATTTTAAGAAGTGTTCCCTGCCAGCCATGTAGTTTTGTACTTTTGTGCCAGTTTGATGGCGTGATTTAGAAAAGTGTTCTTTGTTTCCTCCCATTATGGTAATAAAAGCTGTTTCAACATACCAGCAATCTGCTTTGAAGAGCTGGCACCTCCTCTTCCAGAAGATATTGATATTGATGGAACTTTTTAATTAAATTTATTTGTAATTCATTACAAACAGTCGTACTTTCCCTTTTTTTTTCATGCAACTGAGTGCATGCACACACCTTTATGATATAGCATGCTACTTCTAAGTGGTTTTATAATGGAACCTTTGCAATCTCATTGAAACCGCTTTTATAATATCAGCATTTCTATGAACAAAGTTTTGAAGGATAGATGTGCAAATTACTTGTTCATGGTGAGTCCAGATCAAATAGTGTTGCTTTTGTGTAATAACTACCGTGGTTGCTCGGTGCTACAGTTTCTGCAGAGACTAAACTTAGAGATGGTGAAATTTCCAGGGATGGCTAGAAGGATTATTAAATTTAGAAATTAAATGTTTTTTGTCTCAGTGAAATTCTTGAAGTGGGACTTACCTTTCTACTTTTAAATATTAATTGGACTGCTTAAGGAGCATTGGTAGACCATTCAGCCCATCAACTCTGCCATTGAATTAGATTTTTACTTCCCTGCCTCAGTTACTATCCTGTTATCACATACCTATCCATTTGTGTTTTTTTTTTAGTATTAACCATTCTCCCACTTGCTTGGAGTTCCCACAGCTATCTCCATCAAATGGCCTATTGCTTATTCTGAGACTCTTGTCTTGTTCTAAACTAAGCATTCAGGGGAACCATCCTGTCTTAATCACATTGTCCCACCCCATAAGAATTTGAGATTTTACTTTTAATTAGGTCATTCCTCGAAGCTTAATTCAAGTCTAGTTTCTTCAATTCTCAAACTAATCTCACCATCTCAGGAATTAAATAGTGAACCTATGTAGTACTAGCTCTATGGCAAATCTATTCTTTAACCAAAACTGTGCCATAGACTATAAGATGAGACAAAGGAGTAGATGCAGACTATTCAGCTCATAGTCTGCTCTGTTGTTCAGTGAGGTGATGACTGATCTGAGCGTTCTCAATTCCACTTTCCTGCCTCTTCCTTAACACTTGGACTAATTTTTAAAGTCAGTAAGTAATCCATCTCCACTTTGAACATATTCAATTACCCATCCTCAACAGCCCTGTGCAGTGAAGAATTTCCATAGTTTCACTACCTTTTGAGGAAATTCTTGTGTGCAAACCTTTTGACCTGAGATTATGCCCTTGGGTCCTAGAGTCTCACGTTAGGGGAGACAAACTCTTCTACATCTCTTTGGTCAAATCCTCTGAAAATCTTGTTTCGAAAAGGTTGCCTCTCGTTCTTCTATGTTTCAGCTAATACAGTCCCAGTCCACAAAAGACATTCTCTCCACATGTGGCATCGGCCTGTTGAACCTTCTGGACTGTCCCCATTACTAGTATCCCTCCCCTTTTTTTTAAATAGGAGGCCCAAAACAACTTCAGTATTTCACCTGTGGTCAGATTAGTGCCTTGTATAGGTTTAGCAAAGTTTCCTACTTTTTATAAAAACCAAAAGAACTGTGGATGCTGTAAATCAAACAAAAACAAGTTGCTGGAAAAGTTCAGCAGGTCTAGCAGCATCTGTGAAGAAAAAAAAAAAAATCAGTTACTATTTTGAGTCCAGTGAAACTTCCTCAACTGAGTTCTGAGAGTTTCACTGGACTCTAAACATTAACTGGTGTTTTTTCCCTCTCTTCACAGATGCAGTCAGATCTGACAAGCTTTTCCAGCAACTTGTGTTTTTCCCTCCTTTTTATACTGCATTCCCTTAAAATAAATGCCTACAATTTGCATTCCCTATCTTCTGCCGAATTTAGATGCTGACTTTGAGATTCATAGATGAGAGCTTACAAATCTTCCTGACTGGTGTTTTCTCCACTTAAATAATCACTCTATTCATGCCAAATTGCATAGCCTCACTTTTCTCCAGATTATATTCCATCTGCCACAATTTTACCCTCAACCTCTGACAATTTTGTCATCATTTCCACTTGCTTTACTGTTTTTGTCCTTCATGAATAATTCATAATGTGTTAATGATTTGGATAATGCACAAGACTCCATGTGCAATCTCAAGTCCAGTGAGACATCTTTGCTCCAGTAATCAATTAATTATGTTGAAAGCCAATACATTGAGCTTTCATAATTGCTGCACCTGCATACTAGTTTTTGTAGCTCAAGGGCACCCAGATATTTTGGACATCACCAGTTCCCAACCTCTTGTGGGAAGAAATGCTGTCCTCTTTTCAGTTGATGTATACTTGCCCAGTAATTTGGCATGTCCAAGCCTTGCATTTTTTTTGTACAACTTGCGTTCACCTCTAGGTCCTCCCCAAATTTGGTCATTCTTCTCCTTCTCCATTTCCACCACCACCCTCCCAAAAAAGTATTTTGTCCCAATACAGATCAATTCTGTATTCAAGTAATCACCTGCTATACTGAGTGACCAGGTATTTATAATCTTTCCTGTATTTTAAACAATTCTCCCAATAGGTTTGTCAGCATGATTTCCTTCTCAAGTCTTGCTGGTTGTGGCCAATCATCATTGTTTTTTAAGTGTCTAGTTATCTTTTTAATATAGATAACTTGTCTATATATAACTTTCCTAACTTTACCTCAAGCAACGGATTTGTTATGTTTGCTACTTATGCTTTGCAGAATCTATTGAACTTTGAGAACCAACAATGCGTCCATAGCCAACCTCCTGTTCAGCTATAATCTTATTGAATGACAGAACAGGCTTGAAGTTACAAGTGCCCCAATTTTGCTCCAAATTTGAAGGTTTTTTAATCTAACTGTTCAGATGTATTATGTCACACCTGTGGAACTTGAATACAGGCATTTCCTGTCATAGGGAGGGGCACTACCGCACAAGCCTTTGCTCCAAATTTTGTATGTTCATGTGGTCCAGAAGATTTATCAGCTTTCAGGACAATTACTTTTGAGAGCTACCTCTTTTATTAATACTAGTGGGTTTTTTTGGCTTGGCAAGTCTGTTACTTCCCTAATGTTTCTGCAAAGCTCACTGGATTGCCCTCTCTGAAGATGGGTACATGCACTGTTTAGTTTCTTTGCTAGTTCCCTACTCTCCTCTTAACTTGCTTGCCACAACCTGAAATCCAATTTTTTTTGTTTTAAACATACTTGAAGCTTTCTGTTACCTTTCTTTCTCCTTGCCTTGTATTCATTGTCTTTATCAATTTCTTTGTTATTTGGATTCTAAATTATTTTAATCCTCACTCAGGCTTGCCACTTTACCTGCCAACCTATAAACTACTTCCATTGATCTAGTACAGTCTTTAACTTTACAGCCATTTCTGCTTCCACTTCTTTTAAAAAATGTCTTGGAATGTATATTTGCTGTAGACCATATCTTTTCTCTGAGTGACCCTTGCATGTCTGCTGTCAAATTCAGATTACATTTTTCCAATCCAGTCAATTTGCCCCATACCTTCTCAGATTCCCTTGTTTAATTTTTAAACTAGGGTCTTAAAATGAACAAAGTGTAGAGCTGGATGGACACAGCAGGCCAAGGTTACCCTCCTCCTTCCGGATAAACCTCAGGGGAACTCTCTCCCACTGCAACTCTCTCAATCCTTTAAGAATTAACTGTCACTTTCAAACTTACCATTTTATGTTAATACTATGGTCACCATAAGGGACCTTTTTAACAGCAAAGTTATTATTTAGCCTTCTCTCAACATAGTACTGAAGCTAAAATAAATAGACACGATTCTCCAGGATGCAGTTGAAGCTACTTCAGACTGAAGTCTTATTTCCATTCTCTTCTAGCTAGCTGACTTCTAAATCCCCAAACAGGCTTTCACAGTGAGGATTACTTGCCCTGGAGGTTCCTCCTTTTGAGCTAAGATTAACCAAACTGACCTTGTTAATCTGTGCATAAACTGGCAGTTGTGTTCTAAACAATGGCTGCCTCTCTGTTGCATATTGACACTCTGCCATGGGGATGTAGGAATGTTAATCAGGTGACCATCAACAACAGTGCAGGGTGGGGAGAAGGTATTTTTGGCACATGGCTCTTTTTGACTGGTGCAAAGACTATCTAACTATTCTAATCCTATTTTCCAGTATTTGACCCATACCCTAGTATGACTTGGCATTGGAAGTGCATGTACAACTACTACTTAAAATGTTCCGAGGGTTTCTGACTCACCCTTTTACAGGCAATAAATTCCTGATTCCTGACATCCTCCAGGTGAAACTTTTTGTTTTCCTCCTTTAAACCTCCCCCTTACCTTTTAAATCTATGCCCTTGGTCAGTCATCCATTCCTCCAAGGGGAAAAGTTTTCTCCCGGCAGCCTTATATGCCCTGCATAATTTTATAATCTCTATGACCCCTCTCCACCTCTACTGTCAGGAAACAAACCATAGTCTGTTCAATCTCTAAAATTAAACTAAATACCAATAACTAAAACACTCAAGCCTAAGTAACATACCAGGAAATCTCCAATGCACCCTCTCCAGTGCTATGATGTCCCTCCTGTAAAATGGGTTCTGGAACAGGATGCAGTACTCTAACTGGCCTAACTAAAGTTTTGCACAGTTCCAGCAGCATCATCCTGCTCAAACTGGGTCATTACTGTAAGGCAGCAGTGCAAACCACTGCCACTAGTTCTTGCAAGTATCATGTAAGATAATAAAATAACTTGTATTTGTGGAAAACTATCCAAGCAGCTTCATACAGGTGTATTTGAAAAGGTATTTTAATATTTGGCAGGGAGACAATACTTGGAGGGAAGATGTAGTTTTTGAGGACAGTTTTAAAAGTATAAGAAGTGAGGGTGCAGATTTCAGACTTTAGAATTTAGAATTGCTTTAAGTCAAACGTAAGCAAATCTAACTTTATTATCTAGTCATGGGATGATACTGGTGTTGGCTGGGCTAATTACCCATTCCCAATTGCCCTCGAATATGGTGCTGAGTTACCTTTTGTGAACCACTGTGCTCCTTATCAGGGTGAGTGCAGTGACACCCTGTGAGGGAGTTCTAATAGTATGCTCAATGATGTTGAAGGAGTAGCAATATATTTCAAAGTCAGGATGCTGTGTGACTTGGATGTGGTGGGCTTCCATGATCTGCTGCCCTTGTCCTAGATGGCAAAGGCCATTGGTTTAAAAGATATTTGCCAAGGAGCCATCCAGAGTTGTGGCATTGAAGCTTGTAGTTGATGCACACTCTGGCCACTTTGCATCAGTGATGGAGGTAGCACATTTTGAAGGTTTTGGATTGTGTGCTGCTCAAGAGGGCTGCTTTGTCTAGAATGGTGCTGGGTGTTTTGAGTGTTATTGAAGCTGCACTCATCCATTGCAAGTGGAGAGTATTACATTCCAATCCTGACTTGTGTCTTGTCAGTGGTGGAAAAGCTTTGAGGACCCAGAAAGTCTATTACTCACTGAAGAGTTCCCAGCCTCTGATCTGCTCTTGGAGCTACAGTAGTTTCATGGCTGGTTTAGTTTTTGGTCAATGATAATTCTCGATCTCTGATACTGGTGCAATTGGCACTTGTACATCAGTCGCTGAAGATAAACATGCAGGTGGTAAAGAAGGTAAATGGTATGTTGGCCTACATTGCAAGAGGCTTTGCGTACAGGAGCAAGGATGTGTTGTTGCAGTTGTACAGGGCTACACCTGGAATATTGTGTGTGGTTTTGGTCTCCTTTTCTGCTCTCGAGTGCAGCAAAGGTTTACCAGGCTGATTACGGGGATGGTGGGTCTGACCTATGAGGAGAGATTGACTAGGCTGGGATTGTTTTTGCTGGAGTGCAGGCAAATGTAGGGGGATCTCATAGAAACCTAAAATTCTGACAGGACTAGACAGGGTAAGTGCAAGGAGGATATTCTCGATGGTGGGTGTGTCCAGAACCAGGGGTTATAGTATGAGGATTCGGGGTAGATGATTTAGGATGGAGATGAGATTTTTTTTTCACCCAAAGAGTGGTGAGCCTGTGGAATTCATCAGCACAGGAAGTAGTTGATGTAAAACCACAATGTGTTCGAGGTGACTAGATAGAGCATTTGGAACGAATGGAATCAAAGATTTATGGGGAGAAAGCCAGATTAGGCTATTGAGTTGGATGATTAACCAATTGTAGAGCAGGCTTGAAGGGCTGAATGGCCTTCTCCTGCTCCTGGCTTCTAATGAATGTCGAGGTGTGATGGGTTAGTTTCAAAGTATTACTTGCTACTTGTTATCCCAACTGTGAATACTGGTCAGGTCTCTGCATTTGGATAGGGGTAGGTACAGTATATGAGGAGTTGCAAATAGTGCTGAACATTGTGAAATCGTCAGTGAATGTAGCCTCTGACCTTAGAGGGAAAGTTGTTAATGAAGCAGCTGAGGAACATTCCAACTCCATTCTGATTTTTGCCCTCTCTGTATCTCCCCCTCACCTTTGGTCTACATTGCCCCTAATGGTCTTTGCACATAAATTAATCAATTGGAAAACATAGGTAGTTTACTGCTGGTGGTTAATAGATCAAAAAGCATACCATGGGTGTTTTGGTGATTGGGGGGGAAAGACACCCTGAGTATCTCTTGAAGCGCTCTCTCGCAACACCCTGGTTCAAGTTCATCTGCTCCAGAGGTGTACAATATCCCTGAACAGGTTGGTAAAGAAACTAAAGATAAGTGTGGAACTGGAGGAACACAGCAGGCCAGGCAGCATCAGAGGAGCATGAAAGTTGGATTTTTGGGTCAGGACCCTTCAGAAATGGGAGAGGAGGGAAGGGAGCTCAGAAATAGAGAGCTCCTCTCTCTATTTATTTCTGAGCTCCCTTCCCCCTCCTCCATTCCTGAAGAAGGGTCCCAAACCAAAACATCAGCTTTCCTGCTCCTCTGATGCTGCCTGGCCTGCTGTGTTCCTCCAGTTCAATGCTGTGCTATCTGACTCCGGCATTGGCAGTTCTTACTATCTCTGTTGATTATCGAATATATCTGACTTGAGGAACTGAGGGCTCTTATGGTGCAGTGGTAGTGCCCCTACTTCTGGGCTTGAAGGCCTGTATGTAAGCAACTCCCTGCTCTGGAGGTATGTTGTAACATGTCCGAGTAGTTGATTAAAATATCTGCCCTGAGGAACTGTAACTTTCATGGAAGCCAGACATTGCATAGGTTGGAGAGGAAGAACACTTCTGCCATTCTAAAGTCCTTGAGCCTATAATACCTAATTGTAGTAGAAATGGAATCCATTCTACATGTGCAAACATTTCCACTTATTGCTTTGTCAGTCAACGTTTTGAGGTTGTAGACTGGCTTGCCGAGCTGCTGTGTTTGATTGCAGACGTTTCATCATTCTGCTAGATAACATTGTCAGTGTGCCTCTGGTGAAGCGTTGGTGTTCTGTCCCGCTTGTTATTTATATGCCTCAGTTTGCTGGAGTGGTTTGTATATTGTATCCAGTCCAATGTGTTTGTTGACGGAGTTCTGGTTGGAATGTCAGGCCTCCAGGAATTCCCTGGCGTGTCTCTGTTTGGCTTGTGCTATTATGGATGTGTTGTCCCAGTCAAATTTGTGTCCTGTGTCTGTGTGCATTGAGACCAGTGAGAATTGGTCATGTCTCTTGGTAGCTAGGTGGTGTTCGTGTATCCTTTTGTCAGTTTTCTTCCAGTTTGGCCTGTGTAATGTTTTTCACAGTCATTGCTTGGTATTACAGGATGTTATAGAAGAGAATGAGATAATGGTATCCTTTTGATGTAACGGCACTAGTTACAAACATAAAAGTCGACCTACCCAAAGATACAATTGTCACGCTGCTGGATGAATCAGGAAGGCAGGCACCCCATGACACCCAACAGCATCAACAAGGACAGCCCCTGAAACTTCGAGATCTATGCCTCACAACCCACTTCACCTTCAACAACCATATATTCAAACAAATCAATGGAACACCAGTGGGATCCCCAAAATCAGGCCTGATTGCAGAAGCGGTAATCTAAAGCTTAGAATGGACAGTGCTCCCCACTATCCAACCCCAAACTCTGGGTCCAATTATGTAGATGACACCTTCCTGATTATCAAACACACAAGACTAGAAGAAACCCACCAACACACAAACAACATTCTTAATGGAATAACATTCACAAAAGAAGAGAACAACAACTGACTACCCTTCCTGGACCTAATGGTGGAACTCCAGACTAGCATACGTAGACAACAAGATCAGATATTTAATTACACCAGCAACCACCCTGACACCTATAAATGGAGCTACATCAGGACATTATTCAAATGAGCCACAACATACTGTAGCAATCCTGAACTGCACAAAGCAAAACAGGAGCATTTATACTGAGTTTTTAGAAAGCACAAAAAGCACAATCTGCTCTTACCTCTGCAACAGACCACAACAAAAAGACACAACACAGCCAGATACACTAGTCACCCTACTGTGCATCAGAGACATTTCAGAGATGACCACAAGGCTACTCCTACCCCTAGGTATCAGGGTAGCCCACAAACCAACAATGACCCTGTGACAGCTACTCAAACATAAACAGCCCCATTTCTACAAACAAAACTAATATAATATACAAAATACTGTGCAAGGATTGAGAGAAACATTACATAGGCCAAACTGGAAGAAAGCTGACGATAAGATAAGAACAATTCTCACTGGTCTCAATACACATGTACAATGGAGGACACAAGCTATTACAGTCAATTTTACAGTTAGCAAGTTCACACAAACAGTAATGTGACAACAATCTGTTTGACCTGTTTTGCAATACGTCAGCCCACATTGTCCATTCTCACATTCTGATCACTTAAAATGAACTAGCAACATGTTTTCTCCACCAGCACCCTACTATTGCATAAATGCTGTCCCCTCCCCACTTCACCAGCTCTGAAGAGTCATTTAGACTCCATGTTAGCTTGCTCTCTCTCCATGGATGCTGCCTGACCCGCTGTGATCTCCAGCACTTTTTGTTTTCTGTCAAGGATAACAGTTCCACTCTTGTTCAAAATAGCACCCTGGGAATCTTCTTAACACAGGACCTCCAACGAGCAGTAGTCCCTCGATTGTTGCACTAGACTGTTAGCTGCTTGTGGTCTTGAAATGGGTCTTGAATCCACAACTTTGAGTACTACCCAGAGTCACACTGAATAATCATTAGTGACTATGCTGTTAAGAAGGACCCCTGGGTTTCATCTGTATTTATAGGAAAAAACAGTCTATAACGTGAAACACCTCTTCAGATCCCTTTATTAATAATTTAGCTTATTTGGTCACTGCAAAACAGTGGTTCCAAGTGTAAACCTATATTCATGCTGTTGTTCAGTTGTCAAATGGTCAGTTTGAGAGCTTTCTAAATTGGCATATGCACTCTGGATTGCCTGCAATCATCATCTTTGAAAGCAGCTGGTGGTTGCCCTTATTGAATAGAAAATATGGACATTGAAACTTTGTTACTTAGCAACAGGTCATAACCTGAAAGTGAGTGTGAGCTCTGCAAATTAACCAGATTTTCTGCAACTTGATTTTCTTTATTAGATCTGATTGGATGGTTGTAGTAACAATCACAACCTTGGCTAAATTTTTTTTGAGAAGATTTGTAGCTCGGGTTGGGGATGAGGGTGTAGACTTGCTCGCTGAGCCAGGGTGTTTCATCGCAGACGTTTCATCACCCTGCTAGCTGACATTGTCGGTGCGCCTCCGATGCAGTGTTGGTGTTATTTGTGTGCCTTGGTTTGCTGGGGTGGTTGGTATCACTTCTGTAGACTGTAATACAAAAGTACCTCATTAGCTGTAAAACACATCAGAACATCCTGTGGTCATTAAAATGCATGATTTTCCTTCAAGTAGTATGAGATGCAATTCTGAAATTCAGTATGTATACTATAGGGAGAAACTATAGTAGACAAACATACTACTTGCAGTGATCAACCTAGAAACTTAAGGGGATATGAGTACAGAAAACAATGATGAGTGTACTCTCAAAGTAATGATGTTGGTGCATTTCTTCACATTTTGTGGTGCAGGGTGGGAGTTGTCATGGCATCCTGAGCAATATTTACCACAATGATATTCTGATCATTTTAAAATATTGCTGTTTCTAGGACCTTGGCCATTTGTGTTCTGTCTTTCTGCAGTTAATTGCCTCATTCAAATGTGACTTCACATCAAAAGAACTTCATTTGCTTTTGAAGTTCTCAGGGATTCTGCGGACATGGCGGATACTATATAAATGCAAGTTTGACCTTACTATAATTCAGCCTTCAAAGCACGAGTGTTTTGAAAACTTATGGATAATTAAAGTATAAAATCAAGTATTCTTTGAAAGATAATAACACTTTTTATGCATATGCTATTTGTATAGTCCAGGCAATTTGTTTCTGGTATTAATACATGAATTGTGTATATGAGTTGCAATAAAACATATACTCATCAACATCAGTCCCTTAATGAGCAATGTGTCTGCCAAGTTTCATGTGATCTCTGATAACTCTGCAAACTGAATGCACAACTCTTTTGGGTAGACAAGACGAGAGTTGTCCTGAGGTAGAGGGTAGTTCTTATACCGCACAGCTTATACCATTGGTTTCTGACTTTGTCACAGCTTGTTAGTTAACACAGAACACAAGCACAGAACACGAGCACACAGGCCCTTCAGCCCATGATATTGTGCCAACCTATTATCCTACTAAGATCAATTTACCCTGCATACCCTATATTTTACTGTCCTCCACACATGCCTATCTAAGAGTCACTTAACAGTCTCTAAAGTACCTGACTCCACTACCACTGCAGGCAGCGCATTCCACGGGCCCACCACTCTGTGTGAAGAACCTAACTCTGACATCTCCCCTATGCCTTCCTCCAATCACCTTAAAATTAGGCCCCCTCGTAATAGTCATTTCCGCCCTGGGAAAAAGTCTCTGACTATCCACTCTAATTATGCCTCTCATCATCTTGTAAACCTCCTATGAAGTCACCTCTCATCCTTCTTCGCTCCAATAAAAAAAGCCCTAGCTTCCTCAACCTTTCCTCAGAAGACCTGCCCTCCAGTCCAGGCAGTATCCTGGTAAATCTCCTCTGCGCCCTCTCTAAAGCTTCCACATCTTTCCTGTAATGAGGTGACCAAGTGTGGTCTAACTAGAGTTTTATAGAGCTGCAGCATAACCTCGCGGCTAAACTCAATTGCCCCGCCAGTTGAGCTGCAGACATGTGGTATAGTTTGTGGCAAGTTCCTTTCACATTCCAATGTCAATATATTCCCTTTTCATGGGGCCTTCAGCATTTCCTCAAAATGTTTTCTATATCCACAAAATCAGTCTGAAGTTATGAAAGGAGGATCTGCTTCAGAAGCTGATTTAGTCAGCATGCTGATGCAATCTTCAGACCAGGGGAGCTAAATTTCACCTGATCATCGGTGCAATGCTGGAGGAGTTGTCCAGGATGCTGGAGTTTCTTTGCCCATCTTCTTTCTTGACTTTAAATATTCAGCAGATACACTGCTGGTGGAACTTCTAAAGTGCTCTGAGGTATATTTGGTAGAAAATCTGAGAGTCTCTGTCACTAATACCTTACCATATGAATGTGTAAAACCCTAGCAGCATAGGTATCATTGAATAGAGATTGTTCATTCCTTTACTGAACTGAGTCAGCGCAAGATCCCTGGAATTCTACCAACCTCTCTCAAGGCAGATAAATCTTTACCTTTTTGCACAACTTTGTGGTTTGTTTATGATAGTATGAACAAAGAATGAAGGTGACTTGATAGAACTATTCAAGATGATGGATTTTTAAGAAAAAAACAATTCTCCCACCTTCCCTGGGCTCAGGTTTCATGTCAATAAACAGAAGTTATGGGTTTAAAATCCTTGGTGAAAGATCTTGATGGGAGGCTTTCTCTCGATCTGCAACATTCAAGGAGCAAGTGGAGGCAATTTATTTCATGCCCAATTTCAAAAGGGAAATTAAAATAAATCTAATTTCAATTAATACTTGAGAACAATGAACTTGTAAGGTTGTAGAAAAATGCAGGGAATTAAGACTAAGTACAGTTACTCTTACAAAGAAGTAACAACAGCATAATAGGCTGAGTGGCTTCCTTGTTGCTGTACACCGATGTGACAAGTTCGCCACTGGATAAATGACCTTTGAGGCCCATTTGGAATTGGAGAAATATTAAGTTGGGTGAAGCTGCCATCTTAAATTTCACTTTGCACAAGCCAACCCAAACTATATCCAGGAAAGACACCTGACCAACCAAGCAATACAGCCGTAAGAAGGATCATTACCCCTACGAGCAAGGACAGCAGCGAACAAAAATTTGCGAAACCATTTGAATTCCAGAAATGAATTTATGCTTGGAAAGAATAGACTACCCAGGGCTGTGGGAGATCTTGGTTGTGAATAAAATACTTTCTATAAAAAACAATATAAACTCAATGGGCCACACAGCCTCTTCTGTGCTATTTATGAATGGTGAGTATTAACAAAATTTGCTTTGTTCTCAGAAACAAAACAATTAGATCAATAAGCGCTGAGAGGACTGGGAAGCCATGACTGACAGCATTCACAGTTGGCAGCATCACTGGCCACAAAATGGGTAAAAATGAAGATTTCAACTCCAAGGAGGTACTGCTGTATTTAGTTAAGGGGCATCTAAGAAATAGGTTTCCTGCTACTGAAGAAATAGTTCATTTGTAGTCACGCTTGTGACTATCCTGTCCTCTCCTGTGAGATAACAAACAGGATTTACAGTGTATAGAATGAGAAACAGTAAGCTCAAAGAAATTGAAGCTTTTTCTTGAACTTTTTTTTAATTGCACAGAGTAAACTGTGAAACAACCTACAACAACGATTTGGAAGTGATTAGTTACATACCCTTCACATCTCTTTTCCTCTGATGCTGTCTGTCCCTAGAGCAAAATCCCTGGCCTCACCTCAACTTAATATTAGCAAACGCAAAGTCACAAAAGCAAATTTGCACCTAGCCATTCTCCAAGGTATAGATTGCTGCCATGACTATATGGACCAGAGCTGCTGTTCAAACCAGGGGTGGAACCTCCTTGGTGCCAGACACATCACCTGCAAGTGGTTGGAGGATAGAAATCTTAAAGCAATCTGTTCGAATGTGTTATGACACACACCTCTGGAGCAGGTGGGACTTGAACCTGGGCCTCACGGCTCAGAGATACGGTCACAATACTGGAAGGATGGCTGCCCCTTGGCACTGCTGATTGGGTATTCAGAAGAAGAAAGTTGGGAAGAGGTGGAAAGTGGAACATTTCAGCTGGTTAACACGCAGACATAAAGTTTACAAATCCTCTGCTTTATTTCTTTTGGATCGTAGCCTGTGTTATAACAATTAGAAGATGTGCAAAAATGGCTAATCCATCTATCCTGCATGTCCCTAGACACTATGGAGTAATTTAGCATGATCAATCTAGCTAGTGCCTCCATTTACCTAACCATCTGGCTTTGGTGCTGTAGGTGTATTTGCTCAGACTCTTTCTGTATTTTAACTGATGTGCAAAATCACAATGTATTATAAAATAATTTTGAGTGAGTGACACTGCCAGAGGAATGTGGAGGTGGGCACTGCTTGGAGGGTATATTGAGTGAAACTATTTCCTCTGGTGGCAAAGCCCAAATAAGGAAGCATAACCATAACACTGGAATTAGGCATTAGGGGAGATTGATAGAAGTTTGTGTGGGAAGGATATAAATGACTAGTGAACCAAAATGGGTAAATACAGTCAAGTAGCTTTGAAGGGATAAAAAGTCTGTTCCTGTTCCTATGCAATATCACCATGGAGGCCATTAATTGGCAAAAATTGATTGACTCTCTTTAACTTTTTCTGAAAAGATTGGCATTGTGCCACAGACTAACTTTAATCTGAAGGCTGAGGGTTGGAGTTGTCCTCCAGAGATTTAAGCATGAAATCTAGCTTGGTACACCAGTGTAGTACAGTGGTAGTGCTATACTGTCAAAGGTGCCATTTTTCAGATAAGTTAAATTGATGCCAATCTGTCCCCTTGGTAGGTAGAAACCCCAACTGGATTATTTCAAGGAACAGCAAGAGAGTTCTCCCCAGTCAATATCAATGTCACAGAATATATGGTCATTGTTGTTTGTAGGAGCTTGCTGTTTGTAAAATTGGCTGCTGTATTCCCTGTTACAACAATAACAGACACTCATGATCCATTTGTGGAGGGTGCAGTATAAATAAATGCATTGAACAGTGTGAAGATTGCAAGGGCCACTTCTTTAGCTAAAACCAAACCTTGTTAATAAGTGCTAGCAGACAACCTAAGTGGCAATTTAATGATCCTTCAGGCAGTGGTTCAGAGGACAACCTTAACCCCTAGAGCTAGAACTTCAAGACCTAAACTAGCCTCATTTCTGAAGATCACTCTGGCTCCCTTGATGGCTCTTTAGCAGTTAAAACATATTGAGAAAATTCCCCCATGTGTTTCTGTTTCATTTTCTTTTTAACTCCTGGTTTGTTGGTTTATATAAACATAGGAGATGGAAAAGAAAACTGATAGTCAACAATGAAGAGTTTGTTGGATTTCCAATATTTTTTGGGAAGGGATGTCCTCTGACAATGGATATGTTGGATGACCTGTGGTGAGAATGTGGTCGAAATGGGGCAGAAGATGGCAGCAGGCCATGTTATGAAACCTTCAGCAAAACTTCAGTTGAAAGTTAGTAACAATATTCCCAGATGCGACACGCACTCCCCATTTCTCAAGATTCTGACCCACTGTCTATTACTTGAACACTTATCAAAGCCATGAATAACAGTCCGTAATATTATGAAGACTCTTGTCAAATTAAGAAACAAAACGTGTCCATCTTAATCTTAAAATATTGATTTTGCACTTTTCCATTCAAGGCATAAAATAAATGCTAAAATATATTGCTATCTCATAAACTAAATGGAACAAGGAAGCAGAAAGATTGCAATCCTTCATAGGCCTGGGCTGTTGGAAATTTTCTTTTTAAACTGGAAATTTTGGGTGATATGTCCAGTAAACAGACAAAACAATGCATTAAAAATTCCTAAATTGTCTTGTAATGTAAAATCAAAAATTTTAACAAATAGAAGAAAGTGCTGATAATCCGTGCACCCCATGAGTCACAGATCAGATGCAAAACAGAAACTACATTGTGCCATTGCACATCAGTTAAACTATAGGAAATGTCTGAGCAAATGTGCCTTCAGTACCTAAGCTAGATGGTTAGTTGAATGGAGGCACATTTTGCACCTTTCTTTAGCAGTTCTAAGCAATCCAACATGTTATAACCCAACAGGAATAGAACAAGAGCGATTATAAACTAAGTGGCAGTGTGTGTTTATTAACAAAAATATTCCTCTTTCCATCTTTTCTCAATTTTCTTTTGAATATTCATTCTGCAGTGCCAAGGGGTAGCCATCCCTCTGTGTTGTGCCCAGAGTAGGATAATCCTGGGCAGTGACTGTCAGCAAGCTCCAGGGGAAAGTCTAGAATAGGGCTCACCTGCGATCAACAGCACAGCCATGTCCTGTCATATCCTGCCCTTGTCTGGCACTAGTCACTGAGCAACAATCAGGACCAGAAAACCCTGGCTCAGTTCTCCCCTCCTTAACTCAGCAACACTGAGCTCACTTTGTTTCTACAAGGGCTATGGCTGGTACCAACTAACTCGCATTAGACCAGGGGATTGAACCTGGCACCTTCTCGCTCTGTACACTACAGAAAGGTCACAATTGCTGGAGAGATAGAGCGCAAAAGAGATTTACAAGAATATTGCCAGGGCTTGAAAATTGCAACAGCAAGAAAGTATTGGATAGACTGGAGTTGCTTTCCTTAGAATAGAGGAGACTGACAAGATGACTTAATTGAAGTGTACAAAATAATGTGGGGCGTGGACAGGGAAACCTTTTCCCCTAGTGGAGAGTTAAACTACGACGTGGCCCAAACTACGAATGGTAGAAGTATGATGAGGAGCTTTTCATGCAGAAGGTGGCGGTAGTCTGGCTTTTGTTGCCAAGTTTGGAAACTCACGACTCATTTAAATGGAACTGGGATCTACACCTGAAACAGTGTAATGTGCAAAAGTATGGACTAGGTTCTGAAAAGTAGGATTGGAATGGACGCCAAGTTTATACAGTTAGCGCAGACACAATGGCTGAAAGACCTCTTCCTGTGCCGTAACCTTTCTGTGATTTCTAGAGGCTGTTTCCCTGGCTGATAATCTCGAATAAGGGGGCCACAGTCTTAGGCTAAGGGGACACCTCTTCAGTTGGGGCTGCGAATCATTTGAATTTGAGAGAGAGCTGTGGGTGCTCAGTCATTGAGATCATTCAGGGCAGAGAAAGTAGGTTTTTGGGTACAAGGGGAACGGGACTAGAGGAAGAATGAGGAGTTGTGAAGGAAAGGATTGGCTCTTGAAATTCTTACTGAATGCCAGAGCAGCCTTGAGGGGTGTTACAACTGACTTCTGCTCCTAATTCTTTGGTTTTTGCATTTTTATTTTTTATTTTAAATCTGTGCTCCTGTAAAAGAGGATTATAAAATGGATGATTGGTGCATTATTGTAATGGATTTCAGAAGTTCTTGAACTCAATAGGATTTCCAAATTGTGAAAGACCAGCATCACAGTCAATTTTGAACATTACATACATAATGGAAGAAATGAAGTCAGTGAGCTCAATGTGATTCCAGTCTTTGCCAATCACCAGAACAGTGTGACCTGTCACTACTCTCCTTAATTTTATTTCGATTTCACTAAATTACATACAATACAAAGGTCAGAGAGTCAAACTAAATCACTGGCAGTTGGGAGCTGATAATGTTCAGAGTTCAGTGACTGAGAATTCCTCCGCTTCCTGGAATTATTATATTTTTGATGTATTCATCTTTCCCACACTTGGTGAGTCAGCTTTGAACCGTTTTTTTTTTATCTAATTTGAATACATTACATTCTCCTTGCTGCACAATGAATTTATTGTGCTGAAACCAGAAGCCAGAGTCTCAACAGAAAAGAATTACAGTTGGTAAACCATTCTTGCGCCTGAGTGGAAAAGACTGCATAACATAGTGGCAATTAAGTTGAGTGAATAGATAACCTGTTCTCTTCAACTGAACCCCTTGTTTGCCTGTGAGCTCGATGGTTGTGAATTCAAGTTCCATTTGGGAGCAGAACTTAAGTTCAGATGTTGATGTAGCAGTAATGAGGGTGGGGTTCTTTGTTGTTAAAGATGTCAAACTGAAGATCTGTTCAGGAATAGGTATCTGATCTTCTCCATCTTAGTCCCATCCCTCAGGATCGAGGATGATCACCCAGGTTTGTTGGCTTCTAAGATGGGACTTTGGTAAGCATATCCACAAATCCCTGAAGCTAGCAGGCAATGTAGATAAGGAGGTTGATAAGTCCAATACGTGATCTGCTCACTGTGCCACATCTGGAACATGTGATGCATGAAGGGTTGGGTAGATGGATTGATTGGAAATTTTGTGCTCTCTCTGATATCTCAATATCACCTCTGCACACTCCAATAAAGTCTCTTGAAGCATTCGGTTCCTTCCCGAATGAACCTTCTCCATTTCACTTGGTCATTTTTATTTATTCGTTCATGGGATGTGGGCAAAGCTGGCTAGGCCAGCATTTGTTGCCCATTGCTAACTGCACAGAGAGCAGCTAAAACTTAAGAATGGAAGATTTCCTTCTCAAAAGGGCATTAGTGCACACAACCAGATGGATTTTTACAACACTCAACAGTGGTTACATGGTCAGCAATAGGCCAAATTTTTATTCAACATCTTTAGAGAATTCAAATTTCACCAAGTGCCATGGTGTGATTCAAATCCATTTCCTCAGAACATTAGTCTGGAGATCTGTCAATAGTGACATTGACCACTGTGCCCGTACCTCTCTTAATAAGGAACAGCCATGAGTTGGTGGGGGGATGTTTGACATTTTCAGGGATGACATTCCTAAGGTATTTCCTTTCCTCAGGAGAGTCTCCTGCTGTGACTGAATTCCCAGCAGAGCAATTACTTCAGGAACATGGCTTTGGGAGGAGGAGCAACATGCCTTACACAACAGATGTTGTGTTGATGCTGGGCACGTCAGCTTTAGAGAGAACACCAACGTTGGGCCACTTTTCTTTCCATTAGGTTTGGAGGATCCTGTGAAGGTGCTGCTGGTGGTCCTTCTCCAATATTATGTCTGGATCTACCTGCTGTAAAATGTCCAAGTCTCCAAAGCATACCGGAGTGCGGAGATCTGACTGAACTATTGAAAGGACAAGGAGTTCCCCCAGGGTGCTGGCTAACATCCCTGCCTATCACAGCTCATTGTTGTTTTGTGGATTCTGACTGCTGTAACCTCTTCTTTAATTTGTTGAGCGGGATCTTCCCAGTAGGAGTGGGGGATGTCCTGTGTCAGGGAGTTTTCTTCAGGTGTTTGGGCTGGAGGTGGGACTTGCTCTATAACATTGTCAGAAGGAGACACTTGAGCCAGTAGCCAGAGGAAGGTGGACACTGTGGACCCAATCAGAGCGATGGAAATGCTGCAGCTTTGGCAGCACATCCAAGAGAGAGGTGATCCCTGCTGAGGCAGCAAGGAGATTGGGCAGGCAGCTTCATTTAGATGTGTGGGGTGACAGAGAGTTGTTTTTGTCTATTTGGAACCATGCAGGCAAACCCCAACGTCCAGAGGGACCACGAGACCACAGTCACTGCTGGCAACCCCCTCTTTGGGCTCTGTTAATCCCAATTGTCCAGACTCGTGCTATTTTCTTAGTTTGAATTCAGACCTGGCCCCATCATTTGTTCATACTTACTGGAAACTGTTGATCAAATCACAATCAACTTGCCTGATGAAATGGAACTTTTGGTCTTGGAGCTGTCTGCAGAATGGTAAGGTCAGGATTTACACCATAGTTGGCTCAGGACCTAGCAACTGAAGTCAGTGGTGGGGGGTCACTTCAGTATATTTTGCAGGAGTTCCTCAGAGGGATTGTCTTTAGTCCAATGGGTCATCAATGATCTTAGCTGACTTGGTCAGATCATTAGAAGCCCCTCTGTACCAATTCCAGGTATGAAGTAGTCAAGGTGGTGGCTGTTCTCCTTCTCACTGGGTTATTTCCAGGAGCCTGCAGCATGTGCAAAGAGACCTACGGACCCCAGCCCACCTCCTCTTTCTGTCTTCTTTCTTCCTCAAAAATCTTTATGAGCCTGTCAGAGAAGGAGGTCACTTACACAACACTTTCCTTTCACATCAGCTCTGGCGAAGAGTCACCTAGACTTGAAACGTTAGCTTGCTGTATCTCCATGGATGCTGCCTGATCCACTGCGATTTCCAGCATTTTTTTTGTTTTCAGTGCCAGTGAATTGTCAAGTTTTAAATCACGGACATTATCCACATCTGCTATGTGCATCCAGGTTTTATATGATGCTGATGTCAGAAGTGGGTACAGAATCAGTACGCTTAGAGTCAGTGGGAAAAATGCATGCACCGCCCCCAGAATGGTCTGCACAACCAGCGGTATCACTGGCTTGGGTCTTATGAAATCAGAAGTGGAGAAATCTGTAAAATAATCCTAAATTTGGACTGTGAAGCATTTACCAATGAAGGCAGGATCTATTATACTTTAGCAATACCCAATAGTAGTCACTGCTTATCAAGTTAATTCATTTCATGCAAAACACTTGGTGATGCTAGAGGAGATGAAATTGTCGTTTGAAGAGGAGAGTTCCAAACTTCTACCATCCTTTGTGTGTACATGTGTTTCCTCATTTACCTGCTGGAATGTTTGGCTTTAATTCTGAACAAAACTCTCAATTATCTCAAGAGAATAAACACCACAATTAAAATTATATTTGGAATTCAAAATCTGGATTTAAGCTCATATAATGTGTACATACTGCAAGACCCATAAGTTACATTATAGAGCTTTCACATATTATGTAAGTTACAGTCCCTACATGCCTTTTAATCTGTTTGGTGATGTTTGTGAGCAAATTAAAACAAAATAACAATGGTCAATGCCATCCAAAAGTACCAGCAGTTACAATCCACATTACAGCATCAAAGTATAAGTTCGGCTGAGTCACCAGAGATGGAGAGGCAAGATATGAACATGTATGATTTCTGAGGAAGGCTATAACCAGCAGGGTTTGCTCAGGTAAAAGAGTGCATAGATCCAACTATTCTAAGTGGTTCTTGTCTCTTCTCTGTAAGAGCTTCGAACAAAGCTGTCTTATAGAAACTTCTGAAAAAGGGTCTAGGCCCGAAACGTCAGCCTTCCTGTTCCTCTGATGCTGCTTGGCCTGCTGTGTTCATCCAGCTCTACACCTTGCTACCTTATAGAAATTAAACCCTTTTATCAACTGGTTTGAAGCTGCCCTGTTATTTGGATTGATTTCCACAACTTAATGTGAGATTAACAACAACAACTGGCATTTATATAGCAGGTTTATCATAACAAACATTGCAGGCAAGTTTAGCAGATAGAATCTGACATGAACCACATATGCAATAGTAGGGCGAGTGACTAAGAGACGGGTTTTGAAGACCACCTGTAAAGGGATTAAATAGAGAGATAGACAGGTGGAGGAGGTTAGAGAGGGAATTCCAGAGGTTAGGACCCTGTTAGGTGAAGGTGTAACAGCTGAAGGGAGGGCAACCAAAGCTGGAGCTAAGAAATCTGGGGTTCTGCAAGAGGCCAGAGTTGGAGGGGCATAGGATATCAAAGGGTTGTAGGGCTGGAGGCGATTATAAAGATAAGGAGGAGAGGTCACGGAGTGATTGGTGATAAGAATGAAAATTTTAAAACCAAGATATAGTTACACAGTAGATTAGTCCATGAATCATTTGGTTAATTTGTTACAAAATTATCTTATATCACTTCTTAGTAATTTTGTGAAACGATGGGAACCCACAGTGAAGGGTGGCACGGTGGCACAGTGATTAGCACTGCTGCCTCACAGTGCCAGGAACCCAGGTTCGATTCCACCCTTGGGCAACTGTGTGTGTGGAGTTTGCACATTCTCCCTGTGTCTGCGGGGGTTTCCTCCCACAGTCCAAAGATGTGCAGGCTAGGTGGATTGGCCATGCTAAATTGCCCGTAGTGTTCAGGGATGTGTAGATTAGGTGGGTTATAGGGGGATGGGTCTGGGTGGGATGCTTTGAGGGTCAGTGTGGACTTGTTGGGCTGAAGGGCCTGTTTCCACACTGTAGGGATTCTATGAAAATCTCCAAAATCATAATATTGTTCACCCAGACCAGACCATGCCAGAATAATTTTGGGCGCAAGATATTCGCAGAAGGAGCAGGCTTGCTGATGGGAACTGACGTTTGTCTTAAAGAAAGATGTGAAGAAGTGTACCTTGCAACACATCCCACTTGCAAGTCAGTAAGTTATCTGCCTATCAGTGAGCAAGTGGGTTGGCTAGAAATAGGAAACAGAAGATCGTTGCATTAGAGTGTTAAATTCAAAAGCACACAATTTTGCAACAGTTGCAGTTGATTGTAGTAAGACAGTGTAAATATCTCTAAAGGTTTTGCAGAGTCATTGGGCTTAAAATGTTAACTCTATCTTTCTCCACAGATGCTGCCAGATCTGCCGGGTTTCTCCAACACTTTGTTTTTATTTCAGATCTCCAGCACCTGCATTACTTTTATCTGAAATAATTGTTTCTTTTACATAGTTGAGACATTTTTCCCCTAAAATTTGAGTTTTCATAGTTGTAGTGCAGTTAAATCAATCTCACGAAACCAATTAAACAGTGTTGTGATGAAACTTGGATTCAATAAGTTTGGCAGCACCTGAGAAGAGATGAATAGAATTGTCATTTTGGGTCAATTACATTTTATCAAAATTCAAGTGTTGATTCACAATCAAGTTTGGTTTTACATCCATATTGCACTCCAATTTTATGAAATAAGGATTTCGATCCTAAAGATGATATGTTCTACAATACTTGATGTTTCCTATAGTATTCTGAGGGTGGTATTAGTTTTAACATGTTGAGCAGCAATTTTCCAAATTAAACAAAATCAATTTGGAAAACAAAGCAGACTTAGTCTTGGAATGTGGAAATAATCTGATCAAAGATAAACAGCAATGTTGGATGTAAACAGGAAATTGGCTGATGGCTGAAATGGGTCATCTGGTGCTTTATTAACCCTTACAACAACAAACAGTTGGACTAGTATTGCGACTTTAACGTGGATAAAATGTATGACACTCCTTAGGAGTATTACCTGGAAAAAATGTGACATTAAAGAAGATGTTAAGAGAAAAGACCAAATGTTTAGCCAAAGGTCTAGCTTTTAACATGGCCACAGATCACAAGGCTTTGTTCTTATTTTGTGGATCAGCGCTGGACAATAATTGGTTAGGTAGTGGAAAGTTAACCAGGGTTTCCATTCTGATCACAAGTCCAGTGACCATCTGCGGAAACTTGTAGATATCAGGTCAGCTCAGAATTTAAAGTTTTTGAGAAGATGTGTAGCTCGGGTTGTGGATGAGTTTGTAGACATACTCACCGAGCCAGTGAGTTTGAGTATAGATGTTTTGTCACCCTGCTAGGTAACATTGTCAGTGCGTCTCTAGTGAAGCGTTGGTGTTCTTTCCCGCTTGTTATTTACAGGCCTCGGGTTGCTGGGGTGGTTGGTATTACATCCAGTTCTGTTTTTCACTGGTTTGTCTTGTCACGACCAATTCTCACTGGTCTCAATACACACGGACAAAGAAGGACACGAATTCGACTGGGACAACGCATCCATAATAGCACAAACCAAACAGAGACATGCCAGGGAATTCCTGGAGGCCTGGCATTCCAACTGGAACTCCATCAACAAACACATTGAACTGGACCCCATATACAAACCACTGAAAAACAGAACTGGAAGTAATGCCAACCACCCCAGCAAACCGAGGCATATAAATAACAAGCGGGACAGAACACTAACGCTTCACCGGAGGTGCACTGACAATGTTACCTAGCAGGGTGACGAAACGTCTATAATCAAACCCATCGGCATGGCGAGCAATTCTACAACCTCAAGCTCCAAAATGGGTTGGGGTGTAATGACCCCACCCACTCACAAATCTGAATTTCATGATGCAATGGCATACAGAGGAAGGATGTCCAATTGGGATGAAAGAGGACTGTGGGGTTCCACAAGAACCTCCAAGGTCCAGCTCCTTCTCAAAAGTGCAGCACGAGGCCAAAATTGCTGATGCTCTGGGGAGGTGGTGGTGTAGTGCTGATGTTACTAGACTAGGGATCCAGAGGCATTGGCGAATGTCCTGGGGACATGGGTTCAAATCCTACCACAGCAACTGGTGTGATTTGAATTCAGTAAATTCTGCAACATGAAGCTAGTCAGATAGTGACTGTATAATGATAATTGGGGAATCTGGTTTATTGATGTCCCTTACAGAAAGAAATCTTGCCTGGTGAGTCCTACAGGGGACTATAGTCTACTTTCTGAAATGGCCTTGCAAAGTACTCAGTTTAATGGCAATTAGGAATGGGCAATAAATGCCAATGATTCCCACACTCCAAGCAAGTATTAAAAGAAAGGATTTAAAACCTTAGGGCATTACAATTCTTTATCCACTTACTTCACACCCACCAATAACTCACCAAAGTAAGTAATTGTCAAATTCATTGAGGAAGAAAGGTAGACTTAGGTTCAGGAGGTAATGTGTAGAGGAAGAGGGCACAGAGGAAGTTGGTGGAAGGACAGACTGAGAACAACAAGGAACCAGACAGATAGTAAGAACTGCAGATGCTGAAGTCAGAGACAACACAGTGTGGAGCTAGAGGAACGCAGCAGGCCAGGCAGCATCAGAGGAGCAGGAAAGCTGACGTTTCGGGTTGGGACCCTTCTTCAGAAATGGGGAGGGAGAAAGGGAGCTGGGAAATAAATAGAGAGAAGAGGGGTGGGGCTGGGGTAGGTCGGTGGGATGGTGCTAGGTGAGTGCAGGTAGGCAGTGGTGGGGATTGGTCAGTCAGATGGGTGACATTGATAGGTGGGAGAGAAGATGACAGGTTGTGTCAGGTCAAAGAAGCAGGGATGAGAGGGAGGGTTGGACGTGGGATGAGGCCAGGGGTGGGGAGATTTTAAAACTGGTGAATTCTATGTTTAGGTCACCGGGCTGTAGGCTCCCGAGGTGGAATATGAGGTGCTGCTCCTCCAGTTTGCGGGTGGCGTCATTGTGACACTGGAGGAGGCCCAGGATGGACATGTGGGACAGGGAGTTAAAATAGTTGGCGACCAGAAAATGTTCTCATTTGTCACACCCAGAGCGCAGATGCTCTACAAAATGGTCTCCAAGTCTACGCTTGGTCTCACCGATGTAGAGAAGGCCACACCAGGAGCAGCGGATGCAGTAGACCAAGTTTACGGATGTGCAGGTGAACCCCTGTCTGATGTGAAAGGTTTGTTTTGTGCCTTGAATGGAGGTGAGGGAGAAGGTGTAGGGGCAGGTGTAGCACTTCTTGCAGTTGCAGGGAAAGGTACCTGGGGGTGGTGAGGTTAGTGGGGAGTGTGGAGCGGATGAGGGAGTCGCAGAGAGAGCGGTCCCTATGAAAGGCAGATAGGGGTTGGGAGGGAAATCTCTTTGGTTGTGGGGTTGGATTGTAGGTGGCGGAAGTGGTGGAGAATGACACATTGGATGTGGAGGTTGGTGGGGTGACATGTTTTGTTGGACAGAGAAATTGTTGGACAAGATGACCTTTCCAGTTTTTACAGGGTCCTGTTTTTATCACATTTTGTTTATGTCTGACTGAACATGGGATGGGAAGTGCAGCACAGACAAGGGTTGAGTTAATGCTAAGATGAGTCATTTTGTCTGGTCTTGTAAGAACCAACGAGCTCTTTTTGTCAGCTGCATTTCAAGAGACAGGAATGACGAATAAATTTGTAACAAAGCCAAAAAAGGAAATCAGAGTTCAAAGTTCAGGTAGTCTATGGGCATTATTTGAACTCCTGGGAATGATGTAAATTTACAAAGTCACAGTCTGATGTGCAATCTTGACCTCCAACTGTAATAACTATTGGGAACGTCCCCACGTGACTCAAGGCTATCAATGCTACTGATCAAGAAAGGAACCAAACTAGGAGTGTGGCTTCTACCTTCTGCCTTTTCCTGTGTACCCATTTAAAAAAAAACTATGTTTTTTGTAAAATAAAATCAGAGAATAGTTACAGTCTTTGTTTCCTGTAATTGTCTCTGCAACTGCATGGACCTCTTAGCTCTTGTGAATGTGTCTGAGAAGCACTCAGTCTGGCAACCAAGCAGATACACAGCATACAGGAGGCCATTTGGCCCATTAAGTCCTTGCTGTTTACTAGAGAAATTCATCAAGTGCCAATCCCTGCCTCTTTCCCGACCTGAAACATTAACTTTCCTGTTCCTCTGATGCTGCCTGGCCTGCGGTGTTCCTCCAGCTCTATATTGTGTTGTCTCTGACTCCAGCATCTGCAGTTCTTGCTATCTCCTGCCTCTTTCTTGTCACCCTGCATGTTTTTTTCTCTTCAGATAACAATTCAGCCTTCTTTTGAAATCCTCAAGCACTGTGTAAAAAAGTAAAAAACATTCTAATGCCATTCAACAGTAGTGCCAACATTATATTGATCAAGAAGCTTGAAATATCAACCCTCCAACCCTGACAACATGCTTGTAAACATTTTCTGAACCTTTTCAAGTTTAGAACAAAGAACAATACAGCACAGGAAAAGGCCCTCCAAGCCTGCACCAATACATTTTGCCTTTCCATACCAAAACTGTGTTCACTTATAGGATCTGTATTCCTCTAATCCCTTCCTATTCATGTTATTATCCAGGTGTTTCTTGAATGCCGATATTGTGTCTGCTTCCACCAACTCCTCTGGCAGCACATTCCAGGCACTCACCATCTTTTGTGTAAAAACTTGCCTCACACATCTCTTCTAAACTTCCCCCCTCGCACCTTGAACCTTTGTCCCTAGTAATTGACCTATCCACCCTGGGAAAATGCCTCATATTTTCCACTCTATCCATGCCATTCACAGTATTATACAACATCTTCCTATAGCAGGGAGACGAGAATTAAATGCAGTATTCCAGTAGTGGCTTAATCAACGTCCTGTACAGTTGCAATATGGCCTCCCAACTCCTATACTCAATGATAGTAGGAACTGCAGATGCTGGAGAATACGAGACAACAAGGTGCAGAGCTGGATGAACACAGCAGGCCAAGCAGCATCATAGGAGCAGAAAGGCTGACGTTTCGGGCCTAGACCCTTCACCTTGTTGTCTCCTATACTCCCTTATTCATTCACGGGATGAGGACCTGGGCAGCATTTATTGCCCATCCCTAATTGCCCAGAGGGCAGTTAAGAGTCAACCACATTGCTGTGGATCTGGAGTCACATGTAGGCCAGACCAGGTAAGGATGGCAGTTTCCTTCCCTAAAGAACCAGATGGTTTTTCCAACAATCAACAATGATTAGACTCTGTAATTCCAGATATTTATTGAATTCAAATTCCACCATCTGCTGTGGCATGATTTGAACCCAGGTCCCGAGAATGTTATCTGGGCCTCTGGATTAACAGTCCTGTGAATATTACCACTAGGCCATCAGCTGGTCCTGGATTATGAGTCATTGTGAAGGAACAAAGCATTGATCCAAAGAGTAGGTGTTAATAAAGCTCTGACTGAAAGCAAACCGAAATCTCTGGTCTGGTTCCTGGCAGTATTAAAGAGGAAGACCATCCTAGTATCACTTATCAGAATGTACTTCTTTGGGCTAAAGGGATCAAAGGATATGAGGAGAAAATGGGAAGAGTGTAGGGTTGTATGAGCAGCCATGATGATATTGAATGGGGGAGCAGGCCAGAAAGCCTGAATGGCCTACTCTTGTTCCTTTTTATTAAACATTACCCCCACACCTTAAACACTTCACCTGACGAAGGGGCAATGCCCTGAAAGCTTATGATTTCAAATAAACCCATTGGACCGTAACCTGGCGTCATCAGATTTCTGACCTCATCCACACCAGTGCAACACCGGCACCTCCACATCATGACCCTTTTTTTCCAAATTCATTGGATGAGGACCTCACAGGGTCGGCCAGCATTTATTAGCCATCACTAATTGCCCAGCTGGCAGTTAAGAGTCCACCACACTGCTGGGGGTCTGGAGTCACATGTAGGCTAGAATGGCAGCTTCCTTACCCAAGGGAGGGGTATTAGTGAATGAGATGAGCTTCCTCACCCCCACCCCAGCAATGGTCTCTCAGTTGAATTCAAATGCCAACATGTGCCTTGGCTGGATTTGCAAGCGGGTACCCCAGACCATAAGCTGGGTCTCTGGATGAACAGTCCAGCGATAATACACCAGGCCATTGCCTCCCTATTGCCTGTGTTTCTGTGAGCAGTTGGTCCTTGAGCGGTCCAGGAGAGTCCAACCCAAAGCCTTCCATCCCCTCCCTGCAGTACCCACAAGGTGCCGTTAGGGGAAGGGGGGCCGCCCCCGCCGGCCGGAAGTGACGCGCGGCGCGGGCCCACCCGCTCGGTGCTGGGCGGAGAGCTTCAGTCAGAGAGGACCGCCCGCTCCCGGCAGTTTACCGGAGAGGAGACAGGAATAGGGCCTGCTTGTGCTGGTTAGTATCACGGAGCACGGTACGGGCTGTGATCCCGGGGGAGTCCGCTCCCGATCCATAACGGCTGCTGCCGCCCCTCCCGGGCGCGGCCCCGCGCTTTTTACCGGGATTGGCGGCGGGCGGGGGGTGGTATTTCCTCCCTCACTTTACAGCGGGAGCGCGCGGGGGGTTTCGCCCCTTGCAGCGGGAGCGCGCGGGGGTTTCGTGCTGTTCCCCCTCTCCCCTTGCAGCGGGAGCGCGCGGGGGGTTTCGTGCTCTTCCCCCTCTCCCCTTGCAGCGGGAGCGCGCGGGGGGTTTCGTGCTCTTCCCCCTCTCCCCTTGCAGCGGGAGCGCGCGGGGGGTTTCGTGCTCTTCCCCCCCTCCCCTTGCAGCGGGAGCGCGCGGGGGGTTTCGTGCTCTTCCCCCTCTGGTCTTGCAGCGGGAGCGCGCGGGGGGTTCGATTCCCTCCCTTGCAGCGGGAGCGCGCGGGGTTTCGCCCCCCCTCTCCCTTGCAGCGTGAGCGCGCGTGGGATTTCGCCCCCCCACTTCTCCCTT
>NC_063354.1:6987555-6993464 GCF_021869965.1 Rhincodon typus
CCTCCCTTGCAGCGTGAGCGCGTTCCACTCGTCTTAATCTACTCGTGAATTAAAAAGAATTCTGGAGGTTAGAAGCAGGAACGTTGCCTTTCTGATGGGAAATGAATACAGAATGGGGAAGGGAAGGGACGGGTTGGCAATGAGTTGTGCGGTGCAGAGGTTTTTTCTTTTTCTTTAAAAAAAATTTCTGCTCTCTGAAGCAGGAATATGGCGGGTCACTTCCTGGTTTGTAGCTTTATTCAAAAACTACAATGTGTGATTAATCAGAACAGTTAATAATCAGAAACTGTATCATTCCACTGGGTGTTGCAGTTTGGTGAAGCACCAGATTTAATTAGCAGGTCCTAAGCATCCACCAGGCAGTTTAGAATAATTGCATTTCATTTTTTTTTTCCCTGGCACCCTGTACAGAGAGAAACCTCGTGTGTTTCTGATGACCCAATTTCCTGCCCCCCTTCTCTTACCCTGTTTTACGGTTAGGGCGGTGTCCTTGCGCCCGTTCCGCGTCTGTACAGCTTGAACAGTAGATAGGAAACGTTGCTTTCTTACGCTTTTAAAATCGGAAATTTGCTGCCAGTCTCTAATTCCATCTTCCATTTTTGTCAGTCGGAGCTCGCAAGTTACCTTTGCATAAGCTTCATCGGTGGATCAATGCGACAGGGCATAAAAAGGTGTCTTTGTACGTTATATTGAGTACAAGGTTTAAATGCTGTACATTACGCTGTGTGTGTGTGTGTCACCAGCAGTTAGTACTTTCTCCTGTTTTAGCCGGAGGGAAGTAGGCTGCAGCATGCCCTGGTAGCCGGCCATATTGTTCATGCATATTCTTCGCCAGAATGATTTGCAAACAAAACTGGGTTATAACTTAAGACTGGTGTAACTGACATCAAGATATTTTATAATCAGAGGGGGTTTGTTGTGGGCAAGTGAAACGGCCGTTGTTTGTGCGCATGGCTGTCTGCAAAACAAAAACTCGCTCCATCCCACTTGTCTGCCATTTCCCTATAACTCCAATTTTTTTGTTTAGAAATGTACAGTTCTGTTTTTCTTCCTAACAATCTACAGAAAACACCACATTGCTAGTCAGACAATCCTAACACAATGTGCTGAGTCCCTTCTTTCAGACCATAACTTCCATTTCTTCTCGCAGTCACTTTTTTTTGATGGCACTGAGGAAGTTCAGGTTAACTTCCCCTCTGATATGTGTTGCCAGAGAGAACGCATGCAGGCCATACTTTCTGCTCTGCTGGCTTTGTCAAAGCATTAAATCAATCCTTGCTGTCCTTCATTTTTCCGACATCATCTTCAAATATTTTCCAGTTTGTCCCTCTGTAGATGCTGTGAACTTGGCATCAACTGCTTCCTTTGGGAAGTGTGCCACGGTCTGCCAATTCTAAAATTTGTCTTAATGTCTCATGTTTTTCTGGAGCAGTGTTTATTGATCCTTTGTCAGAACCCTCAACCTGAAAAAATAATCTTCTGTACGAGCAGCTCTTGTCTATTGTCTGCCTTGCTGCAATAGCAGCACTAACAAAGTGACAGGGAGGAGGAAGAGAATGTTATGTTTGTGGCAAACTTGTCATGTGTTGTATAAGTAAGGTTTGGTGTTTGCAATTTGATATTTCAGCCTTGAGAAACAGTGGAACTCATTGATAAACTTGAGGCTAATATTTTAACATATTTTAACTAATAAATTTAAATGACAACTTTTGTCACTCATCAAAAGTTGGATGGCTGTAACCAGGAAACAGTGTTGGTGACTTAACCTGGTGGTGCTAGAAATGTGGTGGTCCTTAAAAGCATTTGAACTCAACTTGTGGTTTGGGGAGACCGTGCAGTGTTACAATGAATGGTTTTTGAAACAAATGTAGCAAACCAGGTCTTTGCTAACCATTTAAAGAATGTTTGTATAGACTATTGATACTCTTTAAATTTAATGTTTCCTTTCCTGATTGAAATGTACAAACTTTACTCTGCTATTCCTTTAATTAAAAACATACTAAATTAGGGCTTTAACCAAGAAGAAATGCCCACCTGCCCCTCACCAATAGTCATGCACCGTTTTAAATATGCTGTTAGAATGATTTGTCATAATGGTCCACTTTTTTATGAAACACTAGAGGGAAGTAATTCTTATGATTAGATAACTGTTTGACTTCATTTACCAATTCGGTTGCTGGGATGTAATTTTAATTTATTTCTATTCTGCAGTATTGTTGATGGTTTCCTTCCATTTAACAGGACAGGGAGATGAGCCTTTTGCAGCAGCTGTTTGTAGGTTTCATTTTGTTCCCAGTGGAGAAATATTCTGTATCTGCACTACCTTCTCCTCTCAATTTGCATTAAGATTTGAAATGTTTGAATAATTGCTATTTGAGGTCTATTTTAGAAAGTTAAGGATTAATCTAACCGTAGTATGTAAAATGTATCCCTCAAATGCGTTTTTCACCTAAATATTTGGGCCAAATTTTATTCATACCAAAACTTGGTCTTGTACATGGCTTAATCTTCTTTTCTGTATATAGACATGTGAATTAGGAGGTGGTGTTGGACATTTGGTCCTTTTGTTGCTGTGCTATTTCATAAGACATTTAAGAGGCCTCAGTTTCATGTTCTTACTTATCACCAATACCGTTTGACTTTGGTGGAAGTAAATTCTGGAATAGCCTCACTGTCAATAAATTACCAACACTCCAATCCAATGCTTAAAAACTACAATGATATGAAAAGATAACCTGGGCTCGTGGTAACATACACCAACAACAATTAGGGCCTCTTCAAGAAGAAAGGGCAAGACTATCGTTAGTCATTAAAGTCAACTCCATATTATCATACCTCAATGCATTCCAGGCTAGACATGTTGAACTCTCCTTTCATTGCCTCCATCTCTGTGCTCATTTCTTTGGACAAGAGCCCTCTCCGTGTCCCATGGATCCCTTCACCTGTCTCCACGCTCTCCTTCCACCTGGACTCTTTCCTCTGGTCTTTTTCCTGCGCTCAACTTTTTCATTGAGAACTGTTGATGTGACATTAACTTAATTTCTCTGCCCCATTCGCCCTATCTCACTCTGAACTGACTGCACTCTGTGCTCTCCGATCCAATCCTGACTGAGGTACTGACACCTACATTGTAGAGGCTGAGCACCGGATCTTGGGCACAACCTCCTATTTCCCCTTGGACTAGACCCACCATTGAGCATCAGGCCATTGTGTCCATGATTGTCACCAACTTCATCTCCTCTGGGGAATTCCCCCGACAGCCTCCCAGCCCGTGGTTCCTCAACCCTGCTTCTACCTTCTCAAAATTCACAAACAGGACTGCCTGGGCAGACCCATTGTTTCTGCTTGTTCCTCTGCCATGGAACTGATTTCTTTCTACCTTGATTAACTTTTTTTCTTCCCTTGTCCAGTCCCTCCTCACTTACATCCATGATTCTACTGACACTTGATGTTGGTTTCAAAATTTCTAAATTTGCAGGCAGGAGACACCACCTCTTCACCATGGATATGCAATACCTTTATACATCCATCCCCCATCAGAATGGTCTCAGGGCTGTCCCCTTCTTCCTGGTAAGAAGGCCTGAATCATTCTCATCCACCGCCATCCTCCTCCCCCAGTCCGAGCTCATCCTCTCTTTAAACAACTCCAGGTCAAAGATGTGGCCATGGGTATCCGCATGGATCCCAGTTATGCTTGTCTGTTTGTGGGTTATGTGGAACGTTCATTGTTCCAAACTTACTCGGGCCTTTCCCCACAACTCTTTATGGTATGTCGGTACTGCATAATTGGTGCTGCTTCCCTCTTGTGGTCTGAACTGAAAAATTTATCAATTTTACTTTGAATCCCTGTCCTTGCCTTCACCTGGTCCATCTCAGATTCCTCCCTTGCCTTCCTCAACATCCCTAGAGATAGGCTGATTATTGATATCCATTACAAACTCACCAACTCCCACAGTAACCTGCACTATGCACCCTGACATCCTGTTTGCTGCAAGGACTCTATCCCATTCTCCCTGTTTCTTTGTCTCCATAGCATCTGTTCTGATACCATCTTCCATAGGGCAACCTCAAATGTCCACTTTTTCATCAACGAAGGATTTCCCATTACTGGTTGTCAGGGCCCTTAGCTGTGTTTGGTCTTTCTCCTGCCTTCTGCCCTCACCCCTTCTCTTCCCTCCTACAATAATGAAAGGGTCCTCATCACCCCTTCAGCCTTTACATACAAAGGATTGTAAGTCGCCATTTCTGTCACCTTCAAAGGGTTTCCACAGCCAGACACACATTCCCCTCCCCTCCTCTGTCAGCATTCTACAGATCTGTTTCCTCTGGGACACTGGTCCACTTTTGCCTCAATGCAAGCATCACCCCACACCCAGATGGCAACTTCCCATGAAATCACAGGATGTGTAACCCTTGCCTGTTTACCTCCTCCCTCTTTGCTATCCAAGGCCACTGTATACCTTCCAGTGAAGCAGCGATTTATCTGTACTTCCTTCAATCTACTCTGCTGTATTCACTGCTCACAGTGTGATCTACCCTGTTTTGGGGAGATGAAACAGACAGGTGATTGCTTTGCAGAACACTTTCTGTCAGTAAAAACAACCTAGAACTTCAAGCTGCCTGCCATTTGAACACATCACCATGTTCCCACATTAACATTTGTCACAGGCCTGTTGCAGTGTTCCAGCAAACCTCGGTGCATGCTTGAAGAACAGCTTCTCATTTTCCACTTGGGGACTCTGCAGCCACTAGGACTTAATATCGAATTCAGTAACTTTAGAGCTGGATTCCATTTTTTTTTATCCATCTCCATACCCAGCCCTGTTATAACATGGGTTGCTTTTATCACAGACTGCCTTTTCTCTGCTACTGTCGGCTCTGATCAATTATTCAGCTTCTCTTCTGTCTTAGCATGCCATTCCTCACTGTCTTGTTTACCTATAGCTTTCATATCTCGCTCTCTCTCGCACGCTCGCTCTCTCGCTTCCTTCCCACCCAAAAAAAACCTCATCTTCAGAGATGCCAATTTTTCCTGGCTGCTATCAGTACTGATGAACAGTCACCAGGCTCAACGTCAACACTGATTTCTTCCCCCCAATTTTGCCAGGTCTGCTGAGTTTTGCCAACTATTTTTGTTCTTGTTTTAGTTCCATATTTTTGTGATTTGTCGCCTTTGCCAGTATTACAAATTTTCATTTAAATGAAGAAGGACCTTGATGTGCAAATGGTGTATCCCTAAGTATTCAAATAATCTCTGCCTCTTGTAGACCCATTCAGAAGGAAAGGCTGAATTTTGCAGGTGAAACTATATAGCATTGCTCACCAAATTATACTCTAATTTTGAAGAATTAATTTGGTTGCTTCAATGATATTTACTATGTAATAGTATACAGATGCAGTTGGGTCATTTATAATCTGTCACAAACATGACAAGTTGTGAATTGAATTGGACTGTATAGGCTCCAAAAGCACAATACAGAACATGGGATGACGCAGGATGCAATATAGATATTTTTAATGAACCAGTTCAGAAATGTTATGACACACCCCTGGAGCAGGTGGGACACGAGCCTGGCCTTCTGCCCCCAGGATGCTTATGTATTAATAATCTCAGTTCCATGGCAGTTACTTTGCAGTCAATTTTTATTGTATTAATGCTTTATTAGCTTGAAATTGTGTTGTGAAAATAGTGCACAGGAAGATTGTTTTGAATGTAATTATTCGCCGTCATTAGCAACAATTTCTGGGTGTCAACCAATAAAAATTACTTGAAACAAATAATAATTTCTGACATTCATTGAATTTCTCAATGCTGTCATACAAAGTACACACAACTTTATATGAAATTGTATTCATAATGTGCTACTGAAAATCCTGTCCCACGTTGCTAGAAGAGGCAACAAGTAGTC
>NC_063354.1:6993964-7006068 GCF_021869965.1 Rhincodon typus
TGATAATAGACTCAAGCATCTTCCCCACTACAGAGGTTAAGCTAACCGGTCTATAATTCCCCATCTTTTGTCTACTTCCCTTTTTAAACAGTGGCGTCACATTTGCTGTTTTCCAATCTGATGGGACTGCCCCAGAGTCCAGCGAATTTTGGAAAATTACCGCCAGTGCACCTGCTATTTCTCCCACCATCTCTTTTAGTACCCTGGGATGCATTCCATCAGGGCCAGGAGACTTATCAATCCTTAGCTCCATTAGCTTGCCCAACACTACCTCTTCCGTAATTATGATTGTTTCCAGGTCCTCACCTACCTTCGTCTCTTTGTCTATTACTGGCATGTTATTAGTGTCCTCCACGTGAAGACCGATACAAAATACCTGTTCAATGCCTTGGCCATTTCATCATATCCCATAACTAAATTCCCCTTCTCATGCTCTAAAGGGCCAACGTTTACTTTAGCCACTCTTTTTCGTTTTATATATTTATAGAAACTTTTCCTATCTGTCTTTATATTCTGTGCTAGTTTTTTCTCATGTTCTATCTTACTTTTCCTTATAGCTCTTTTTGTGGCTTTCTGTTGACCTTTAAAGTTTTCCCAATCTTCTAGTTTTATGCTGTTTTTGGCCACTTTGTATGCCTTCTCTTTCAATTTGATAGCCTCCCTTATTTCTTTAGACACCCATGGCAGATTACCCCTTTTCTTACAGTCCTTCCTTTTCATTGGAATATACTTTTGCTGAGCACTTTGAAAGATTGCTTTGAAAGTCCTCCACTGCTCGTCAACTGTCCCACCATAAAATCTTTGTTTCCAGTTTACTTTAGCCAAGTCCTCCCTCATTCTATTGTAGTTGCCCTTGTTCAAGCACAGGACCCTGGTATTGGATTTTATCTTCACACTCTCCATCTGTATTCTAAATTCAACCATACTGTGATCACTCCTTCCAAGAGGATCCCTAACTATGAGGTCATTAATTATTCCTGTCTCATTACACAGGACCAGATCTAGGATAGCTTGCTCCCGCGTTGGTTCCATTGCATACTGTTCAAGAAAACTATCACGGATACACTCAACGAACTCCTCCTCAAGGCTACCCTGACCGAGCTGGTTCGACCAATCTACATGTAGGTTAAAATCCCCCATGATAATTGCCGTACCATTTTTTACAGGCATTAGCTATTTCTTTGTTTATTGCCCGCCCCAATGTGATGTTATTATTTGGTGGCCTATAGACTACGCCTATCAGTGACTTTTTCCTCTTAGAATTTCTAATTTTCACCCAAATGGATTCAACCTCATTCTCCATAGAACCTATATCATCTCTCAGCACCGCCCTGATGGTGTCCTTGAATATCAGAGCTACACCACCTCCCTTACCTTCCTGTCTGTCCTTCCGAATAGTCTGGTACCCTTGGATATTTAACTCCCAGTCGTGACCATCCTGTAACCATGTCTCCGTAATGGCTACCAAATCATATTCATTCGCGATGATTTATGTTGTTAACTCATCAACCTTGTTACGAATGCTATGAGCATTCAGGTAAAGTGCCTTTATGCTAGCTTTCTTACCCTCATGATTTCCAACATCTCTAATAATATCTCCTGAGTTATCCTTCCTTTTTGCTTCTTTCATAGTCTGCCTTGAACTTAAACCCTCCTGCAACATGCTAACCTGCTGCTTACCTTTTTATTTACCATCATACTCCCTGTCGTTTTCCCTTTGCCTTCCCCCCAACTCACTAGTTTAAAGTCCTAGTGACCACCCTATTTATCCTTTTCGCAAGAACACTGGTTCCAGATCGGTTCAGGTGGAGACCGTCCCATCGGTACAGATCCCTTCGGTTCCAAAACTGATGCCAATGCCCCATGAAATGGAACCCCTCTTTCCCACACCACTCCCTTAGCCACGTGTTTACTTCCCTAATTTTCTTATCCCTAAGCCAATTTGCATGTGGCTCGGGCAGTAATCCGGAGATTATGACCCTCGGGGACCTGTTCCTTAATTTCGTTCCTAGTGCTTGATAATCCCCAAACAGGTCCTCCATCCTAGCCTTGCCTATGTTGTTAGTCCCAACGTGGACCACAACAACTGGATCCTCCCTCTCCCACTCCAATATCCTTTCAAGCTGGTCAGAGATGTCCTGCACCCTGGCACCGGACAGGCAACACACCATGCGGGACTCCCGATCCAGCTTGCAAAGGATACTATCTATCCCCCTAACTATAGAATCCCCTATAACTACCACTTGTCTTTTTGCTCCCCCCTCTTGAATGGCCTTCTGCACGATGGTGCCGCGGTGAGCTGGCTCATCCTCCCCGCAGCCCTTTTCCTCATCCACACAGGGAGCAAGTATCTCGTACCTGTTGGATAAGGTCAAAAGCTGAGGCTCCTCCACTTCTGAACTCAGGATCCCCCTACCTGCCTCACTTGCAGTCACACCCTGTTGTCCCTGATCACTAACTGAATTTGAATTACTTCATCCATAATAAAAAGGCCTCCTTTTGTTTTTCTGCCAATATCCTTACATTCTGATGACTGAAGCCTCCGGCACTATTGGAAACAGTTTTCTCAGTGTGTAATGGTTCAGTTTTGTACTAATGCTGTGTTTGAAATATAAACATTGCTGAGGAATTGAGATTAGAGAATAACTTCCCATCTGTTCACCACAAACTGTGTGCATTCATGTTTGGTTATTGGCAAAGCCACGTTACTTACCTGGAACCTGTAAAGACTGCTGTCCTGCTTCAGGACCAGGTTCCTGGGCTCCTGTAAGGGGTAAATGTAGCCGAGCTTCACAATCATATTTCCCAAGATGTATCCTTCTAAACAAAATCAATTCAATAAAACACAACAATGGTTAGTTAGAGTGAAATTACGAAAATAAAAAATAATTCATAAAACACATTCTATAAGTTTACAGAACACACTTAAAGACATTACATTTACAACATATACATTATAACACACATATTCTACATAGATATATGTGCATATCTGAACATGAAATGCACATATTATGAAGTGTCAATAATGAACCAGCAGATCACACTCTCATATTCACACTTTCGTATTGGTTCAAGGTCCAATCCAAAATCAAGACCGTCTTGTTGACCATTTGCAGCGGGCAACATCTAATTCTGCTCAACCAGTCCTTGCTTACAAGCCTCAATAAAGTACATTCACCATTCACTGTAATTCTGCCACTGGAAATCTTTTTATTAAATAATCCATACGCTGTGCTAAAAGTTAGACTGGAAACCAATTTAGGATCCTTGGTCAGGTTTGCAGTGTGTGCTAGAAACTACATCTATAAATATAGAGAGTTCTGTTTTCTGCAGGCAGAAGGAATTTGTACTTTGCCTAGTGGTATTATCGCTGGACTGTTAATGCAGAGACCCAGATAACATTCTGGGGGACCCAGGTTCAAATCCTGCCACGGCAGATGGTGGAATTTGAATTCAATAAAATATCTGGAATTAAGAATCTAATGATAACTGTGAAACAATTGTTGATTGTTGGAAAAGCCCATCTGGCTCACTAATGTCCTTTAGAGAAGGAAACTGCCATCCTTACCTGGTCTGGCCTACATGCGACTCCAGACCCACAGCAATGTGGTCGCGTCTCAACTGCCCTCTGGGCAATTAGGGATGGGTAATAAATGCTGCCTAGCCAGGGATGCCCTCATCCCATTAATTAATTAAAAAAAACACACTGCCCCATTTTCATAAAATAATGGATCTAGCCAATTGCTGCTACGTCCCCACGGCAACACCCTGACTAATCAGAATCTACCTGCCTAGCTTGAAAATTAAGATTGACAGTTAACTGTTCTTGCTACCAAATTCAGCAGCCAATCAACAGCCTCTTCTCATGGTGTCTCCTTTTTGAAGTCTGCTTCTCATGTCCCAGTTCTGAAGAGTGCAAGATGAAAAGCTTCAACTTCTAGTCTCTTTTTAAGCAATGTTTGAGTTTGTTGTGTGAAAGTTGGCTGTTGGGTTTTAGGCTAAACTTCAACAAGTAGCTGTAAAGTGCATTGCGATGTCTTAAGGTTGTGCTATATAAATGCAAGTCTTTCTTTCATTTAACATGCAATGTAAACATGTCTAATATAACATATGTACATGTTTACATACAGAAATACTTCATAATTTTCTCACCAAATCAACCAATGACCAAATTTAATTGCATCTTTCACCTTTCAAAACATAAAATCTAGCATGAGGCAATTCATTCTAGTGAGGTTTGTATCACAACCCATTTACTCAGTGCTGCCTTTGTTAGAGCCCTAATCTGATCCACATGAATTCAGAAGAGTGACAAGAACAGAATTGACAAGTGATATACAACAGTTGAGTTACAGTCTGAGGACATTTGTCTAAGAAGTCAGGTGGTACCTGTATGAGACCCATTTTCTGATTCATTGCCAGCAGCTGTTGTGTGGGTTTTGGGTCTCCCTGGGATTGATGCCTCACAGCATCTTCAAATAGAGAGTTCAGGGCAATACTGAGATCACAGAAAGCCAGAAAGAAACAATTGCCCATAGTTATTGCTAGGGATAAGAAGCTGAGAATGTTTTACAGTACAAAGGGTTCATGGAGGTACAGAGGGTGGATATAAGAGAAACTGTTTTATAAAATTAGATCCAATGCAGTATAAGTATGAGTTTGTGCTCTTACCTTCATCTGTAATTTGCAGGCGCTGAATGAGCCATTCCAACACATCATGCCCTACAACAGAACAGGCAGCTTCAGAAAGACACCCAACGCTGGGAATAATTAGTGCAGTAGATTCATGGGAAAAGAATAAGGTTGGAATTGTGTCAAAGCCAAATTGTTGCCTTTTTTAGACATACCTCAATGGGCTCTTGTCAACCTTGGACTGCCCTATCCTGAATAGATTGTCTTTCTGCCAACATGGTTATATTCTAATGACATGAACCTACACATATCTTCTTTTTCATTTCAAAAATATACTTTATTCATAAAAATCTTTATACACATACTGTTATGGACCAGACCAAACCCCCTAAAAAATATATTAATATATTAAGTCCCCAATTTTATCTTTTGCTTAAGGACAAGTGTAAGGTGTTGTGTTCCCGACACAATGCGATTGGTCAAACTTCCAGGCTTGAAGCAAAACACACTTTATTCTTACCCTATGGTTAAAATACAAACAAGGAAGAAGAATTGGAATAACTTTACTCTATTGGAAAACTTAACAGAATAATAGATTCTATAACTATTAAACAGCAACTGTTCTGATTCAGTGACATCCCATAAACACACCCTTGGCTGAGACAAATTCAGTAAAATAGATTGTCTCACAGGTAATTCTCCAGACCAGGAGGAAAGAACATCTGTGTGAGAGAGAAAGAGAGAGAGAGAGAGAGAAAGAGAGAGAGAAAGAGAGCTCAAGTGTTTTACTGTAGCAGGGAGAGATGTATAACAGCTTCCAAATCCCAACACTTACTGAAAGTTAAACTAAAGTCCTGGTTCTGTGGGAGCTTAATCCCACCCCTTCATGCTGTTTCTATTGTTTGGATTTTTAAAAAAACTAAAACTAATTACACTGCTGAACACAGAGCAGACAGCTCGTCTCCAGATTTACAACACATGCTTTCAAGAGAAACAGAACAAATCCCTCTTAAAGGCACATTTCACCACAATACGTAGTCACTAAAACAGTTCCATTCTGTACAGTATCAGCGTATTGAGAACAAACATCGGAGTTTGACTCTCACGACATTTCCAAAAAGCCCAAGGCATTTCTTATTTATGTAAGATACTACTTACATAAATTTGAGGCACCAGGAGGGTCTGATAACTGAATGGACCCCTATTGTACTTTGGCAGAAAGACCTCAGACAGTGGTCTTTTCCCATTGTGCCTTGGCGACAGCTGCCCCAAGCTTTAATGCGTCCCTCAGCACATAGTCCTGAACCTTGGAATGTGCCAGTCTGCAGTACTCGGTTAGGGTCAACTCGTTGCTCTGGAAGACCAACAAGTTTCAGGCAGACCAAAGAGTGTCTTTCACCGCATTGATGGTTCTTCAGGTGCAGTCAATGTTTGTCTCGGTGTGTGTCCTGGGGACAGAGTCCTACAAACCTATACGTTCCATTTAGCTATTGGTAAATTTGGGGTGGGTGATTACACCATCTAACTGATCTGGCTTGATGATCATTGCATGTCTGTTTTGCAATGCAATGTCACTGTTTCAATGTCTACAGTGTGAATCTGTCTGTATTTCCTGTCGTCATGGATTGGGCTGGATGGATAGGAGATGTTTAGTTGTTCTGGCCAGGATGCATCGCTCCTGTAAGGAACTGGCACTGATTTCACCCACATAATTTCTATTGAACAACTCTCCTCGAGTCATTGCATCTTCCCTGGAGAAGTAGTTGTGCTGTAATTGGTCATGACTCACAGATAGGCAAATTGCACTGCCTGCCTTCAATTCTCTGGCTGACAAATTGGTGTCAATGTTCACACCTTTTATTTAAACAAAAGGAAAATATATACACAAGTGTAGCTTTACACACAACTGAATTATATTGCAACTCAATGTCAACACAAACATAGTCTCCCTGAGCTTAAAAACTAGCTTTGTGGGACAGCCACAAGATGCAACCGGTTCAATTTTGCTAATTAAATTGGGGGTGTAGATTCTGAAAGGGAGGTCCTCTGGGGCAACTGTGATGTCCTTGCTTCTGAGCGAGAGGTTCTTGGTTCCAGTGCCACTTAATGATTAGACTATAAGACCATAAGACATAGGAACAGAAATTAGGCCATTCGGCCCATCGTGTCTGCTCTGCCATTCAATCATGGCTGATAAGCTCCTCAACCCCATTCTCCCGCTTTCTCCCCGTAACCCTTGATCCCCTTGGTAATCAAGAACCTATCTATCTCAGTCTTAAATGCACTCAATGACCTGGCCTCCACAGCCTTCTGTGGCACTGAATTCCATAGATTCACCACTCTCTGGCTGAAGAGGTTTCTCCTTATCTCCGTTCTAAGATGTTTTCCCTTTACTCTAAGGCTGTGCCCTCGGGTCCTAGACTCTCCTACCAATGGATGCATCTTCCCAACAACCACTCACTATTGAGTAAGTTTCAATTAGATCCTCCCTCATCTTCCTAAACTCCAATGAGTATAGTCCTAGAGCCCTCAAACGTTCCTCATATGTTAAGCTTTCCATTCCAGGAACAATCTCGTGAACCTCCTCTGAGCCCACTCCAGGGCCAGTACATCCTTCCTGAGATATGGGGGCCAAAACTGCGCACAATACTCCAAATGTGGCCTGACCAGAGACTTATAAAGCCTCAGTAGTACATCCCTGCTTTTACATTCAAGTCCTCTCAAAATAAATGCCAACATTGCATTTGCCTTCCTGACTACTGACTCAACCTGCGAGTTTACCTTGAAAGAATCCTGGACTAGAACTCCCAAGTCTCTTTGCACTTCAGACTTCTGAATTTTCTCCCCATTTAGAAAATAGTCCATGCTTTTATTCTTCTTACCAAAGTGCATGACCTCACATTTTCCCACGTTGTACTCCATCTGCCACTTCTTTGCCCACTCTCCTAACCTGTCCAAATCCTTCTGCAGCCTCCCCACCTCCTCAATACTACCTCCCCCGTCCACCTATCTTTGTATCGTCTGCAAACTTAACCAGAATGCCCTCAGTTTCTACATCTAGATCATTAATGTATAAAGCGAAAAGTTGCGGTCCCAGCACTGAACCTTGTGGAACACCGACTGGAAAACCTTGTGGAAAACCTTGTCACCGACTGCCATCCTGAGAAAGACCCTTTTATCCCCACTCTCTGTCTTCTGCCAGAGAGTCAATCTTCTCTCCATGCTCGCACCTTGCCTCTAACACCATGGGCCCCATTATTAAGGAAGGTGCACTCATAGCCTGGCCAAACAAGTGAGTATCAACTTGTTAATCTTCCCAACACATGTCAATGGTGGGCGGTGAGTGTGGGACAAACTGCTGCTTAGCTGTGTGGTGGAAGGGTAATTGGAGCCTTTACCATCACTGAACATAGCTCCAGGGTGCATGTAAATGTGTACATTGCTATAGAAACTTGTATTTCTCGGGCAGTTGGTTAGCTCAGCTGATTGAAAGTCTGGTGTGGACCAGATTGGTGTCAACAGCAAGCTGTCTGATCCCTGTTGGGGCTGGGGTGGATTTGAGGCTTGCCTTCCTCCCCCGACAACTCCCAACCACACCCCCCAGGTTGAACTTGTGGTGTACCAGGTTGGACTAGCCTTCGCGGGGGAGGACTGAAGAGGAGCAGGGTTCGGAATGTTAATTTGTTGCCAGAACATAAAAGCATTAGCCTAGCCTAGGATCTGTCACCACATGAGAAATTCATTCCTTGACATTGAAAAAAGATTTAAAAATCAATCCATCAGTGAGTGAACATATTCTTAATGAATCCAAACACAAAGAAAACACAAACAGTTAAGAAGAAAATACTTTATCTTAATTAAAAATCATGTAATCAAATCTCATGCTAATGCCATGCATTCTAAATTGATTGGTTTCTACACACTACCATCTAATTGCTTCACCAGTAAATTGAATTATTAAATTATTAATCTGCTGCACTGCTGATTAGGAGAGTCAATGAACCTCAAATATCCATTAACAGAAGCCCATGCTTCACAATTGTCGGCCATTTTCAATTTCCATACCACTCCCCATTCTGACCTCTCTACCCTCAGCCTCCTACACTCCTCCAGTGAAGCTCAATAGAAACTTGAAGAACAGCCTTTCAGATTCAACAGCGAGTTTAACAGTTTCACATCCCAACCAGCGTTACCATTCTTTCAGACCACAACTGCTATCCTGCTGTTATTATTTACATCTCCCCTGGACCTGCCCTTTGTTTCTTTACTTGTTCCATTACCCTCGGCCCCTCTGTCATTTAATCTCTTCTGCTTCCTGCCCTTTCCCTTTATTTCTTTCCTTCTGTGGGCAGAGCCTGGCAGTGGCTATTGGTGGAGTGAAGGAAATCGAGATTGGAGCAAAAGGACACCATTTTATGAACGCAAAGATTTCAGACGGTGTGGGCTACAGGAGGTTACTGTCAAACCTTTCTCACATGGGACAGAGACAGAGGAACCACAGCTTCAACAAGGGCTGCCCTCCTTTAGGAGAACAGGGGCTAAAATTGAGCAACGTTGTTATTCTGACCCCGTCTACCAGCAAGGATCACGAAGGACACTTCATGCTCAATAAGTTCTCCAGTTCTTCAGTCTCCTGTGGGTGTCAGCATTTAGTTTGTGTAATCCTCTTATTGTCAGACCAAGTAACCTAGCAACAGACTGAGATAATGAAGGGATGAATCATTGGCATTACGCTTTAGCTGATTTTGTTTTATCTCCTAAATGTGGCGGATAATGTGGCATCGTAGTATTGGACAGTGTGGCGTTGAACAGTAGAAATAGTTAACACCATTTAGCAAGCAGCAGAGAACTTCACTGATGAATAGGAAATTGAGAAATGGAGAGAAGGCTGGACTTCACAACAAAGATTACACTATCAACCATACCTGAGTTAATCCTGGGGTGCTGTTTCCCCCATCTTGATACACTGCAATAAACCTCCAACCTCCAATGTCACTGTGGATCAAACTGTAGCACTTCAACTTAAATCATGTACTGCAAATGAAATGTTGTAGAGTCAGCTTCAAGAGCTGAAAGCATTATCCAGAAGTGAAATGATGCCAGTGAAAACTCACTTATTCAGGGATGAAAGGAGACACAGTGAGTGTCAGGAAATATGAAAGATAGAAATTCACTACCAGTGAATCAAACACCATAACAATGAAAACCAGCTCAAATTTACAAGTGGGAATTAAATCTCATGAAAGGTCTTGTTACATTTAATTCTTTACCTATTTGTTTCTTCACATGCTGCAATGCTGTGTGTTTACAGGGTTTAGTGTTGATGTAGAATGGTAGAATATAACACAGAAGGAGGTTTAGTCCTTCATTGTAGCCATTCTAGCTCTCTAAAGAAGCCACTTACCCCCATCCACCCATCCTTTCCCCATATTCTTTTTAATTATTCATTTCAAATTTTATTTCTTCAGATTCAAAAGTTTATTATGGATTCTGCTACCTTCACTGTTTCTGATCTGACACTCCAGGTCTTAATACAATGACATCCATTTGTGTTGGCAGATGATGGGCTCTACCTGTCGTGTTTGCCACTTCTGGACTGAATGTCATCTGTTGTGGCTATGAAAGGCCTATTTTGTGGGTGACAGTCTCTCCCACCACAGGCTGAGCCAACAGGGTTGGTCTGAGGTTGGCTGAGGTTAGTTTGTTTCCTTTCAGTGGGCTCTCTTTTCCGCCATCTGTTTATCTATTGTGTCCACTGATGTTTTTTCTCACACCCTTTCCGACTGCTTGCATCCAGGAAACTGCAAGGATTTCTTCTGCACCAATTCTGAACCAGTCAGCTCGAGTTCTTGCTTGCAGATGTCTTTGCACTGCAGACGTGGGCTGGCCTGGTGGTTTTCGTACCAATAGCAAGCTCGCAGTAGAGGTGTCTTCGGGGATGCAGTCACCATCCATTTGGCTCATGTGACCCAGTCAAAGAGGTCAATGCTGATTCATCAGGGCAAACTCACTGGGGATCCTTGTAGAATGCGGTGCTCCCGCATTCAGCACTCCACCTTTTGCCAGGAGGGCCCAGTATTCATCTGAAACGTGGCAGAGGTGGAGTTCTGAAGGAGAGTCGTACCAGATTCGAAACATTAACTCTGTTTTTCTCTCTTCACACATACTGCCAGACCTGCTGAGCATCCTCTGCATTTGCTTCAGATTTCCAGCATCCAAAGTATTCTGCCTTATTAGAAGTAGGAACCATTCTCCCACTTTTCTTGGCTCATGCTTTTCTTCTATAAAGCAGGGTGCTGAAAACAACAATCCTGACACATTCTTGGATTTGGATTTTTTGGTCAGTTTCTTGTTCGTCCACACTCAACTTCTCAACTGTGACTTGACAGTTGCAGCCTTGCTAATCCTGATACTGTATTTGGCAGTTTTTTTTCTAATTTAAACGTGGGACATGGACATCCCTGGGTGGGCCAGCATTTGTTGCCTAGTTGGACTTGAAAAGGTGATGGTGTGCTGCCTTCATGAACCACTGCAGTCCATTGGCGATTGTTGATCCAAGGTATGCAAAGGTCATAAAGTCATAGAGTCATACAGCACTGAAACAGACCCTTCGGTCCAACCAGTCTATGCCGACCACAATCCCACACTAACCTAGTCCCATCTGCCTCCATGTGGTCCAAGCCCCTCATTCTTATTAACGTACTCATCCAAATGTCTTTTAAATGTACCCACATCCACCACTTTCTGTATAAAATAGTTGCCCCTCATGTCTATTTTAAATCTTTTTCCTCTCACTTTAAAAATGTGGCCCCTAGTCTTGAAATCCCCCACCCTAGGGAAAAGACACCTGCCATTCATCTTATCTATCCCCCTCAAGATTTTATATATCTTTATATGGTCACCTCTCAACCTCTTACGCTCCAGTGAAAAATGTCCCAGCCTAGCCAGCCTCTCCTTATAACTCAAACCCTCCATTCCCAGCGACATCTTGGTAAATCTTTTCTGAACCCTCTCCAGCTTAATAATATCCTTCCTGTAACAGAAACTCCACAAGAGACCTCACCAAGATCCTGTACAACCTCAACCTGACGTCCCAATTCCTAAACTCAACGGTCCGAACAATGAAGGCAAGCATGCTAAATACCTTCTTAACCACCGTGTCTACCCTGTAACACAAACTTTGTTGAAGTTAACAATATTTCATTTAAGCCAATACCCTCTCCCTTTCATTAAAAATGCTCAGTTTGCAGCATTTGCACCTCTCAGGCAACAGGTTGTAGGTTCGGGATTATGTAGCACATGCTGTAGCCAGACATTTCAGCAGTTTAAAAACCAAAAGAACTGCGGATGCTGTAAATCAGGAACAAAGACAAAGTTGCTGTAAAAGCTCAGCAGGTCTGGCAGCATCTGTGAAGGAGAAAACAGAGTTAACGTTTCGGGTCTGGTGACCCTTCCTCAGAACCCTTCCT
>NC_063354.1:7006568-7012994 GCF_021869965.1 Rhincodon typus
TTTCCAGCAAATGTAGAAGTGAAAGAGGATCTTCCTTTCTGTTCCTTCTCCCATGAAAAGTAAACTTGAAATTTTCAAATAAATTTCAACACGTTGCATCAGCTTATGACAAGTTTAGTATGTATCGTGACAAACTCAGTTTTCAGGTTCCTAACCTATACAAACCACGTACCCAAGAAAAAAATATACTTTTAATCAGATATTCCTATAAAAATGTTTAAAAAAACAAGCAAACTCCTTGCGTGCTAATTACTAGACAACATAGTGGCAAGGAGTCAGGCTTGGATCACTGGAGCATTTTGAAATAACCTTAGCACCAAGTGCCCACCCTGTGTTAATACCATCAAGTGCATCCAGCAATTGTTGAAAGAACTGCTGGATAGGAGCCTGATAATGGAAGCTGGGGCTGTCATCAACCAAATGAAGATCATCAAAGTCCCAAGAGTTGATGGAATTCCATTGAAAGTCTTGTATCATAATGGCCCTGCCCTACACACCAAGCTCTGTGAGGTTTTCAGGGTCTGCTGGGAGTAGGCAAGGATTTCATAGCATCTTCATTTCTCCGATCTTTTGAGTGTAGGAGTTAGGATGTCATGTTGATGATGCCTATTCTGGAGTACTCTGTACAGTGCTGGTTGCCCTGCTATAGGAAGGATGTTATTAAACTGAAGAGGATTCAGAAAAGACTTAGCAGAATGTTGCTGGGAATGGAGAGTTTGAGTCATGAAAATAGGCTGAGACTATTTTAACTGGATCATTGGAAGTTGAGGGGTGGCCTTAGATGTTTATAAAGTAAGGGGCATAGATCAGGTGAATAGCAAAGGTCTTTTCCCCAAGATGGGGAAGTTCAAAACTAGTGGGGATATTTTTCAGTTGAAAGGAGAAATATTTAAATAGGATATGAGTGCCAACTTTTTTTGTTACACAGTAGATTCTGTGTGGAATGAACTTCCAGAGGAAGTGGTGGATGCAGGTACAGTTACAATGTTTAAAGGGCACTTGGATAAGTTCATGAATAGGAAACATTTGGAGGGATATGGGCCAAACGCAGGCAGGTGGGAGGCTAGTTTAGTTTGGGAACATGGTTGGTATGAACTATTTAAACTGAGGGGTCTATTTCTGTGCAGTACGACTCTATCTTCGGTTTTGTATAAGGTGATGATAACAAAGAAGAAAGGTCAAATTATTCCAATGGTCGTGGCATCATCCTGTGCTTTTTGTTGCTGGGAAGATCATGTCTTGTACCATTGTACCTTGGTACAATGTTCAATGGCCTGTGCTTCGCGGTGGTGATAATTGAATGTTGATGGTGTGTACGCAGGCTTCTTCAATGAGTCCTCAATGTTTGAGTGGGCCCTGTCTGTTCAGTTTATCAGTGGACAGCTCTCTGTAGGACACTAGCTTGGGCAGATGACTGTCATCCATTTAGGCAATGTGATCTGTCCAATGTGTTCATGAGTGCTTTGCTTTGGCTCATTGCTGATGGTTTTATCCCAAACCATTTTTGTTGTCATTTCTTTCCAGTCTTGGGACATGCCTATCCCTTGCCCACATGCACCTCAGTGAGAATGGGAATCAAACCCTATTGGAGGTATTCTGAACCACACACCAGCCTCATGTTAACCAGTGACCTGTACACAATGCCCCATGCCTCCTTTAACTCTCCAAAACCATCAAAACTCAGCTAATTATTAGGACAGTTCTCCATTTGTAAATTTTTATCAGCTGTTATTTGTTTACTCTCATTCAACCAAGTTTTTAAAAAAAAAACTAATTGTTGCTTGCGGAAATGAAATTCCTCAGAGCCATGTACATACTGAAGAAAGGGAGACCTTGTAGCTCATTGTGTGACAACGATGCTAGTGCTGCCCAGAGCTAGTTCCTGGCCTATCCTCCACTTTGTCTTTTCCTTCTCTTTGTTTACTGTGCCAGTCTGAATCTGATGAGAGGGAGGTCTAGGCATGATTAATTACAATGACAAATAGGACTAGGGCACAGACCCTGGTGCTGGAGGTTAGATTTGTTCCTTGATCCTATTTTTACTTCTAGCTCGATTACAGTGCTAGAAACGTAGCTGTTAACCGGCATCATGTGCTGATCAGATTTGCGACTTTAGATATTTAATTATGATACCTCCTCTAGACTGCTGGGTTTATTATTAGACCTAACTCTCACTAAGTGGCTAAATTCAAAGTGTAATGTAAAAGCTATCCAAGATCATCATCATCATCATCAGGAAAGCAAATCTACTGGCCTGGATTTTTCATTTTTTTTTTAAGCAAAGACTTTAGCCATTGGTTGCCAACAACAACTTTGATTTGTGCAGTTCTTTTAATATCACTAAACAATTGAGTCATTGTTGATATTTTGACTTCAGAATCTTTTTGGAGAATTGGCACAGAAACCGAAATAAGTTGCAAATTAAAACCTTAGGATCCAAGTGTGGATTTGAAAATATTTTAACATTTGGTTCATGAGCAAACTTTATTGCACACATCCCTGGTTTAACTTGTTCATGGGTTACATTTACACTGGTTCATTTTGTTAATTGGCTCAGACTTAATCATCTGTGGGATAATGGGCATCATTGGCTATGGCCAGAGGGCAGTTAAGAATCAGTCACTTTGTGTGGATCTGGAGTCCCAGCCAGACCAGGTGACGAAGGCAGATTTCCTTCCCTCAAGGCCATTAATGAAGTAGATGGGTTTCCACAACAAATAACTGGTTGTGTGGTTTCTACTAGACTAGGTTTTTATTCTAGACATTAATTGACTTCAAATGTGACCATCTGCCATATGAGGCAGGTAATAGGTGAAGTAGAAATCCAGGCTCAAAACTGCCAGTGGGAAACGAATGATTTAAACAATCATGTATTATCAGTGAGGATCTACCTGCAAAATCTGAGATTTTGCAGAACTGGTCTCCTCCATCCACTCCTGCACTCCCAAGTGAAATGGTTTCTTAGGCTTGTAAAGTGATTTCATAAAAAAATGATTAAATTTTTCCCACTGTTGGCCTTGTTGACATACTTTTTATTCCCCTCCAATGTCTGAGCTTGTTCCAAAAGTCCGAATAGATGAGGACAGTCTGCATTCTGAGCATGTGCCATCTGCAAAATTTCTAAGTTTGTCTGGTTTCTCATTGTTAACTTCCCCCCTGCTGTTGGAAACCAGTGGGAAATTGAAATCACAACATTTTGTTCAGCTCAGCTTTGTATTTCAAATGGTCCTTTTTCTGGCCTGAATACAAATTAATGTGGCAGCTTTTTAGTATTTTTAAAAATATTTATGGAAAATATATTCTTCTCAACAGAAAAGTTGAATAGCACTGCATTCAGTTTTTGCTCGTGGCTTAAATTTGGCTGAATTTGAATTCATAAGTGTGACTTTTATTTGAATTTAAATTATGAAGTGATTAGTAACGGGCTTACAGAGAAAAGGAATGAGCAGCAGTGATGCTAATTCCATTTAATGGAGAGGAATACACAGTGACACATTTAGTTTGGGAGAATAAGGAGAGGCATGATGAATTAAATGATAGAATTCTAAATTTTTATGCAGGAACAGAGCAGGTGTTACATGTTAACCAAAAGGTGACAGGATAAGTTGAGAGGCTTGGGGGAGGAAAAAGGATACGAGATCTGTCGCTTTTTAAATTGAGGTACAGATATAGAATACAAAACAAAGTTATGGTGGACCTTAAGAAGCACTGGTTAGGTCTCAGCTTGAGTGTTGCGATCAGTTCTGGGCATTGGTTTTGAAAGGACGTCAAAGTCTTGGAGAGTGTTAGGAAGAGACTTAGCAGAATGACACCAGCAATGAAGGATTTCAGATATCTATAGAAGCTGAAGTTGTTCTCCGGAGAAGGTTGAGGAGCTGTTAGTAAAGGAGTTCAGAGAATAGTAAGGAGAAATTTAGCACTTGAAAGATCAATAACCAGTGGATTAAGGTTTAAGAACTTTGGCTGAAATAGCTTCAGATGACATGCAAGTTATGACCTGGAATGTGCTGCTTGAAAGTCGTGGAAGCAGATTAATTTTGAAAAGTTGCAGGGCTATGGGGAAAGAGTAGAGAGTGCGTTTTCTTGGATAGCTCCACCAATAAGGTGTGATGGGCCAGACATCCTCTTACTGTGTGGTTTCATTGCATGATTTCGTGAATGGTGGACCTTGGCCTATATAGTTGTGCTGGTTCTGAAAGAGCTGTCCATTTAATCCTGGCCTCTGTTTCCATTTAAATATCCAATGCCCTATTTGTCAGGAAGCCTTTCACTCGAGAACACTGAACTTTGCTTGTTTATGTCGATCTATTGCTTTCACATTACATTTTGTTACAGATACAAAATCATTGTTGTAAGGAGCCTTGCCGTTGACCTTGCCTGGAATTTGTCAGCAGTTACAATGACCCTCTGGTTCCAGAGAATCTGAGGTAACATCAGTTACCTCCACTTGTCTGTTTGGATGAGTGAACTTTAAAGGAACAGGCCATGTGTATATCTAGCCATCACCAGTGAATCTCATTCTAAGACACTGTTATAGGAGATTGGTTTAAATGGGAACATGAACAGTAAACACCACTGGAGCAGATTGAACTCTGCAGCTGTAATGTATTTTTCTCCCCCGCCTTGGGTGGAAAATAATTAAATATTGACTCCGTTCCTTTATGATTAAACACTTGATGTTTCTATAATTTTAATGAATCATCAGGTCCCTTGTTCTAATTCCCGGGTGTTCCCTGTGTTTTGACAGCAGGAAGAAACAAAGACAAGTTACTGTAGCAGCTGATTTCTATTCCATGGGGACTTTTCAGGGAGCGAAGGATTCCAACTCTGTGCTGAAACACTGTCCTCACGATAGAATTGCCAGCTGCTGCTATTCAGGATCAACTGTGATGCATAATCCGTTAGATAGAACCCAGTGTCAGTCAAACCTTGTACCTATTTGCCCCTTCCTGCTGGCTGTTAAGATCTCCCATCAACGCTGATAACTGGAAGTTCACATATCTCTTTAAAAGTTAACAACTGAAAGAAAAAAATGCATTAAGCTTTCACACATTAAAACTTTGTACAAATGTCAAATAACTGAAAGTGCTATTGACTAAACATGCTTTTCTTTTGAAGGTAACTTATAATTTAAACTAACTTATACTTAATGGAAATTGAAATAACTCCACAGAGGCTGGTATCCTGTCACCAAGTTACCCTTTATTTACACGTGCATAGTACATGACACTGACCCAGCTAGTACAGAGCCAGCTTTGAGTGAACAGAACCCCTGACACTCCTGTTTGTATCTACCAGCCAGGACTCCCTGATTGGGGCTGTTAGCCTGCTCCAATCAGGGAGCTCATATTCTATGAAATCCACTTGGCTGACCTTGTTACAAATCACAACAGAAATAACTTGTTACTTACCGCATTTTGTATTCCATATTGTTACAGTGTCTTACTGCAGTTGCAATGGTGCTCAGTTTCCAGTCCATTTCTTTGTTTTCACTTTTGCAGCTGGTTAGTTCGTAATCCCAGGTGTACTTCACTAATGAACGTACTGTAGATTTCTTCCTTTAACTCTAAGCTGGATACATTGTCCAGTCCCCTTTAGCTTCTGATACACCCTGGCTTCAATCAGAGTGTGAGCACACACCACATTCTGTGCGATGAATGGTGGAATCAATGTTTTCTGTCCTTAAGGCACAGGCTGCTTTTACAATTTGACTCTCTACTCTTGAAGAGCGAAATGCAACCAGCTGTGGTATGGGTTAGAGGGAAATCTGTAACCCTCTTTCTCTGGCAACAAAAAACACATTAGCTTTGTGCCTCAGTTGTAAAGGTAAGGCCGCTTACCAGTCTAATTGTCTTCCCAGACCATCGGGCTGCTTTCGATACCAATTAGATATTTCAAATCCCAGTTTCCTCACGTTAGAATTAGATAGTTTAAGCTGCACCTTTTCACAATTAGATTCATATAAAACCTTTGTTGAGACCTAGGCACTCCAAATCAATAAACCAATCAAAGTTCTGTCGATCTCTGATATAAAGCAAAGAACTGTGGATGCTGAAGATATGAAAAAAGAACTTGCTGGAGAAGTTCAGCAGGTCCCTTTGATCTTAAATAAATGAACAATTCTGGCTTATGGTCAGGCCAACTCCACATTACCTGACCACTGCCCTGCCTTTAAAGAGATGGTTCCAAAATAAGTTGATTCAGAGATAGTAGGTGCAGCCGATGCTGGAGTCTGAGATAACAAGGTGTAGAGCTGGATGAACACAGCAGGCCAAGCAGCATCAGAGGGGTAGGAATGCTGACGTTTCGGGTCTGGACCTGAAAAACCCTTTTTCTGAAGAAGGGTCCAGACCCAAAATGTCAGCTTTCCTGCTCCTCTGATGCTGCTTGGCCTGCTGTGTTCATCCAGCTCCACACCTTGTTGTT